>NC_057796.1:188569596-188928761 GCF_018294505.1 Triticum aestivum
ACCTGGGCCCTGTACACACCGCCCGTCACACCCTGGGAATTGGTTTCGCCCGAAGCATCGGACCAATGATCACCCATGACTTATGTGTACCACTAGTGCCACAAAGGCCTTTGGTGGTCTTATTGGCGCATACCACGGGGGGTCTTCGACTGGGGTGAAGTCGTAACAAGGTAGCCGTAGGGGAACCTGTGGCTGGATTGAATCCTTCGCGATGGAAATGCCCTTGCCTACTTGACTAAACTAAGGACCTCAACGGTATAAACATGTAGATTTTCTACTTTTCCATTTTCCTTCTTGTTTATCAATCACCAATCAAGACAAACCAGGCACTACGGGTGAGACGTGAAAACACCCGATCCCATTCCGACCTCGATATATATGTGGAATCGTCTTGCGCCATATGTACTGAAATTGTTCGGGAGACATGGTCAAAGCCTGGAGAAAGAGCAAGAAAACGGATGCGCTAACGCGCAACGGCTTTCGCGCTAGTTGCTCAAAAAATCGTATAAAAATCAAGCAAGAAAACTAAAGAAAGCGTTAGCGCATTGGACTCGAAATCCAAATTGTGCTAGCTGACAAAGAAAAAACAGAATATAACAGAGAAATAATGGTTCTGACTGGTTGGTAAAAGGACTCTAAATCCTTTGAGTGGTTCGATTCCACAACAGAACAAAGAATGAAATGAATGAATGAAAGCCATGACCATGCCTCCAGTAGGAAGATCGAGGAACCGGTGCTGGCGCTCCTGGTTCATGGGATCCTAACCGCGATGGGGAGATTAGATATTATTCTTTCGTAAGTCCATCCAATGGAGATAGGTTGAGGAGAAAGAAAGGAGAAAACTAAAGACAAAGATGGACAGTAGATTGACAGTATCCGAATCAAATAAGAAAAAAAATGTAGCTATTTCATCAAATCCCGATTGTGTGGGTGTGAAGTGGAAAAATCCCGTTCTGGCTGGCAGCGGGCATAGGACTGAAAATCCTCTTTCGCCGGGCCTTTTGGACTCGAAATCCAAACGGAGAGAGTGGTTCGAATCCACCTCAGAATGAACAATGAAAAAGGCGTCGAGCGGGTGCAAGCTCGAGGAGCTAGGAAGGATGGAAGAAAGCTTGACCGTTTTTTCACTGAACTACTCGAACTTTTTGTTCGAAAAAGCGGAAATAGCTCAGTTCGAGAGAGGGTTGAGCTTCATCGGTTAGTGTGCACCAAAGGATGAGGTTTCTTTCCCATCCTACAAATTGAAACCGTTCTAGCTTGATACTGCGATATCGTCAAATCATCCAACGGAGCATGGAAACCATTTCGGTGGCGGTAATGGCCTCCGGTAGTTTTCTACGGAACCATACCACTATGGTCATCTATATGATTAGACCGTGCCGCTTCACTAGACTTTCCTGAACCATCCATTTGATCCCCACGGTCGTGACGCCACTTTCTAAACAAAAGTTTCCAAAATCCAATGCGGAACCAAGCAGTAAGAGAAATTCATCATGGTAATTATTAGTCGAAAACCAAAGTGGAACGGAGAGAACGGAGAGTCAGTTACAATGAAAAAATTGTTGAGGAATCATGTTGAAAGAACAACATTCTGTGTCATAAATATCGTATATAGAGATTTTCATGTATCGACACTTTTGATTCAATTATGAAAGTACGTTGTACTGGACTTGCACCCCTAGTTACGCAGAAGTGCAAGCACAGAAGCGGATGACCGGACCTTACCAACATACTCAAAAAAGTATTCTATACTGGGGTCTGTGCTCTTGACAAGCAGTGTTTCCAGTCTAGCTGTGTCAAATCGGGTGTGAAGTGTCCTTCTAGGTTCTGGCTGGTAGAGTAGAGGACTGAAAATCCTCTTTAGTTTCACGCATGGGACTCTAAATCCCAATTGCGCTAGCTCTGTGGTTCGATTTCACAACAGAACGAACAATGAATGAATGTGGGCGGTCAACCAGGTAAGCCTGTGCCCAGGAAAGAAAGGACTAGGAGGGATTGAGAGAAGCTTTCATAGTGGAAAATGAAAAAAAAGCATATCGTTCTTAGAAATTGTGGAATTTGACTCAGTTAGAGCTATGGTTTAGCATCAAGAGGGAAGTTTTGTAAAAGCAACAGGAAGAATTGCTCAGATACCCGTGAGCGTATATAACTTGGGTCGTGTTATAAATGCTCTGGCTAAACCTATTGATGGGAGAGGCAAAATTGTAGCTTCCGAATCTCGCTTAATTGAATCTCCTGCTCCAAGTAGAATTTCCAAGCGTTCCGTATACGAACCTCTTCAAACAGGGCTTATTGCTATCGATTCGATGATCCCTATAGGGCGCGGTCAGCGAGAGTTCATTATTGGGGACAGACAGATTGGCAAAACAGCAGTAGCCACAGATACAATTCTCAATCAAAAAGGGCAAGGTGTAATATGTGTTTATGTAGCTATCGGTCAAAGAGCATCCTCCGTAGCTCAAGTAGTAACTACTTTCCATGAGGAGGGGGCCATGGAATACACTATTGTAGTAGCTGAAATGGCGGATTCACCTGCTACATTACAATACCCCGCTCCTTATACGGGAGCAGCCCTGGCTGAGTATTTTATGTACCGCGAACGGAATACTTTAATAATTTATGATGATCTCTCCAAACAGGCACAAGCTTATAGCCAAATGTCCCTTCTATTAAGAAGACCTCCCGGCCGTGAGGCTTATCCAGGGGATGTTTTTTATTTGCATTCACGCCTTTTAGAAAGAGCCGCTAAATTAAATTCCCTTTTAGGCGAAGGAAGTATGACCGCTTTACCAATAGTTGAGACTCAATCTGGAGACGTTTCTGCCTATATTCCTATTAATGTAATCTCCATTACATATGGACAAATATTCTTATCTGCAGATCTATTCCATGCCAGAATTCGACCCGCTATTAATGTGGGTATTTCTGTTTCCATAGTAGGATCCACGGCTCAAATTAAAGCCATGAAACAAGTAGCTGGCAAATCCAAATTGGAACTAGCTCAATTCACAGAGTGACAAGCCTATTATTCGCCTCTGCTCTTGATAAAACAAGTCAGAATCAATTGGCAAGGGGTCGACTATTAAGGGAATTGCTTAAACAATCCCAGGCAAATCCTCTCCCAGTGGAAGAGCAGATAGCTACTATTTATACCGGAACAAGAGGATATCTTGATTCGTTAGAAAATGAACAGGTAAAGAAATAGTTCAATCACCCCAGAATCGTTGAAATCCCCTCGAAATGGAGAGCGGTGCAAGTCTGACACTCTTTCTCTTGCTCTCTATCCTCTGTCTTTCAGATTTTCCCCTCGTAGCTGATATAGTGAAATATTATTATGTAAGGGAGCTAATCCACATGATTCAATGGTGAATTCTGATTTCCCCATAGCTGAACCAAAGGAGAAGAATAGAATAACTCACTGGTGCAGGCAGAGCAGCAAACCTTCGTAGAAAAGGGAGAGGGTATACCTAGAAATGATGAAATCAACCAGCACTGCCTTGCTAATTGAATAAAGGAAGATGCCGACTACTTTCTGAACAAAACAATGAGAGTCCCGAACAATGGGAGAATGGAGCTTCCCGTCTATGAACTAATCGCTAGACTATATCGTATCGAGCTCAAAGGTTTGTGCAACTTATCTATCAAGCCACACTTCTTTACTTCGAGATAGCGCATTCCACACTTCTTTACTTCGCTATAGAAGTAGGATCCTAGCCCACAATACAATCAGCAGTTTACTTAACTGATATAAAGAGTTTCCCCTGCCTGCCCCTACTATCAATTGATAATACATAAATGATCCGGGGCTAGTGTTGGGTAGCCGGGCCCACTAGAATTCAAGTGCTTCTTATCGATTCAATACGCCCTTAACGGATCCCCGTGCTTTATCTCCATTGGGTGGAGCAAGACCCTTGTCCTATCTTTTCTTTACAGAGCAATAGAAATGATGGTTGCCCCTCGCTGCACTGACCAATGATATCTCAGAAGAGAGAAAGACTTCTATAACTTGCCAATGATATCTAGTGGGCAGTACGAACTCCAGGCATACTGTACTTGACCACCCTACTTTGCTTTGTCCCTATTAGGCGAAATCAATACTTACTTTCAATTGGTAGAGAGGAAGAAGAGAACTGACACTAGTAATAGGTTGATGACTTCTCTTAACAGAACTGACACTAGTAATAGGTTGATGACTTCTCTGACTTAATAGCTGGCCGACTTCTCTTCATGGATCACCGTTCTATATAGTTAGGCGCAGCATCGCGTTTAACCACCTATCCCTATTCCCTCAATCGATACCGTCCAACTATCCTTTTATTGGGACAACAGCATACTTCTCGTTAGGGACAATAGTTCCTATACTTAACTAACCTCTGTGCGCAATCACTGTTTGACACATCATTCTTTCAGCTTTTCGTTCTTGACGACTCTGTTTGACGGAGCCTGACCTTGAACTAGCTTTTTGCAACACAAACCACTATCTTTACTTTCCTTTAGCAATAGTATCTAACTATCAATTCATAAGAGTCAAACGGGTGGGTCCATCCCATCTATCGACAGGTCCTGATACCGGATCTGGGAAACAAGCAATACTCGCCGCAATTTTAATGAAAAACAGACCTATCTTCTCTTGAAAGACTGTCCTTTCCTCGCTTGTTATTGTGATATCAATGAAAGAAAGCTGGATACTGACTTCTTCCCAAGAGCTCTATCAGCCCTGAATTCCTTAGCCATATGACTCTTCCTTAGTTTCCTAATGCTGGTGGCCCTAGCTAGTGGTGAGACGGGGCATATACTATTCTCGGTCGTATAACGAAGAGGTTGCCTAGTTTGAAGCGAACATTGTACTTGATCTCTCGTCCTATCACAAACAAGTCTCTTCCCCCGAGTCCTAGTAGACTAGTCCAAGTAGTCCGGGACAATAGCATCCCGTCTCTTCACTGACCCCTGGCACACAATCACTAGATGACAAAGCAAGACAAACCTCTCTTATCCTTCTCGGCTAGAAGTTACAAGTTTCCTGTTTCGGTTTCGGCTTGAGGGAAGTGCCTGGAATTGATTCAATTCTTATCTCCGATTTCGAACTCCGGCTGGATTCTTATGACCAAGAGCTATTTTATTGGTCAGAAGAATGGAAGGACAACGAGAAGATGGTTCGGTTGCTCCTGCTGGAATATTCCATTTATTTAATACTCCGACTCGCGTAACCCCGAATGGCAATGTTGTTATTGCGGTTGGTCAGATCAATAAGACAACAAGGGAGTCAGAATATTCTGATAATAGCAAACATGGCTTTGGAATCTATGGAAGGAGCCTTCAATGCTTCTCCAGTGTCAACCATTAGTCGATAACAGAATGAAATGCCACAATTAAGTTGAAAAAGAGAGTCATTAAAAAGAGGCATGCTTGAAAAAGAGTACAGATAATGTGTTATGGATGTGAGGAGCCTCACCCAGTACTTTTCTTACTAAACTAAAAAACTCTACTCTCCTTTCACAGCCAACCCACCCATTGCTTTTTCGAGCTCGATAAAAAGGGAAGTTCACGTGCCAATCCTTACCATTGGTAACTGTAATTACCAAGCCTAATCTTTCACTGAATACCGAGTAAAGCAAGCAAGAAATAGGGAAGGAGCAGTAGTTTGGTGCTTCTCTAGGTTCTTGTCATGAAATTTATCGTATGATAATGAATCGAGTTTCGAAACACGGTTGTTGTAGGGAGTTATTTCTTTCTTAAAGGAAGGCTCTCTGCTCCATTGGGTGATGATTCAATGGTTCTATTCATCCTATTCCTAGGTCGATACGTTAACTTGGGTTTTGTTTACCAGTTGGTTAGGTCAACTTGTGGCATAGCTGTATTGGACGCGATACGGTGAACGAGTCCCTTTTTGCTTTCCGATACTTTCTTGAAGGAATAGCATCTGAGTACAATAGTGTAGAGTTCCCCGCACTAAACATTGCAAAGAATCTAAAAGAGGTGAAAGAGCTATAAAGAACTAAGGAAGAAGCCATTTGTAGCACTAAGAGGAAGATGTCTCACAACCAGCCTACGGATAATACATGTCGATATAGGAATGAAGCATGCATAAACTCGTAAGTCAATAGTGAATTTGGTTGCATCGAAGGCGGATAAATTCAATAATGAGGGCCGCCCGCAGATATTAGCAATTCGTCTTCACTAAGAGCTAACGACTAGAAATCTAGCAAATAGGACGCTTTGTCAATTGAATTAGTAAGTTATCCTGGTCTAGAGGGTGTTCTTCCTCCCCACTCCAGAGGCTAAACCAGTTAGAAAAGCGTCCCCCGGGAGTTTTGCAGTAGTAGATGACGTTCCTGGTACTAGTAGTCCATACAACTAAGATTTGCATGCATGGTGGGTAACAGCATTGTATCTATCTTTTGCAGTCTGTAAATACGTATCCCAAAGTTGTAGACTGCTTCTTAAGGGCTGGGTGTCAAAGTCCTCAGTGGGTGGTTTGGTCCTTCAAATGCCTATCTATTGTAGTAGTCCCCAAAGGCGGAGCTTTATTAGTTGTAGGTGGACGGACCTCAAGTCCTTTCCTTTCTCTAACGCTAATACCGCGGCCTGTCATGATTGCTGTCAAAGATGAAGGGCATACTGTAGTCATAAGATTGCGTGTCGTGTCGTTATTCTGTATCGTGTACAGATTCTCATATGTGTTGTCATTCCAGTACAGCTAATCCATGAACAGCTAACCATCGTACTGTCAAAATGGGATAGGTTCGATCTATGGTCATGGAAGGCCTCCTAAAAAGATCTACTAAATTCATCGAGTTGTTCCAAAGAGTCAAAGCGCCCAGTTATTAAGAAAATCCCTTGTCGGCTTTCCGTGAAATATTCGTTTGGCCGAGGACTTCCATAGCTGTTCCTATTTCAACTAGGTAGGCCTTCGGTATTCATGCTTCCTTCTATCAAGAGCATTGTGGCAGTACGAAATCCTTCCTTAGCCTTGTTTATAATTTTCACCGGGCATATCCGATTTTTGGACACTTGCTGCATCCCTTTTCTTGCTACATTAGCTTAACCGTTCGCTTCTTTCCATTGCTTCAACGCTTGTTTCAAGCAATAGTCAAGAGTTACTAAAGTAGTTTTTCCTATTCAAAGCTATAATCTGTGACTAATATGCACACAACAATAAAGACTGTTGTTTTTTCTAGTGAGAAATCGAGTACTGTTTTTACACAGCTATAGCGTCTGAGAATTTTACAGAAAAGCAAGGTTCAAAGCCCACGGAGCGGTAGGTCGACATTCCTTCTTCTTTCCAAGCTTCTGGTGGTATCTATACCTTTCGAGACCAAGCCCTGCTACAATTCATTGCTGGAAGAGACTGCTAGATTTCTTTTTCATAGTTCACTTTAAGGTTGTAGATAATGCTCTATCAAAGAGCGCCAGCGTACGTGCTCGAAAGCATTAGTCAACTAGCTACTTGTCCTTGCTTTTCTCTAGTGTGCCCCTTCATTCAATCTCTAACTCAATGTCTACCCACATACCTTTCCTTTCTGAATCAGGAATAGCCGACTCAGGGTAAATGCTTTTCCCAGCTCAAAGGCGATGACTAGTAGATCCGGGGGTACCTAGAAAGCGAACAAATGTTCCCATGGTCATGATTGTTGACTAAACAACCCTTTCTCTGATTCCCCTTGCCGACTTTGAACGAACTCATGCTTGAATGAGAACAAGCGATTTGCGACTTTGGTCCATGAATTATAAGATCATGAACAACCGATTATGCGACATCTCTCTTAGCTTATAGAAAGAGCGGAAATACTACAACCGATATTGTGACATCTAATCCAAACAGCGTATGAGCGACAACCCTATTCTTTCTTTCCTTCCTTGCTTATTTATTCTATTATTCAGCTTGCTGTTGCAAATAAGTAAAGTAGTTTGAAGTTCTCTCATATGCATTTGCATTTCATTTAGTGTTGAATATCCAAGAAAAATGAAGGCTGGCAACGCGCCCTCCCTTCTGCTACCAATCAAAGCGTGGAACTAAATCTCCTATTTTTCCAAGTGAAAGCCGGGCTGACGAATAACCAACCCGCAATGAATTAGGAGGGTATAGTAATGCTATGAATAACCCAGTATCGAATACTGGTAATAATATAAGCAGAAGAGCGTTCTCCCGTGCTTCCAGACATGCTGAGCTCTACCAATTTTTGTACATTCAAAATGGGGAATTGATTCCTTCTCTAGATAGGGCGGGAAAACTAGACTATATAAGAGTTGATACATAAACGCACATATAGTAAGTATTTTGATCTTCCTGCGAGACTGTTCTTTTCGCTGGAGAAAGAGAACACTTCTTTTCACAGGATTTCTGTAAGAATCAATAGGGGCCGCGTATTGGTTACCAGCTATCGGAACACACTATACGCCTTTGTCTCGCTTTCCTTCGAAAGTTCTTTATTATCCCTTAGCTACTAACCCCTTTCACTCTGCTTTTGGTAAGGAACTTATGAACAGTCTTTGCTTGAGCAACTTCTTTTGTGGACAGCCTTTCTTAAAGTGTTCTCTCTCTTCTTTTCACAGGCAGAGGTACCAACCTATGTTTCTAAGGAAGACGGAGGGTAGGGCTAGTCACCCGCCGCTCTCTTACTCGTTACTCGCTTTTTGGTTGTCCATCTTTTGTACTCTTAGGTAGGTCGTCTTGAACTTGGGTTGGGGAGAACAATCTTTAGGAGGACTTACTTTCCGACCGAACAGTGTGAGTGCAATGGCTAACAAAAACACTATTTACTATCTTCTGCTGGTACCGGCCTACTCTTCATTGATACAGGCTTCTGCACTTTTTCATGAAGACAAGCAAGAGCTATCATCTGTCTTGGAGTTCTACCATGAAGAAAGAGGATCTAATAGCTAAGAAATATTTGCAGCAGCTAATGAGCTGACAGAGCAAATAGGAAGGTACACAGAGATTAAAGACATTCATGTTATTACAAAAGTATGTTTCCAATACTGGGAGAATGATTATGCTGGTATGAAGAACCTCATGTCTTTGGTTGCCAGTATTAGCAGGATAGCCGCGCGTATTCAGCAGCCAGTTATATTGTCCAATAAATACTGGGTTACAAGCCAAGACTATTTTGTCAAGGATCCTGTCAGAGTAACATTGTGGTATAAGCCGATTACCCCAGAGTATTTGCCTTTCTTTACCTATTTTATTATAGATTTATTGCTTTCACATGCCATGATATTTCTTCCTTTCTTATCGATTACGGCTAGAAAGAGAGGTTGGTGTGGTCCATACATCACTATCATAGATCCACTATGTACTGGTAACGTTAGCCTATTCGTAAATCCTCAGTACTGTACGTACTCGAGAGAAGTTGCTCCCTTCCATGACAAAGACTAGTTAAGTTTCACTATCTCCTTTCTCAACTCACTATATCCCACCTGCACAAGAGTAGTCAATAAAATCATAAAAGTAAGAAGGAAGCAAAGAAAAGGATCGGATGTGGCGGGATACGAAGTGCACCGCTAAGCCAATACGAATGTATACATACGAACCCACGCCAATACTAGTAGTAGGGGTATTGAACTCAATTAGAGGTTAGGGCTCGGTTTCCGGTTGACTTTTCGAATCCTATCCTCTGTTTCTGGTTAAACCAATTAAATAGGAGTATCCACCCAACTTTCATATGTTGTAGTTCCTATACGCTAACGGGTTCATCTTTGCCCTGCTTCCTTGGCATTGAGGCTCACACCTCTCCTTAGTCAAATCTAGTTGTAGTAAAGTATAGAGATTTGAAAGTAGCTGGATGCCAAGAGCACTCTTATTCCTCAGCAAAGGGCTCGCATCTTTATCCATCAATACGAGACGAGCTATCCTACGAACTAAGAGAAAATAAATACGTGATATGGATATACAGAGCCTGGATTCCCCTTTTGACGGCTTAAATAGCGGCTCAGCACATTTGGATTTAGCGGGTAGCGATTTGGCTGCTCCTATCCCAAAGATAAGAATATGACGGATCCCACAAGGCAACACGGTGTCCATCGCACCAGGGACCAAAAGGCAAAGTGGTAGTTCAGAGCGGAAGGGGCGGCCCCACCTTCTCTTCTAATTGAAATCCGTTGTGCATGCCCATCCTCCTTCTGTTTATCGCTTTGTGGGCGAGCCTCGTGCTTCTTCTTCGCAAGGTGATCCTCCCTTGACCACTCCCGATGAGTAAGCGGTATTCCCAAAAGGAATGGGGGAACGGTTCTCTCCTCGGGCTCCTCCACGCCAATACGAATTCAAGCAACGACCCCCTCTATCCTTGAGAACGTCCTTTGCCTAGCTCATCTACAGGAAACAGATAGTCTTTCCCATCACTCCAATCTTTACTTACCTACATTGGCTTAACTCATTAACTCCCACGACAGGGTTCTCTATAACTCCTTATTCTGGCCTTCATTCTTCTCTTCTTTCTACTCTCCCACGAAGGCCTGTCCCTGTCAACTAGAAAGTACGAGAAATCGGGACAGTTCTCTGTCCGTTCTGCTTACCAGATGTTGATAAAAATGAAGCAGCGACGGGGTACCCGTGGATCCACTATGCAATAGACCACTCGGGTAGTGTTGCCATAGGCGACACGCAGAGCCCGCACTGTCAGATGGGAGAGCGCCAACGGCCTTTGGAGGATGTCAGGAACGGGGGACCTTGAATGATCAGGACGAGAAACATCTGAGCCACCGTCAGATCGTCACCGTCGGAGCCAGCGTTGTCAGGCGCCTGAATAGCATGGGATCAGTCCATCATCGCCCGCAGCTTCACTTCACTTCAGTTCAGCTCAGCATACTAGGGAGACCACGGGGAATGTGAGAGTACTGACATATGACCCAATCGCGACAAAGCCTTGTGCTGCAACAACTGTGGCTAGGGATAAGAGTTCCTCGGCTGCAACTTCCAATAACTAAGCTCGCGTAAAAGTATTAGTTAACGGGTCTTGGTTGAATAGTGGATCTTGGTTGAGAAACTCATAGATAGAGATTGATCTGTTTGCTCTCCGCTTAGTGGTTTCTTACTCGGTCTCCTCATCTGAATAGATGGTCGCACGCTTCAACTAGAATCCAAACCATAGTAGAACGGGGGCTCAAAAGGAAACTTCAGAGCTGGAATATATAATCTCCAGTAGTACACTTAGCCCTTCGGCCTTATTTCAACTTGAACATGAATTTGCAGCACATTTTGGCATTATTATATTAACATAAGCATTGAACACTGATGGCTAGCCCATACATGCAAACACAAGAAATCAAACCAAACAAAGACACTTAGCATAGGAGTAGATCGGAATCAAACTAAGACAAAGAACACCTCACATGAAAACAAATGTCTCCAGACACTTATTGAATTTAAACCAACCTTAGAAAATTAAAAAGAGTCTACAGACTCTTCTATTCTAGCGAGATGCTAGACGAATAAAGAGCACTTGCTGCTCGACCCGCAGCGCTTCCTGCCTCTCCTCCAAACCCTCTATGCGCTCTCTGGTAGCGCGAATGCGCGCTTCTTTCTTTGCAGGATCCATTGTTCTAACACTTCTCAACTGGTTGTTTAGCACTCTACGGTGCCCTTCAATCTCATTTTTCAGTTGCTCCGTTTCGGTAGCAATTGCAGAAAGCCTGTTTGCGGTTGCAGCATCCATAGCAATGCGTGCTAGTACTCACTTTCTTTGTGATGAAGTGAAGATATCTATATACCATTTATAGAGTGGTAGAGTAATATCGCCATGCAGTACGAATTGCATGGCTGCATGCAGCCTTTATGAACAAACAAACTTTGCAGAGCCGTTTCACCTAATTGATTCCGTCGGCGGATCATCCACGTCACGAATTGAATGGTAGGCACAATTCTGACTAGTTCTCCGCCCTACTTTTTTCAGTTGAAGACTATCAGGCCTGGAAATGGAAACTTTGGACCCGGGAGACGGTTTGATGTCTCGTACATAGCCAGCCCAGGGCGCTGCCCATAAGGGTCACTGTATGTAGGTTTTCAGCTCTAAGGTCCCCACTCATCACAATCGTTGGCCCTCATCCCGCATTGGAGCATAGCGTTAGTATCTTTCGGTGTATCAACAACATAGGCACCTGATCTATTTGAACTTTAAACCACAAGGGAAGTTTTCACATAAGCTGCCTTTCTCCCGTTAAAAGGTGGGTACCTTTCCCTAAATCCTTCTCCCGTGCATGCTATTCTCCTGTTCCCCCGAAGGGTGGTATCAATACGGCAACCCGAAAGCTCGTTATCAAAGTGGTCTCTTCTCAAAAGCGTATCTGCCAGATGAAAACAAGTTCGTAGTAACAGGTGGCCGTTGAGCTCCTAGTTTGACTGTTGGTGCCAGACTAGAATGGAAGAATGCCCATAATACTGAAATGAAGAATAATACCTCACTAATAAGAAATAGAGCAACACCCATTGTGCTTCCTTTCTTTTACTAGAGAGAGTAGTCCAAGCCTCTAAATATCTTGAGGGCTTTGTGTTGGATCTGATGGTTGAGCCTTTGTTCTTTGCGAGCCTTGCCTTTTTTTTCTGCTGTGGAGTTCTTTGATGGTCTATCTTCGCACCTGGCGCTTCTGGCGCTTTCTTCCTTCCACCTTCCTCTTGTACTCGACTCTTCCCCGATCACTCCCCAACAAAGGCTTGCTCATCTTCGTCATAGTCCAAACTCTTTCTCGTGTGACTGTGGTGCTTTCTTGAGCGATGACTTGGGAGGGTTCCGGTCACCCCTACCCGGGCAGACAACCTCCCTCATTCACATCAGAAATGGCAAAGATTCCATTTTGGAAAGTAAATCTCTTTTTGTATAGATAGAAAATAGCAAAAGTACGGTTCGGAGTCTTTTCTTTCTTATTTGAAATCCAAATCGAAATGCCTCAACTTGATAAATTAACTTATTTCTCACAATTTTTCTGGTTATGTCTTCTCCTCTTTACTTTTTATATTCTCTTATTTAATAATAATAATGGAATACTTGGAATTAGTAGAATTCTCAAACTACGGAACCAACTGCTTTCGCGCCGGGGGGGCGAGATCTAGAGCAAGGACCCTAAGAATCTGGAAGATATCTCGAGAAAAGGTTTTAGCACCGGTCTCTCATATATGTACTCCAGTTTATCCGAAGTATCCCAATGGTGTAAGACCGTCGACTATTTGGGAAAAAGGAGGAAAATCACTCTGATATCTGATTTTGGAGAAATAAGTGGCTCACGAGGAATGGAGAGACAGATTCTCTATTTGATCTCGAAGTCCTCATATAACACTTCTTCCAGTCGGATCACTTGTTGGAAAAACATAATGCTCACACAGGCAAGGAAGCATAATATCATGAAAGCCGTCTGATAATCTTTCTATAGGTTCCCCGAAGAGAATGGTCTCATCACAAAAACACTTTCTATATGTTCTGTTATTTCGAGATTCGAAGAAGCAAGCAAGTTTTTCATATAGTTGTTTTTGTGTAGTGATCTCTGTTCATGGAGATCACGAGGCCACTGATACCCGAAGTGGTTAGGTGGGATAGAAGAGAGGGAAAGCGGGCTTCTATCACATAGTTTCTCTTTCAGGGTACATAGGACGGCCCTCTCGTCATTACCTTTTGTGCTTACCCGTAGCTAGTTGTGCCTGAAGTCATGGATGATGCTATTCCCACTGAGAGATGTGCTGCAAAATGGAAGCTGTGTTAGTCCTCGGCTAAAATCATCTTCCTTTATTAAAGACCATATATATCCATATGTAGATAGAAGAGGGGATATAGTCGTTCAAAGCTAAGGTGAGTCTGTTCCAGCTAATTCCTCAGATTCCACTTTCCTATCTGTCCATGTAAAAAGGAGTCCAGCCCACAAGGAGAGGGAATCCACAATAATATCTGTTTTAGATGCTTTCTACTATGTTTCAAGTGATCAAAGAATAGTATCTTTAGACAGAACTGAAATAGCAGATGCAGATTCGAATGTTAAGGTTGTTAAAGCTTAAAAGAAAAAGCAGTCATAGGTTAGGTGACTAAGAAAAGAATGTGGAAAGGGTCACGGATAGGATTGGTATATTAGTTTCAGCTATAACAGAGATTTCTCAGCATGTTTCTATCTGGTTGGTATCCGCTGGTACCATTCATTGTGAGTGCTTTTAGGGGTTGCTCAACTCTCGGCTATTTTCACCATCTAAATGATTGCATCTTCCCGTTCTCACAATTTCTCAAAGGTTATTGTATTGATACTATGGAATTTATAGTGAAAAACAATAGGGTTCAATTCGATTCATTTTGGAAACTCTAGCGGGGCCATCCCAAATTCCTCTCAGCTATCATAATTGAATAAAAGGGATCGTATAGCTTTCCAATCCAGCAACATACATCTATCACCTAGGCATAACTGCCAACATCAGTATGCAGAAAGAATCTGTTTAGAACGGTTTAGAGTCGGAACCAAGGCAAGATATCCAGGATTCCGTATAGTAGACGAACGAACACACTGGGCATTCCCTTTCAAATAGACGACCTGGAGACAGATCAACACAGCCAATGCTTCTTTTAGACCTAGAACCCGAACCAGAACATGGAAATGGTTACAAGGCATCGAACGGACACTTGTCCTATCATACCTTCTCTTGTGGCTTTAGACTGTGTATATACTTGACCTTGCCAAGCAGAAGAAGCAGAAGCCCTATTGGAATCCGAGTCAGGGTCATTGTTGTTACAGTTTCCCCTTTTGGTAAAGGTTGGGTTGAAGGGATTGGGATTGGCTTATCGAGATGTGCGTGTACCTCATATCGTTCTAGCGACTCAGCTTTCTGACCAGGGAACTACTATCTCAAGGATAGTCAAGTCCCGGATTCGAAAGTCGACATGATACGCTTGATTGGTCTGGCATCGCCGGTTTCGCAGGATCACTTATGCTATTTCGAGAATAGAACCTGGCCCATGGGGAAGAAGTAGTAGCCAATGCCGAAACTACTTGCTTGCTTTTACTTTCCGACGCCAATGCCAACAAGTGCTTTCCTGACTCGAGAACGAGTACATACGCTTTCTCCGATGCTTGCTCTTGTTACGAGCTTCTACCCGACCGATTAGCCCAGAGCACTAATACGATTTCTTTCCTCGAACAAGTACCTTTCCTTCAAACGAGAATGCCAACTGCTTCCTTCCAACAATCCAATACGAATACGAATGTACGAATGACAGGCCATTCCCCGGAGTAGAGTAGAAATGAATTCATTCACATCTGCTAGAAACCAGAGCCTGAGCTATGAACCGATCTAAGAGCGGACAAGCAAGCCTATTCCTATTGTTTTGGGTGGCAGATTCCATATGTTATTTCTCATTGCGAATATAGATTCTTCTTGTACCGTAGTAGCTCGACTGATTTCCTGACTTGACTCGATAACTGCTTTCGCTTCCCCAATCCCAGAGCATCCAAGAGATTCGTTTCCACACGCCTGATCCGCAGTTCGATTCGTGCCGGTGCCGGTAAGAGATCCTGTTCCTGTTGGGCAAGGGATTTGATAGCTAGAAAAACAAGCAGCGGATTCGATTCTTTCTTTGATAGCAGAACGGGATATTCCACTCTTTTAGATGCGCACCGCACTTCATCAGTAGAAAAGCCCGGCGCCTGAAACCCAAGCTCAAAACCACCCTTCCTTTAGTTGGACCGGCATACATATCTTATCTCGTAAGAAACCGGGAAATATTGATTTCGAGTAAGCATCGTATCCTGATCCTGCTATTGATGTAGATTTAGCCACACCGGCACCTGAGCCCACAACTGCTGCCTCTATAATCGAGGAATATCCCATCCCGGATTTGCCCAAAAGTATTACGGGATATCTATTATTATTGGCAACTTGTTTAGTTCCCGCAGAAAGAGATGCGCCATAGTATCCCTCGGGCATGGGCCAACCACCAAGGCCAGGAACTAGAACAACTCGATACTTTCCACCATCCACAACCCTTGCTTTCTCATATTTGTGCAACTGCTGTTCTGGCACTATTCTCCGATTTCCACCGATTGTTCACATTCTATATACCTTGCCCCCTCCTCCCAACTTCATCACACCCGCCTTTTTAACATTGTTTTGAAACAAAGGAAACATGCAACTGCCCGTACTTTCCCACTTGTATAGCCCACCACTTAATTAATGCGCGACCTGATGCGGGTCATATTGGATGACAAGCGAACCTAATTATATTGACCTGTAGCCAATGACCAATACATAATCTCAGAATCCTCACCCAGCTCGGTTGATTAGATCTCCCTTTAATTCATATATGCTACTTCCGGTCCGGGCATAAGTGGAAACCCATTGATCTCGGGATCAGGACTCGAACTTAGAAGCTCTTCCTCTTTTAGCAACCGGATTGCTCCTCGCAATAAATATGGCTCAGGTGTTGGATCAATAGCTCCTGTTTAGGAAGGATGTCATGGGCCCCAAGCATCCCCTTAAATATGGTGAATGAAGAGAATTGGACCAGTCCTTGAATAGGAATGATGGGTATCCTTGTCATAGGGCTATGTTTCTGTCAGAGTCTAGTGGCACCCTTTAAAGTAGTCTGGCTGGATTGCTGCTGAATAGCTTGATGGGTCAGGGCAGATTGATAGGGAAAGAACCCTCGCCATCTGGAATCACTATCTTCCGTGGATGTTCTCGTTCTCCTTCTCTCATTTCTGTGATCGTATAAGCTAGATAGGCTTCAGTAGTTTCCGGGTTGCTGGGTTCCATTTTTCTTTGCTTGTTGCATATCTCACTCAATCCCTTGCTTTCGAGAATAGAATTTCCCTAGCGCTAGTTGTGGGTCAGAGTTGACAGATCAGAAGTAGAATACTTGACTTCTCTAAGATGCCAGGAGGGAACAGAACAGTCATGCAGAAGAGAGAAGCAGGTGAGGATGGGACCTGGAAATGCATTCGATTTTCTCGAGTGAAGTAGCTAAAAATGTACCACCCTTTACGGGATCTTCTCTGGTGCACCAACCCTAGAATGTCATATTATGATGGCGCTGGAACTGGATCACTCCACTCCAGAGGCAGGTAAGCTTGCTCCTTGCACTGGCACCGGCTTGCTTCGCCCAGATAGGGCTTCTGTTGGTCTCTCTTTTTCACTATCACTGAAATCCACCTCCTCTTTAGAAAAATGAGAGCTGCTCTTTGGTAGTTTCGGTAGTCCCAAGTAAGCTATCGACTCTGGTGTCCAATCAGTTCTGAAGTCTGGCTTGTCATTGGAAAAGGTAGCAAAGAATATCGTATTAAGATGTCGGTAGTACAAAGCAAGCTACTTCGTGTGTTCACTCAATTGGCTCCCTAATCTTGCCTTTGAAAGAAAGGATAATGCGTAGGAGTGAAGCAGTTGACTACTGTGTCTTGAGGGTTCTGTACCATACCCTGTGTGTCCGATCGAGTTCTGCGGTCTACGGCTGTATCCGACCAATTACCCAAGGCGCGGTCCACCTCTTTCTATGCTTCAATTTAGTGACGCAAGTAATGGTGGTGTTTGTTGTACTATAGGTACTGGGTTCGTTCTCTCGTTGTCAGTATGTATTGAACTACCGCAATATAGGACTAGTGGGCCCCCCGTCTATCTATTAGCCGTCTATCTATTAGACCTATCTAGAAGTAGAAGTTCGTTGCATTCCCGGAGATGTAGAATCGAGTGTTTAGCTTACCGGGCATTGTGCTAAGTTTGCATCCGAATCAAAATCTGGCACTACTACTCAAACACGAAAGCTAGGGAAGGGAATAGAAGGGCGGGTAGATCAATGTGATGATAGCACCACGCCAGGCACCGAAGACGAAAGCGAAACATCGTCGGTAACACTATATGTTGTAGTCTCGCATTATCCACTGGATCCGCGGCTAACCATATATAATGCTCAATGCTATGCAAAAGCAATAAAGGGGAGATTGTCTTCTAACTAACTATATAAGTAATTTATATAACTAGATGATTCTCGTTCAAAAGATTCTTCCCATTATCATTATATAGAGAGGCGGAGGCGCGTAGCAATAAAAAAGCTTGCTTGTTGGGCTGATGAGGTTCGAGAAAGACTGTGAAGTGAAGATGCGCCATTACCGAAACCATTTCTTTGCTTTGGGCGAAGTTCCTTTATAGGGAGCTCACTTCCTTGCTTGGTTGGTTGGTTGAACTTGCTTTTTAGGTGCGGTGCATGCGGGTCTAGTTTCATTTATGAGTGCTGCGTATATTTCCGTTAGTAATGGTTTTGAGCTTGGGAAGAAGGGATATGGGTATGGCATCATCCCAGATTTGATCTAAGGCTAGTTCCGTGTGTGCAACTACTATCTTATCTCAATATCAGGCTAAGGCTTGGCCAAGTGCTCTAGAGGTTTTCCTTATTGTCCTGGTTCTTACCTCAACAGGGCAGGTGAGATATTTATTTAAGGAGGTACGTTCTATTTCTTTTCCTTTGCTGATTCCTCTCAATGAAATTTGCCATGTTGCACTAAGTTACTTACGGATGTATGCATGCAGTCCGGGAACACTTTGGGGTGAACACCTATCCGAACAAGTAGGGTCAATAGTTCAGCATTTAGTCTATAGAGTGCTTTTTGTACTTCTCCCAATAGTATTTATCAAAATCAATCGCAAGTTGAGAAGCGGCTTCTGAAGGGGTGCGGAATGCTTTTTTTCCTAGAGTAGTTATAAGGCGATTTATTTCCACCAAATCCTCCTGAGTAGCCGACGAAAACTTTAAATCCCTTTTTAACTCATCAAATATCCTTTGCTGTGGGGCTTTTTTGCCATATTGGCTCAGAAACCCCTGGATTTGGTCCTCCACAATCGGTTTTGTGGGAGCCTCTGTTACTGAACTTGATGCATCATCTCTGTCATTACCAGGAGAGCATTCTGCCATATCAGAGCAGAGTAACCAGAGCGGTATCGCTAATAGAGTTGCACTGAAAAAAGGGGCACGGCGGGAGAAGTACCATACAAGGGAACAAAAAACAAACAAAAAGAACAAAGAGGCCCAAAAGATCTTCCAAGTTCGCGTTAAAAAAAAGAACCATGAAAAAGAAATTTCCCAAAAACTTTAATAAAAAGGAATTCGAGCCGTGTCATTAGTAAATATAACATTATAAATTTCCCATCTTTTTTAGCTCTGCTCCCGATAAAAGAAAGGGAGACTGATCTTGACGTCGGTGTTGGTTTTTCCAACGGAACGAATATTTTAAGAACGTACCTTCACATGACTTTTTATGCGATCGGAAAACGAATGAGATCAGAAAGGCCGTCATTGGGGCAAACAATGCAATAGCTTTGGTGAGAGCAAAGCCCTAAATGGCATAACCAAATGATTGTTTAGCCAATGATGGATTTCGCGCCACGGAATGAATCAAAGAATTGAGGACATTTCCAATACCGACAGCAGCTCCAGCACCTATTGATTTATCACCTTCTAACATCTCGAGTCGAGAAAACACTTTTCTTGTCACGTTTTTCCTTCGCTGTTCTTTCTTGGATTTCTTGTTGATGATTCGAAGTACTTGGGCCTGCACCTCCATAATTTTCAAATATTGGGTTATGCGGACCACTAATTTGATACATATTATCACAATTTGCAAGGCTTGTCACATATTAAAGAAAATGAGCTGTGGATTGAAAATCATCAGGTATAGGTAATCATCAGGTATAGGTATAGGTAGGGGGTCCGTCAACCCTTGTGGGGCTGGGTGGGGTATCCTGAACTACTGGAGCAGCTCCCCCTTGTGGCTGGGGTAGACTCTCAGCAGCTTGGTTTACGCATGGCACGAAAATCTATCTTTAATAATTATGTGCAAAAAGTCCAAAATAGCCTATTGGGGTTCAGTTGGCGAGAAAAGCCTTCTTCCTACATCTGCGAGTAAGGGGCAACCTTTTTTATTAATTCACAGGTAAGGCAAAGTGCTTTCTTTTAAAGAAGCATCTGGTTCCATCTTTCTTTCGTTAGTTAAGCCACCTTTTTCTAAGAAGGATTTTTGTAATTCAGGATTAATAGTACTTAGAATGGCTTTTTCATATTGAGAAATTATGTCTAGTTGCATTCGATCACAGAAGCCGTTGACAGCAGCATAAATCACAACAATTTGTTTTTCAATTGGAAGTGGTTCATATTGTGGTTGTTTGGGCACTTCTGTAAGCCTTGCACCTCTATTGAGTAATGCCTGAGTCGCAGCATCAAGATCTGACCCAAATTGAGCGAAGGCGGCCACTTGTTTCATAGCTTTCAACTGAGCGGCAGACCCGACGCGACTGACGGATAAGCCAACGTTAATAGCTGGTCTAATTCCGGGATAAAAGAGCTCTATTTCCAAACAGATTTGTCCATCTGTAATGGAGATCACATTGGTGGGGATATAGGCCGATACGTCTCCAGCTTGTGTTTCAATCACAGGTAACGCAGTCGAGCTACCTGCACCTGTCTGGTCCGATCGTTTAGCGGCTCTTTCTAAGAGACGGGAATGTAAATAGAAAACATCCCCTGGGAAAGCCTCACGGCCTGGTGGTCGGCGTAACAATAATGACATATGTCGATATGCCACCGCCTGTTTACTTAGATCATCATATATAATTAATGTGTGCATTCCATTATCGCGGAAATATTCCCCCATGGCACACCCTGAATATGGGGCCAGAAATTGTAGAGGAGCAGGATCCAAAGCGGTGGCTGCTACAAGAATGGAATATTCCAAAGCATTCGCTTCTGAAAGAATTTGAACTAATTGTGCCACAGTCGAGCGTTTTTGTCCAATCGCAACATAGACACAATACAATGTCTCACTCTCATTTGTGCCCCTTGAGTTCATTTGCTTTTGGTTTAATATAGTATCGATAGCTATTGCAGTTTTTCCAGTTTGTCTATCCCCGATTATAAGTTCTCGTTGACCACGGCCTATAGGAACCAGGCTATCCACTGCTTTTAAGCCTGTTTGCATGGGTTCGTGCACAGCTTACGTTCAATAATCCCTGGGGCTTTCACTTCAACACGTCTTCGTTCGTGATCGCTTAGAGCCCCTTTTCCATCAATAGGTACTCCCAAGGCGTCGACCACACGGCCTAACATGGCCTTTCCCGCAGGAACATCCACAATAGATCCAGTGCGCTTGACAAGATCTCCTTCTTTAATAGCGGTATCACTACCAAAGATAACAATACCTACATTCTCATTCTCAAGATTTAAGGCGATTCCTTTCACACCGCTGGCAAATTCTGAAGGAAATATGCCCTAGAGGCAATAATAAAGTTATTATTTATTTCCTTATATCATGATAAATGTTTATTATTCATGCTAGCATTGTATTAACTGGAAACTTGATACATGTGTGAATACATAGACAAACAGAGTGTCACTAGTATGCCTCTACTTGACTAGCTCGTTGATCAAAGATGGTTATGTTTCCTAGCCATAGACATGAGTTGTCATTTGATTAACGGGATCACATCATTAGGAGAATGATGTGATTGACTTGACCCATTCCGTTAGCTTAGCACTCGATCGTTTTAGTATGTTGCTATTGCTTTCTTCATGACTTATACATGTTCCTATGACTATGAGATTATGCAACTCCCGTTTACCGGAGGAACACTTTGTGTGCTACCAAACATCACAACGTAACTGGGTGATTATAAAGGTGCTCTACAGGTGTCTCCGAAGGTACTTGTTGGGTTGGCGTATTTCGAGATTAGGATTTGTCACTCCGATTGTCGGAGAGGTATCTCTGGGCCCTCTCGGTAATGCACATCACTTAAGCCTTGCAAGTATTGCAACAAATAAGTTTGTTACGAGATGATGTATTACGGAATGAGTAAAGAGACTTGCCGGAAACGAGATTGAACAGTATTTAGATACCGACGATCGAATCTCGGGCAAGTAACATACCGATGACAAAGGGAACAACGTATGCTGTTATGCGGTCTGACCGATAAAGATCTTCGTAGAATATGTGGGAGCCAATATGAGCATCCAGGTTCCGCTATTGGTTATTGAGCGAAGACGTGTCTCGGTCATGTCTACATAGTTCTCGAACCCGTAGGGTCCGCACGCTTAAAGTTAGATGACGGATATATTATGAGTTTATGTGTTTTGATGTACCGAAGGAGTTCGGAGTCCCGGATGAGATCAGGGACTTGACGAGGAGTCTCGAAATGGTCGAGACGTAAAGATTGATATATTGGACGACTATATTCGGACATCGGAAAGGTTCCGAGTGATTCGGGTATTTTTCGGAGTACCGGAGAGTTACAGGAATTCGTATTGGGCCTTAATGGGCCATACGGGAAAGGAGAGAAAGGCCCAAAAGGGTGGCCGCACCCCTCCCCATGGACTAGTCCGAATTGGACTAGGGAGGGGGGGCGCCCCCTTCCTTCTTTCTCCTTCTCCCTTCCCTTTTCCTACTCCAACAAGGAAAGGAGGAGTCCTACTCCCGGTGGGAGTAGGACTCCCCCCTTGGCGCGCCCTCCTCCTAGGCCGGCCGCCTCCCCCCTTGATCCTTTATATACGGGGGCAGGGGGGCACCCCATAGACACAACAATTGATCATTGATCTCTTAGCCGTGTGCGGTGCCCCCCTCCACCATATTACACCTTGATAATATCGTAGCGGTGCTTAGGCGAAGCCCTGCGTCGGTAGAACATCATCATTGTCACCACGCCGTCGTGCTGACAAAACTCTCCCTCAACACTCGGCTAGATCGGAGTTCGAGGGACGTCATCGACCTGAACGTGTGCTGAACTCGGAGGTGCCGTGCGTTCGGTACTTTATCGGTTGGATCGTGAAAATGTACGACTACATCAACCGCGTTGTGTTAACGCTTCCGCTTTCGGTCTACGAGGGTACGTGGACAACACTCTCCCCTCTCGTTGCTATGCATCACCATGATCCTGCGTGTGCGTAGGAATTTTTTTGAAATTACTACGTTCCCCAACAAATTCCACCATTTCTCCTGCTTGAATCTCGTTCAATCCATAAACACGTGCAATCCCATCTCCAACTGAGACCACCCGACCGATCTCATCCACTTGAAAATTCGTGTAAAAGTTGGTCATTCTACTTTCTAATAGAGTCGTGAGTTCCGCGGCTCTGGGTGAGAATTCCATACTTTAACAAATTAGATGGATGATATTTTGAAGGGAGAAATCCGCTTTCAAGAAAAAGATCTTTACTTCACACAATCTCGATTTGAATTACCATTTGGTTAACTAGGCATCTCGGACAAAGACAATAACAAGAAGAGATGGGAAGACCCTTCGCGGTCCTGCTCCCTGGTCTCTACCTTGCTTACCGCCCGTCGTAGGGGCCAACGTACCCATACCGAAAACGATTTACTCTTTTTATGGGCGCTTTCGACTAGGCCCTTGTTAAGGAATCGACCCAAACAAGACCGAGATTCCCGCGAGAATTGCTACGCTGCCTACAGTGAAATTGCAAGAATCACTTTATACGCTATTTCGAAATCGAATGAATTGAGCAACTATATTTCCCCAGGTTTCCATTGGAAAAGGGGCTTTTTTTGTATGCAAGTGATGATCGATTGGCGGAGAAGCCGCTCCCGTGTGGGGTGGCCGTGAGAATGATTCCGAGTCTTCCTGACCAGACCCATGTGGAACTTGTAAATAAATAGGTTTGTAAGTGCCTAGCTGAGTAATTTGATAAGTACCTTTGCTAATAATCCAAAACCTTTCATCTTCTCTTTCTAGATATAACAGCCTACCCATATTGATAGTGGAATTATTGATCTCCTCTTTCGGATAGCCCATTTTGAATAAGTGTTATGGTAAGGGCTTGACCTACCAGTTGAATGGAATCTACCGTTCTTTATGCTCTCGCTAGCTTTGATCTAGTTTGTACCAGTAATCAAACCCAGAATCTCATTTCCCATTGCTTTCATCGCATAGAGCCAGATGCCGCATCCACATGCCTATTTAGTAAGTGGGGTGTATCCTTGGTGACACTTGAGAAATAATCCTATACTTCCAATAACCCACTACTTCCTCCACGGATGGTACATGGCAGGCATCTGCCGGAACTAGAGGCGAGCACTTTTCAATCAATTACGAGAGGCATTCGCTTCTCTGATCTTTAATAAGCGAAGCAACGAGCCTAGTAGGGGAAATACCTTCCTCAGGAATGTCATCAAAGCCAGGTTCTCCAATCATAAATGGGAATATTCCATGGCACAAGGGTTGTTTTTAGGTGCTGTCCTCGGCAGACCACCACAAAAGGTCCGAATCAGGCGAAACTTCTTTTGGTGCCAGCGAGAAGTAGTAACAAGAACTCCTCCTCTGTTCAATATCAGCCTGGTTTAGGTCTAGGTCATAATGAATTTTCTGATACCTTCCTTCGTCCATAGATCAGCATTATGCTTCTGTCCCGTGATGAAGAAGGATAGAAGAATGGTAAGATAGGATCGTATTAGTGAGCCGTGGGAAAAGTGTTTTTTCATACCTTGATTGGACCCACCCAAAAGCAACAGGAATCCCTTTCTCCTCCTATAAGGAAATCTCGTCGTTTCACTCTTCTTCAAGTACCATCGGATTAGTCAACTCAAATGCTGAGGGATTACTATAGAACCAAGGCGGCTTTGAGGCTGGCTCCACTCTCCAAATAGAGCAGTTACTTCGTTGACGACAAGAACCCCATTTCCACTAGCCAAAGAGCAATTCATTTCTTCGACTCGATGCCTCCTCATTTGCTCCCATTCCCATATTAATAAAAGAATTAGGGAAATGCGAGGGAAAAGAATGCCAAAAGCATTTAGACATTTGACTAGGATTCGTTCTAGCTCGGATGGCGAGGGATTGCTATAACTATTTTGAGAAGCATTAATGAGATCTCTTTTTTTCACAAAGTGATATGGAAAATCATGCGGAAGAACCTATATGTAAAAATAATTCCAGATTTCCATCATACATTACCAAACTTCCAAATAAGAATAAGCTAAAAATGGATAAATACCTTAAGGAACTGGAAGCAGACCCTGATTTTAAAGGGTAACCTCCTAAACCATCAGTATTCCTTGTAGGTGACATTGAAACCATTCCCTTGTTGGATCGGAACTATGTTCCCGCAGAGATAATAGAATCCAAAATCTTCCCCGCCACCATGCTTATGTAGCCGCCTTTATGACTGTCAATTTAGACAAGAAACTATCAAAGATTTATATTAATCATTATAGTTCCCATGAATACATAAATACACACCCATCATTTTATGATCGAAGTGATTGTGTACTCCAAGCATTCATAAATGGAATACTTTCTGTTGTAAGCAAACAAAGAAAGTCACTAATTATTTACTTTCATAACATGAGTCGATTCGATGGTATTCTGATGACCCAACATCTTAGTAAGTTTCACCCCGACTTGAAAGTGGATATTGTAATGCGAAATGGTATTATGTACGAGGTTGCTGTTTCTAGACGTGTTCAGGACGGTAGGAATAAATCACGTCTCCTTTTCAAAATGCGGTGTTCGTTGTTGATTCTCCCTGATTCGTTAGCAAACTTAGCTAAAAAATTGTGTTAGGAATAAGAAAGCGATGTCGGCGGAAGAAATACGAAGAAACCTATCACACTTTTGTAGTATAGACGCGGTGCACCTGATTTTATAGGCATCAGAATGGGTTTATCTTGGAAGATCTTGACTTCTCCGTGCCTTCTACCTCCGACACATCATATCTCCTATGCCGACCTCGTACTTTTGATCACTTCTTCCTTACGAATTGTGTCTATTTAAGCTTTTTCTCGATTGATATTCATTTTTTCATCTATCTCATGAAATTTCCCTTCTATTAAGCGATAAAGAGCAATTGACGAAGTCAGCAGGAAGTCCATCAGATGACGGTATGGATCAAAGGAATCCTCCTATCTTCAACTGAACACCCTTTTACTGGGATTTCGCATTCCTATTCCGATTGGCAGAAGCCTTTCTTTCTGTTTGTGCCGCCCTATGGCGATTTCTTACTCAACGTTTGCACTTTCTTACCAACTCTTGTACAAGTTAGGTTTAGCGTTGTTCTGACGATTAAGATTTCTCTGTTTGACGGTTTTTACCTTCAACAACCTTTGTTGCATCACTTCTCGATAGCTTTAGTGCTCGGAGAGTAAGCATAGCATATTGTCAGCTAGTTATTTATTTATAGCAAACAGCTAGTAGGTCAAGCCGGAGCCTTCACTCACTCAGCTTGGGTCAGCCATGCTTCCTTATTAAAAAAACTTTGAGATTCGAAAAATCTATTCTACTCTTTTTAATGGTGAATTATTTGTGTGCCAAATTTATGTTGATGATATCATATTTGGTTCGACTAACCCACTTTTTAGTGAAAAGTTTGAAAGGCTAATATCGAAGAAGTTTGAGATGTCTATGATGTGTGAACTCAAGTTCTTTCTTGGTTTGCAAATCAAGCAAACTAAGGAAGGTACCTTTGTTTCTTAAACAAAGTATACCAAGGACTTATTCAAGAAGTTCAACATGCAAGAAAGCAAAGGTATGAAAACACCCATGCCTACTATTGGACATCTTGACTTGACTAAGGATGGCAAACCGGTTGACCAAAAGGTTTATCGCTCTATGATTGGTTCATTGTTATATCTATGTGCCTCCCGTCCTGATATTATGCTAAGTGTGTGCATGTGTGCACGATATCAAGCGGCCCCTAAAGAATGTCATCTTAAGGCTATGAAAAGGATAGTGATATACTTAATTCACACACCAAACATTGGAATTTGGTATCCTAAGAGGTCTTCCTTTGATCTTGTTGGCTACTCCGATTCGGACTATGCTGAAGACAAGGTTGATAGAAAGTCCACTTCGGGTACTTGTCAATTGCTTGGTAGATCTCTTGTGTCTTGGTCCTCCAAGAAAGAAAACTCGGTATCCTTATCCACCGCCAAAGCGGAATACATTGTCGCCGGTTCATGTTGTTCTCAATTACTTTGGATGACCCAAATTATTAAAGATTATGCAATGTATGTGAATCATGTTCCATTGCTTTGTGATAATGAAAGTGCTCTTAATATTGCTCACAATCCCGTGCAACTTTCTCGAACTAAGCATATTTAAGTTCGTCAGCATTTCATTCGGGATCATGTTGCTAAAGAAGACATTGATCTTAAGCATGTTCGTACCGATAATCAATTGGCGGATATATTCAATAAACCGCTTGATGAGAAAGTATTTTGTCGTTTGAGAGGTGAATTGAACATCATTGATGCTTCAACTTGGAGTAGAAACTCCATTTGGATGCGCGCAAGGCATGATCCTTTGATTAATCCTTGATATGTCTCTTATGATGATGATCATTTGTCTTGGATCTATATTTGTACCCTTGCATGTCATCTAACCCTTGTAGGTACTTGGATGAATCCAAATCTATGAGATTGCAACTCACTCACATCTTGAGAAATCTTTACATCACCAAGTCTCTACAATATGGAGGTTGAAGACAAGGAAGCATGAAACCTTTCAATATATCCTTTGACAATTTCTTTATACCAAATTTCATTTGGTATCAAATTTCATGATTGTCACTTTGGATACACAAGTGCTCTTCCTTCCAAGACTAGCCCATGTTGGTAGATGAACTCAAATTACAAGTGGTTCTCCCAATCATTGATGAGCTACATCAACCTTGAGCATCATACACAAGTTCAACTACATGACCAAGATCAACACCACCACCCAAGGTATGTCATTCCATCTTAGAGAAGTTTTATATACCCCAAGTCATGGGTCAAAGCAGCTCAACAAGATGTGAATACATCAAAATGCTTAAACAAAAAATGGTAACCCCATTTTGAGCTTAAACGATGAGTATGACCTACGATCAAGTGTTCTCACTTGACTCCTCCGTCAATATACTCTAACATAGGTGACTTTGTCGCTGACTCTCTCTAGATGAAGTTCTCTAGTGTTTCTTTGAGTTCTTGCATTTGTGCCTAGCATGTTTCCCTTCCACTTCATCTAGATTTCTTTTCTTTTTCTCTGTTATGATCTGCATTCCCTGCATCCAATTCATTGCAAATATTTCAGTTAATTCCTAGCATATCTTTGTGAGATTTCATTTGCCTAGTGAGCTGAGATGACAAAATCTTTCCTCTGTATTGAACTTGGTCTCACCGATTTATACATCCTAGCTAGACCGAACTACAATGCCAAATTGTAGATTGTTCATCGGTTCAACCGACAAGGACAAAGCCGGTCTGACCGATACGCATCATCTCTGACATCTCCAACTCGGTGTCACCGATGAGAATAACTCGGCGTTACCGATTTCACTACTAAGAAAACTTTTTGCCATTACCATTGTCTTTTTTCTTTCCAGCTCCACTTGATGATTCTTTCCCTCTACCAGCATCTTAAAATTACATGTTGCTTTGTAATGTGACTCAAGGACCAAACCTATATGACTCATGCTCCAGAAGATCCCTTCTTGGAAATTGATGTCAAAGGTGGAGAGAGAGCACATCAAAGCTTATCACATTAGAGAGAAAGCACATCTTAGCTTTTCCAGATGCTTATAAACCATTGTGGAGAAAAACCACATGTCTTTAAGAGGGGAAAGACATGTTAAGTAAATGTTATGTTGCTTTGTACTGGTTTTCTTTTCCCTATCTTCTCCCATTATCAAATATCATATTCAGGGGGAGAAAGAGCTCATTTCCAAGGGAATAAAATCTTTGGAATTCATTGCATATCTTTACTCTTTGGGGACATGTCTATATCCAAATAGAGTACTAAGTACTCACTCACTACATGTCATTCCAATCTTGGTACTTTTATGGTTTTCTCAATTTGCTTTGTTTAGTAGGTGTTCTTTTGTTATCTAACCCTGTTTTCTCAAGTTCATCTCCTCCAAAACCAGCTCAAGACCACAAGGTAAGTATATGCATCACACTCATGTGCATGATGATCTCTTGCTGATGTACATATTGTTTGCAAGGACTCATGAACATGAAGGTATATTTCCTGTATCTACATCATTTGCTCTGATGCATATAGCCAAGATACATGTAACTCATTGCTTGTTTTGACATGCTTATGCATTCACATGCTCTTATATTCTATATTTACATGATTGCATAAATCTAGGGGGAGCCTATGCATGTTACATGTCTTTCCAAAGCTTTACTTGTTATGCTACATATCTTTATCTAAAGCTTTGATGTATGTTGTCATCAATTACCAAAAGGGGGGAGATTGAAAGCACAAGTGCTCCCTAGGTGATTTTTGTAATTAATGTCAACATACCTCTTGTTGGACTAATATTTTCATCTAGTATATTTCAGATGAGTTCAACAGTGGAGTGGCAGGACAGGAGGATGTGGAACCCCTTCAAGATGCTAAGGACACATATTGGCAAAAGCTCAAGACTCTTCATTTCTATTTCAGTGATCCGAGATCACATTGAGTCCATAGGAAAGCCAATACTATTAAAAGGGGATGAGGTGTTGCTTAATGGTCTACTTGCTCAAAGTGCTTAGTGATATGCTCCAAAGCCCTCAACCACTTTCTCAATTCCAAATATGTCCTAAACCTAAAGTCAAACTCGGCCCCACCGATTTGATCTATCCAGCGCAACCAAGTTCACTTGACATAGGCACTGTCAGAAATCCTAATCAGTTCGGTCTCACCAATGGGATCTCGGTCTCACCGAGATGGGCTTGCAAACTCTCTGTTGCCTGTTGCAATTATTTCGGTCCCACCGAGATATGCAGTCGGTCCCACTGAGTTTGTTTGACCAACTCTTTGCTTATTACCAAAATCGGTCTCACCGAGTTTGTGTAATCGGTCAAACCGAGTTGAGGTTTTACCCTAACCCTAGCACATCGGTCCCACCGAGTTGATCTTTTTGGTCCCACCAAAAATCCTAACGTTCACATTTTGAACCAGGTCGGTCTCACCGAATTTGGTAAATTGTGTGTAACGGTTAGATTTTGTGTGGAGGCTATATATACCCCTCCACCCCTTCTCCATTTGTGAGAGAGCCCTCAAAACGTGCCTACACTTCCAGTATTCATTTTCTGAGAGAGAACCACCTACTCGTGTGTTGAGACCAAGACATCCCAATCCAACCACAAGAATCTTGATCTCTAGCCTTCCCCAAGTTGCTTTCCACTCATATCATCTTTCCACCATAGACAAATATTTGAGAGAGAGAGAGTTGAGTGTTGGGGAGACTATCATTTGAAGCACAAGAGCAAGGAGTTCATCATCAACACACCATCTATTACCTTTTGGAGAGTGGTGTCTCCTAGATTGGTTAGGTGTCACTTGGGAGCCTCCGTCAAGATTGTGGAGTTGAACGAAGGAGTTTGTAAGGGCAAGGAGATCGCCTACTTCGTGAAGATCTACCCAAGTGAGGCAAGTACTTCGTGGGTGATGGCCATGGTGGGATAGACAAGGTTGCTTCTTCGTGGACCCTTCATGGGTGGAGCCCTCCATGGACTCGCGCAATCATTACCCTTCGTGGGTTGAAGTCTCCATCAACGTGGATGTACGATAGCACCACCTATCGGAACCACGCCAAAAATCTCCATGTCTCCAATTCTGTTTGCACACTCCAATACCATCCCTTTACTTTCTTGCAACTTGCATGCTTTACTTTCCGCTGCTCATATACTCTTGCCATGCTTGCTTGAAATGTATTGTGAATGTTTAAACTTGTGCTAAAACTCCACCTTAACTTGAAGAACTTAATAACTGCTACTTTTCTTTGTTGAGGGTCTAATCACCCCCACCCCCCTCTAGACACCTCTTCTCGATCCTTTCAGCGCAAATATCAGTAGCTAGGGCACTTGGCGGGGCTTCTTGGGCGGCAGCCTCAGGAGCACCAGGCTGCACCTGCCCACCAGCCACCACCTCAGGACCACTCGCCCGAGCTTCGGTGGCAGTCAACTTAGGAGCGTCGGGCCGCACCAGCTCTCTAGCAGCCCCCTCAGGAGCGCTCGCCAGAACCGCAGGAGCGACTGCCTCGGGAGCACCTGGCGACACCCGCTCCCAGCAGTCGTCCCAACGGTATCCGGTGGCGTTCGCCCTCCTGAATCCACATCTGGGGCACGCGTTGCAGGGTCGACCAGCAGAGGAGCCACGAAGATGGGATTCTCGCGAGGCCTTCAAGGCCCACTGGGCGCAACCCCCACTCGTCAAAAAGGGGCATCTACCTCACGAAGTCCTCCTTGTTCGAGCATTGGTACAGGAGGCAGCCCTCCTCCGGAAGCGCGGCTGGCGCTCGGTCGCCCGTCAAAAGCTTGAGCATCGTGCGCAGCATCTTGGAAGGAAGCGCAGGCACCTGGAGCCTCATGGGGTCCTTGCTGCCGGTGAAGGCCCGCATTGGGCGAGATGGCGCTGGAGCAGAGAGATCCACCACCGGACGAACTCCTTCACCACCATCGGCGCCGTCACCCCGACCTTCTTCAACCTGGTCAGCCTGGACCAGACATGGGCGAGCTGATGGTCGAAAAGCTTCGCGTGCCCCCAGCCAGAGCTGGGTACCGCCGGTACTCGCGGAAGCAGGAGCAAGGGGTTGAGCACGCCGGCATCCACATACACCCACCACTTCCGGAACTCCCTCACATCTAGCCAGATTTCGAAGTCGATGCCCAAGCCGGCCGTCGCCACTATGGCCTGGAAGGCCACGCATCCCGAGCGCTGGCGGGCGTCGAGCAGATGAAGCGAGAAGAAATGGCGAAAGAGGGCTACGGAAGGGGCAATGCCCACCATAGCCTCACAAAGGAAGGCGAAAACAACAAGGAGGATGATGGATTGGGGGTCCAGATGCAATACCTGGATTTGGTAATGCGAGATTATAGCGTTGAAGAAATCAGAGAAAGGGGGGATCAGGCCAGCCAAGAAAGCGTGAAGATGGATGGGGATCTTGGTGGTTTCCATGTCGATCATGGCCCAGGAAGCGGGCCAAGCCGTCGTCGCCTTCCACTCATTGGAATCGGCGGCAAGGGCCGGACAGACCTTGGCCAACTCCTCTTGATTGATACCCATCGACCACTCAAGAGCAGGCTCCAAGACTGGCTGGGATTCGGCTGGAGTGCAGGTTTTCCCTTCTTCTTCGCCCGCGGGGCCATGGTGGCAAGAGAGGGCCGGCACCGGCGTCAAATCTGGGAGAAGAGCCGCGTTTTCTCAGGAAGGTGGAGGAGCCAAGGGCGAGCATGGCAAGCAATGAAGGCGGAGCTGCGTTGGCAACGGGCGGCCGCCGTGCCTGGCGGATATCAAGGTTGCATGGGGAAGTGGGGGCCCCACGTCCCGTCAAGCGCCACACGTCAACCGAGGCTGCAGGCGGTTGGGGCCCGCGGCGCTTCGCCCTTGCCCCTTGGCTTCGCCTCGAAGCCAAGTCTGAGCGCGCCTTGGGCCCGGGGGCTACTGTCGGCATTCTGGGATCGGGGGTACCCAGACTTGCCTGCCTGCGGCCCAAGGCGTGGCTTCATCAACGGCCTGGTATGGCCCAGCTTCAGCATCAACAACTCAAGACCCTCGCGAGGGGCCAAGCCTCGCGAGGCGCACGACACCAAAACCTCCACGAGGAGCGGCCTCCTTAGGTTGGCTCTAGAGGAGCAGAGATTCCTATGCAAGCCTCACTCATGAGGTTCGGATGACGTGAGTCATGATGACCAAGGCCAGGCGGGTGCCAGCGGGCGTAGTGTACCAGTTTCCTCTTCGGTGCTAAAGAGACAAGCGCAGGCGCGGAGTCCCGAGGAATCAGCCAATGGTTTCCATTCTGGTGCAACAAGACCAAGACCGCTAGGACGACAGGACGGAGGTCATCGCCGAGCCCACCACGGCGACACGACAAGAGGCTTTTGCAGGCAAAGACTACTTTTGTGAGGATAGCATGTACTAGTTCTCTCCCTTCGAATTTGGCTGTTGTGGGATCCCTTCCCGCCTTCATTTGGGAAGAGGACCAAGGCCACTATAAATAGAGCAGCACCACCACCTTAGAGAGGGGACACACGACACAACAGAGAGACTAGATCGGGTCCATTCCATCCTCACACTCACCAGCTCACTCGAGCCCAAGAACAATCCTCCTCCTAAGGTTGCTCTCCCACTGTACTAGTTCATCCTCAGCCCCTCGACGCCAATCCACCACAAAGCAGGAGTAGGGTTTTACACCGCAAGGTGGCCCAAACCTAGGTAAACTGTTGTGTCTCTTTTTCTTCCTATTCATCGAGCTAGGCCATGGGATTAGCGAGTAGGCAGACTCGGGAGGTTGAGTTCTTCGCACGCACCCCAGAGTTCGAACCTCTCAAGGGTCTGCGGAGCCCGAAATCCGACAGTTCGGCAGTCGGTGGAGAAGAATAGGAGGTGTGGAGGGGTGGAGGGATGGCCTTGCCGGCGGTGGGGTAGCGCTTCACAGTGAAGCATGCTAAGCAGAGCTGCTAGCAGCAGGAGCAGGAGCAGGTGGTCCCGCGGCGCTCGAGGAAGAAGACGAGAGATTGAAGATGGATGCCGGTCGTTGGATGTAAATCCAACGACTGTCGATGTCAGCATCATTTGTTGCCTAAGTTGACAACGACTTGCGTTGCCTTCGACCTATTGGCCCACATTTCAGCCTCCAAAAATATGGCACATATTCAACCCATTTTTCCAGAATTTACAGTCCATTTGATCTCTTTTTTTTGAGAATTACAGTCCATTTGCTGGGCTGGGTGAACAAATAATGTAGTCTCCATGTGGCCCATTTTTTTTTTAAACTATAGCCCATTTTCACTTTCTTGAAATACACGAATTTGCTGGATGGCTGAACAAATAATGTAGCATCCATTCGGCCCATTTATTTTTTCCTAAAAAATTACAGCCCATTTGCAGTTTCTCGAAATACACCACTGGGCTGGTTCTAATTATAATGTTGGGTTGAGCGCAACAATGTTATCAAAAAATAAATAGGGGCTGAGCATTTTGTTATAAATATATTTAGATAATAAGTGATTTATTATTACATTGGTCCTTAAATCTTACCAAGCTTTTGTACACAACCACCAGTATTTTTCATTGCCTTAATGTAAAAATATCCAGGATTTTGTTGTTAAAAGTTATTTTTATAAGTTAATAAGACATGGGATATTGTTTTCTTATATATGTAAGTATCTGTTAAATATATGATTACAATAACAATAATATATAATAACATATAAAATAATATAAATATATATAATATACTTAGAAGGGAAACATAAGTTGGACCTGGCGTTCCTATTCTTATATAGAAAAATAGAATAGACCTCTGTGTTTTCTTCAAAAAAATACATAAGTTGGTCTACGGATGTTCCAGGAAAAATAAAACCTAGGATGGGAGGTCCATAGGCCAGTCGATACATGACGGCCCTCAAGAAAATACAAACCGGCATGTCGTGGGCTACGCATGTTAAAAAAGAAAGCTTAGATGGGGCAGCCCACAACCCAGCTGATACTTGCTGGACCACTGATAATAAATGATACATGCCAGCTCCCCGGCTTCGTTGTAAATTTATCTCCTTTAGTAACTACGTTGAAGCACCTCAAAACAAAATGTAACTATGTTGACAAACCCGTGGGCCCCAACGTCGTATAGTATTAGGAGGAAGTATTTTTTTCAATGAGGCACTTGCTTGCGTACGGCCATAGACCTGGTGGGTCCCGACTGTCCGCCTCTCCACGTACATTTCTCTCCAGATTCCTCTCGTTTGTTCATCATGTTCACAACAGAAGACAGAGGCGTCGCGGCTAGCGCACAAAGGTGGAGGACGAGAATGAACCACCGGAGCCGGGGAAGGCATGCTACAGTAATGGTAGATGATGTGCCTTATTTCTACCAAAACTACCGAACTAGCCCAGTGGCCAAGTGACACTACCCGACCGCTATTCCGCCCTGGTTCGATTCCACCTGATGTAGTGAAAATATCTCCAAATTTTTTGCCTCTGCCATTATTGACATGTGGGTCCTCATTGTCATCTACGCACATCACGTCCAACACTTGCCAAATCTTCGTCCCTCGTTTTCTCTATTTTTCGCACACTCGACACTGTGTGGGAATTTTGAAAATAGCATATATTTTTTACTGTGCATCATATGAAGATGTGCTATGCATGAATGTTGATCAGCATGATGTTAACTGGCTGGTGTTAATATAAATGCTCTGCCTCTGAAACATGCAGTTTCTTATCTGAAACTGAAACTTGTAGTTTCTTCTATGAGAATCACGTTGTATGCACTTTTATATGAAACTACATTTTTAACTGCTAAAAATAGATCTCTAGAATTAATAAAATACTTCATATGCTCAATACTGCAAATATGAAATTCAAAAGAGATTCATATCTGAAAGTACTCACAAAATACACAACACAAAACACAATTCCAACCTGCAAATACTGACAACCCTAAGCTCCTCCTAACAATTCACAACCTACCCGAATATTGGATTGGGGGGGCAGTCCCCTCCTATTCCTCGGTGGCAGACAACCGCCCCGTGAGACGATGTGAACGGCGAGGGAGAGGATGGCGGGGAAGCGTCGTCGGGCCAACTACTTTTCTCCTCTTGCAGTTGGGTTTGGTCGACAAAGACTCCACCGGCTCGCTCTGGCACGGCACCCTCACAAACGGCACCCTGTAGATGCTCGATCCTTCAATCTCTGGTGGATGCTCCATCTTGGATCGATACTACCACCACCGCTGCCTCACGATCGGATTTGGTGAATCTGTTTGCTCCATGGACTAGAGGAGTAGCTCTATGTACTCCCGCGCGACTCCCTTTGGGAGTATCGCCGCCTTTTCGCTCTGTTGCAGATATTTGGCCACGGATGTCGCTGTTGTAGCTAGTTGGACCTTGTTGTCAAACCAAGGCTGTATCGGTTGTACTGGGGTCGCCATCTGCGATCCTCACGTATCGGTTGTACTCCTCCATCGATCTACTTCTCCATAGCACCTTCACTCGCCGGCAGTGGTTTGAGAGGAGCGGCCCTGGTTTTGGATTAGAACGGGAGAGGAACGGCGCTGGTTTCGGATTGGAACAGGAGAGGAGGGGCGGTGGTTTTGAAATGGATGAGGAGAGGAGCGGCGCTGGATTTAGATTCGAATAGGACAGGAGTGGCGGTGGTTTAAGAGGAGAGGAGCGACACTGGTCTTGGAAGTATTTTTTTTGTTTGCGTATTTTGGGTCAAAGTTTGACCACGTACTGTATTTGACAAGCAAAATGTGAATGCATGTCACCAAAAATTGTATCGTTTGGTTCATATCTGAATGTACTTTCAAATTATATTATTTTTTGCAACGTATAACATATATTTTATTTGTGAAAATCATGGTCAATTATGACCCAGAATAAAAGGGAGACTAGTTAATGTGGGGTCGCTTTCTTAATTGAAGGGTAAATTTATTTTGATTTTGATCCAGTCACAGTGCACCGACCCTCTCGTCCAATCCTAAATCGCTGCTGCACACTCCTCTCCCTCTTCTCCATTGCAAAAGCACCTCCTCTCCTCTCCATTCCAAAACCACCGTCTCGCCTCTCCCTCTTCTCCATTGCAAAACCACCCCTCTCCTCTCCATCTTCTCTATTGCAAAACCACCGTCTCGCCTCTCCCTCTTCTCCATTGCAACACCACCATATCGCCTCTCCCTCTTCTCCATTGTAAAACCGCCGCCTCGAGGCAAAAGTCAGGCGGAGGTGGTGGGTGTACAGGCCAAAGGTCGAGAATCCAGAGGATAACGAATCGAAGGAGTACGGTGTGCCGCTCATGAGGGTGCAGAGCCAGCCGGAGCCACAAGAGTATTCGTTCTCCCACCGCAAGAGGAGGCCGGATGGCGTGACTTCGCTTCCCCACCGTTCTCCATGGTTCCCTCGACGCTCATCTCATTTCAACGGCGGCGGTAGGGTTTAAGGTAAGCTTCAAAATAACCTAATCTTCCATCTGCTCATGCTTACAATCAGTGTGACTGCTAATGAAAATCATGCTTACAATCAGTCTCCGAGTACTACGCCAATCATCCTAAAATAGCTCTGGACCAAAAACATAGTTGTGACACTATGTACAAATAAAGAAAAATAGATTAGTGCTTCCTTTAGAAAAGAGTACTCCCTAGAAAAGTGCCAATATAAGTTACTATTATTTGGTTAGAGAATTTGCTGCCGAGAAAGATCCGTCCACAGAGAGCGCCACACATCCCACTGGTGCTGGTGGATGCCAATTCTTAGATGGAGCATGGTGGTGTCGGTAATTTTTACTTGGCACACCTCGCACTCTGCATATATGCCAGTTCCATCCATACATTTGTGTCGTTCCACCAAAATGCAACTGAATAACCATGTTTACACATATAATGAAAAAGCGTGATTACATTATGGTGGCACTAGTTGATGAAACATACACTAATAAATAGAAGAAAATATTGCGATAGTTGATACGTCTCCAACGTATCTATAATTTTTTATTGTTCCATGCTATTATATTATCAATCTTGGATGTTTTATAACCATTTTATAGTCATTTTATATCATTTTTTGGTACTAACCTATTAACATAGTGCCAAGTGCCAATTGCTGTTTTCTGCATGTTTTTACATCGCGGGAAATCAGTATAAAACGGAGTCCAAATGCAATGAAACTTTACAGAGATTTGTTTTGGACTAGAAGGAACATAATGGGCCCTGGCTGCGCCTAGGGGTGCTCCGAGGACAGCACAACTCACCAGGGTGCGCCAGGAGGCCTAGGCGCGCCCTGGTGGGTTGTGCCCACCTCGGGTGCCACCAGGACCGCCTCTTTGCTCTATGAATACCCCAATATTCCCAAAACCCTAAGGGAGTCGACGAAATATTCATCCAGCCACCGCAGAGTCCAGAACCACCAGATCCAATCTAGACACCATCTTGGATGGGGTTCACCACCTCCATTGGTGCCTCTCCGATGATGCGTTAGTAGTTCTTTATAGACCTTCGGGTCCGTAGTTAGTAGCTAGATGGCTTCATCTCTCTCTCTCTCTGAATTTTCAATAAAATGGTCTCTTGGAGATCCATATGATGTAACTCTTTTGCGGTGTGTTTGTTGGGATCGATGAACTTTGAGTTTATGATCAGATCTATCTTTTTATATCCATGAAAGTATTTGAGTTTCTTTAATCTCTTTTATGCATGATTGCTTATAGCCTCATATTTCTTCTTTGATATTTGGTTTTTTTCCCAACTTGATCTATTTATCTTGCAATGGGAAGAGGTGCTTTGTAGTGGGTTCAATCTTACGGTGCTTGATCCCAGTGACAGAAAAGGGAACCGACACGTATGTATCGTTGCTACTAAGGATAAAACGATGGGGTATATCTCTACATAGATAGATCTTGTCTACATCATGTCATCGTTCTTATTGCATTACTCCGTTTTTTCATGAACTTAATACACTAGATGCATGCTGGATAGCGGTCGATGTGTGGAGTAATAGTAGTAGATGCAGGCAGGACTCAGTCTACTAATCTTGGACGTGATGCCTATATAATGATCATTGCTTGGATATTGTCATGAGTATTTGAAGTTCTATCAATTTCCCAACAGTAATTTTTTCTCCCACTGTTTGCTATTTTTCTCGACAGAAGCCACTAGTGAAACCTACGGCCCTCGGGTCTCTTTCTCATATATTTGCCTTTGCGATCTAATTTTTCCTTGCATTTATTTTCAGATCTATTAAACCAAAAATACAAAAATACCATGCTGCAATTTATTCTTATTTATTTTATTTGGCGTTCGATCTATCAATTTACTACAATTTTATGTCACGTCTGTCTGCCTATCTTGAGGCGCCGTACCCGGAAGGGATTGACAACCCCTTTAACGCGTTGGGTTGTGAGGATTTGTTTTCTGTGTGCAGGGCTGTTTATGTTGTGTTGCTTGGTTCTCCTACTGGTTCGATAACCTTGGTTTCATATCTGAGGGAAATACCTACCGCCGCTGTGCTGCATCATCCCTTCCTCTTTGGGGAAATACCGATGTAGCTTCAAGCGACATCAAAAGGAATTTCTGGCGCCGGTGGCGGGGAGGATCTTCAACATATACCATTTTCCTAATCACAAATCTGATCTCCTCGCAATTTACATTATTTGCCATTTGCCTCTCGTTTTTCTCTCCCCCACTTCACAAAAATTTGCCGTTTTATTCGCCCCTCTTTTTTGTTCGCCGTTTTCTTGCCGGATCTGTTTTTGAGTGCAATCTTGTTGCATAGTCAACATGACTCAAGAGAACACCAAGTTATGTGATTTCTCAAATACCAACAACAATGATTTTATTGGCACTCTGATTGCTCCTCCCGGCACTAGTGCGGAGTCTTGTGATATTAATACTGCTCTGTTGAATCTTGTTATGAAAGATCAATTTTCCGGTACTCCTAATGAGGATGTCGCGTCCCATCTTAATACCTTCATGGAATTATGCAATATGCAAAAGAAAAAAGATGTGGACAAGGATGTTGTGAAGATGAAATTATTTCCATTCTCTTTGCGTGATTCTGCAAAAAATTTGGTTCTCTTCTTTGCCTCGCAATAGTATTAATTCTTGAAATAAGTGCAAAGATGCTTTTATTACTAAGTATTTTCCTCCTGCAAAAACTATTTACCTTAGAACCAAGATCATGAATTTCAAGCAACTTGAACATGAGCATGTTGCACAATCTTGGGAAAGGATGAAAATGATGCTAAGGAATTGCCCAACTCATGGGTTAAATCTTTGGATGATCATACAAAAATTTTATGCGGGTTTTAATTTTGTATCTCGTAATCTTTTAGATTCTGCCGCGGGTGGTACTTTTATGGAAATTACTTGATAACATCATGGCAAATTATTCACAATGGCATACCGAAAGGGCTCCTACTAGTAAAAAAGTTAATTCGGTTGAAGAAATTTCTTCTTTGAGTGAAAAAGTTGATGCTCTTATGAAATTGGTTGCTAGTAAAAGTGCTCCCATTGATTTTAATGATATGCCTTTGTCTACTTTGATTGAGCAAAATAGTGATGCCATAGATATGAATTTTATCTCTCGAAATAATTTCAACAACAATGCTTATAGAGGTAATTTTAATCATAGGCCTTTTCCTAGTAATTCCTCTAATAATTATGGTAATTCCTATGCAAATCAATCTTATAATAATAATAATAATAATAATAGGAACACCTCTTATCTTGAGAACAATATTAAAGAATTTATCAACACGCAAAAGCTTTCAATACTTCCATAGAAGAAAAGTTGAGTAAGATTGATGATTTGTCTAGAAGTGTTGATAGAATTGCTCATGATGTGGAAAATCTCAAGATGAAATTTTTGTGCCTAAGCTGGATGAATCAATTAAAGCACTTTATGTTTCTATTGATGAAAGTAAGAAAAGAACCGCTATGCTTAGAGCTAAAAGAGAATTTTTAGAAAAAGCGTTTTCTAGTGATTTTTTAAGCAAAAGTCATGAAGATCTTAAAATGATTGGTGTTTCTTCTATTGATTCCTTGTCTAGTAAAGTTAAGGTTGATGAAAACGGGACTGGAGAAGAGTCAACTCTAGGTAGAAGGAGTCCCGATAATTCGGAGGGTGAAAATCTTGTTGAGAAAATTGATGAAAATGGGTTTGAAGAGGTCAAAACTTTAGTAGTGATGTGCCCACTCTTTTGGATTACAAAGACTTTAATTATGATAGTAGCTCTTTGATTGATTTTATTTCTTTGTTGCAATCCATGCTAAATTCACCCCATGCTTATGAACAAAATAAAGCTTTTACTAAACATATTGTTGATGCTATGATGAAAGCTTTTGAAGAAAAATTGGAATTAGTAGTTTCAATTCCCAGAAATTGCATGACGAGTGGGAACCTACTATCAAAGTCAAGCTTAAAAATTATGAGTGTTTTGCTTTGTGTGACTTGGGTGCTAGTGTTTCTACAATTCCGAAATCTTTATGTGATGTGCTTGGTCTTACCGATCTTGAAGAATGTTCTTTATATTTGCACTTGGCGGATTCTACTATTAAAAAGCCTATGGGAAGAATTAAAGATGTTCTTATTCTTGCAAATAGGAATTTTGTGCCCATAGATTTCATTTTTCTTTATATTGATTGCAATCTGTCTTGTGCAATTATTCTTAGTAGACCGTTTCTACGCACTATCGGTGTCGTGATTGATATGAAAGAAGGCAATATTAAGTTCCAATTTACTTTGAGGAAGGGTATGGAACACTTCCCTAGAACAATAATTAGGCCACCAATGAATCAATCATGAGGGCATCTTATGGATCTCGAACCAAGGATGACAAAACTTAGATCATTGCTCTATGCCTAGCTAAGGGCGTAAAACTATAGCGCTTGTTGGGAGGCAACCCAATGAATAAAATTTATTTTTTTCCTTTTGTTTCTGTTATTGAGTGTTAGCACAATTATGATACTGTTATGATTGTGTTTTTTGTGTTTTAATTAGTGTTTGTGCCAAGTAGAACCGATAGGATCTTCTTGGGTGATAGTTGTTTGTTCTTGCTGAAAAACACAAACTTTTGCGCTCACGAAAATAATTTTTATTTTTTACCAGAGCATGATAATATTCCAATTCTTTTTGCAGAAGATTAATATACAAATTTCTCAGGTCTTCCTATTTTTTCAGAATTTTTGGAATTCCAGAAGTTTTCGAAATGGTCAGATTGCTACAGACTGTTCTGTTTTGACAGATTCTGTTATCTTTGCGTTGTGTGCTTATTTCAATGGCTCTATGGTTTTCCTTGATGAGTTTTTGCCATAAAAAGTCGGAATACAGTAGATTTAATGCAAAAAATATCTTAATTGGTTTGGTACAGTACTTATAGTATTGATTCGCTTTCTTTTACTAGCGGATCTCACGAAGCTTTGGTTGAGTTTTGGGTGATTGAAGTTTTCAAGTTTTGGGTTATCTTACGATGGATGAAGGAATAACGAGTAGAAGAGCCTAAGCTTGGGGATGCCCCGGCATCCCAAGCTATTATCCAAAAATGAGCAACCAACTAAGCTTGGGGATGCCCCCGAGTGGCATCCCCTGTTTCTTCTAACGACCATCGGTATTTTACTCGAAGCTATATTTTATTCATCACATACTATGTGTTTTGCTTGGAGTGTCTTGTATGATATGAGTCTTTGCTTGTTTTATTTTGTGTTTTAAGTCTTGATTTCTTGCTGGACACACCTATTTGGGAGAGCCAAAATTATGTCATGACTTGTTAGAATTGCTCTGTATGCTTCACTTAAATTTTTATGAGCTATGGACTTGCTCTAGTGCTTCACTTATATCTTTTTGAGCACGGTGTTCTTTAGTATTTTTGAAGAAATTCTCTCTTGCTTCACATAGATTTATTTGAGAGTTAGTAAAAAATTTAAGAAATTCTCTCTTGCTTCACTTAAATTATTTTTAGAGAAAGAAAGAAATATTATGCTAATGATCTTCATTTATATTTGTTTGAGCTTATGAAAAGCAACATAGGAAAATTAGTCCCAAAGTGATAGATATCCAAGAAGGATATAATAAAAACTTTCATGAAGATCATTGGACAAAATGAACTTGATTCTTTGTAATAGTTTTTAGATATGATGATGTGTATGCGAGTTATGTTGATGAGTAATTATGCTTTAGTAAGAATATTGGTGTTAAGGTTTGTGATTCCCTATGCAAGCACAAAAGTCAATAGTCATGCAATGAAATTATATCCTACTTGTGGTGCATTATTCAGTGTTATTGATGCTTAATCCTTGCTTATGAGATTATCCATTTCTTGGTTGGTCGCTTCTCAATCGTTTGCTAGCCTTCATTTTGCACTAAGTATGATCTCTACTTGTGCATCCAAAAACCTTTAAACCAGTTTTGCCACATGAGTCCACAATATCTACCTATATGCGGTATTCTTTTGCCGTTCTAAGCAAACTTGCATGTGCCATCTCTAATTTTCAAAATAAACTTCTCTTTTGTGTGTTTGTTTCGCTCGCGGAGTGGTGAGGGCTAATATTTTCCATGCTAGATGTGTTATTCTCACGATGAGTGTTTATTCACTTGTCGTTGCATGAGAGTAAGGCAAAGGTATTAGGGATGCCCAGTCCTGAAATGAAAAATGAATTTACTTTATGTTTTCAAATAATAAATTCTTTGGAAAGTGTTGGTATGGAAGGATCCCGTGGATATGGTTAGCCATGGAAAGTGAAAGTATGGCGGAAAAAGGAATAAACTTTATTTTCTGTTTGGGAACCGCCTATGATATATCTAGCATGGAAGTGTTGGGAACTCTAAGTCGTTTTCGTTGGTGGGATGGATACACCTCCCAAAATGTTTTTATCTCTAAGTTTTTCGCTTTGAGCTCTGGCACCTCTACAAATCCCTACATTCCTCTGCGAAGGGCCTTTCTTTTACTTTGTGCAATTTTTATTTTGAATTTGAGTCTCCATCTTCTCTTATAGAAAGCACCAACTAGGAGGCAATATGATCGTACTTAAGTATTAGGTGTAGCTAATATGCGAGTGTGTTCCATGAATGGATCAATGGTTGAGCATGAGGGGCTAGGGATAACTTATTTTAGCGTTGCTATTTTGAAAGATATGGTTGCTTGTTGATATGCTTGAGTATTTAAATTATCATGTCAAAACTAGACTATTGCTTTGAACAATATAAAAGTCCAAATGTCCATGCTATAAAGAAAAGAATATGATATGACATGTTAGGCAGCATTCCACATCAAAAATTCTGCTTTTATCACTTACCTACTCCAGGACGAGTAGGAGTTAAGCTTGGGGATGCTGATACGTCTCCAATGTATCTATAATTTTTTATTGTTCCATGATGTTATATTATCAATCTTGGATGTTTTATAATCATTTTATAGTCATTTTATATCATTTTCTGGTACTAACCTATTGAAATAGTGCCAAGTGCCAGTTGTTCTTTTCTGCATGTTTTTTACATCGCAGGAAATCAATATCAAATGGAGTCCAAACGTAATGAAACTTTACGGAGATTTTTTTGTACCATACGGAACATAATGGGCCCTGGCTGCGCCTGGGGGATGCTCCAAGGAGAGCACAACCCACCAGGTCGCGCCAGGAGGCCCAGGCACGCCCTGGTGGGTTGAGCCCACCTCGGGTGCCCCCCGGACCGCCTCTTTCCTCTATAAATACCCGAATATTCCCAAAACCCTAGGGGAGTCGATGAAATATTCATCCAGCCGCCGCAGAGTCCAGAACCACCAGATCCAATCTAGACACCATCTCGGATGGGGTTCATCACCTCCATTGGTGCCTCTCCGATGATGCGTGAGTAGTTCTTTATAGACCTTCGGGTCCGTAGTTAGTAGCTAGATGGCTTCATCTCTCTCTCTCTCTGAATTCTCAATACTATGGTCTCTTGGAGATCCATATGATGTAACTCTTTGGCGATGTGTTTGTTGCAATCGATGAACTTTGAGTTTATGATCAGATCTATCTTTTTATATCCATGAAAGTATTTGACTTTCTTTGGTCTATTTTTTGCATGATTTCTTATAGCCTCGTATTTCTTCTCCAATATTTGGGTTTTCTTTGGCCAAGTTGATCTATTTATCTTGCAATGGGAAGAGGTGCTTTGTAGGTTCGATCTGACGGTGCTTGATCCCAGTGACAGAAAGGGAACCGCCATGTATGTATCGTTGCTACTAAGGATAAAACGAGGGGGTCTATCTCTACATAGATAGATCTTGTCTACATCATGTCAACATTCTTATTGCATTACTCTGTTTTTAGATGAACTTAATACACTAGATGCATGCTGGATAGCGGTCGATGTGTGGAGTAATAGTAGTAGATGCAGGCAGGAGCCGGTCTACTAATCTTGGATGTGATGCCTACATAATGGTCATTGCCTAGGTATCGTCATGAGTATTTGAAGTTCTATCAATTTCCCAACAGTAATTTGTTCACCCACCGTTTGCTATTTTTCTCGAGAGAAGCCACTAGTGAAACCTATGGCCGCCGGGTCTCTTTCTTATATATTTGCCTTTGCGATCTACTTTTCCCGTGCATTTATTTTCAGATCTATTAAACCAAAAATACAAAAATACCTTGCTGCAATTTATTCTTATTTATTTTATTCGGCGTTCGATCTATCAATTTACAACCATTTTATCTCACGTCTGTATGCCTATCTTGAGGCGCCGTACCCGGAACGAGAACCCCTTTAACACGTCGAGTTGCAAGGATTTGTTATTTGTGTGCAGGGGCTGTTTACATTGTGTTGCTTGGTTCTCCTACTGGTTCGATAACCTTGGTTCATATCTGAGGGAAATACATACCGCCGCTATGTTGCATCATCCCTTCCTCTTTGAGGAAATACCGACGTAGCTTCAAGCGACATCAATAGTATCATAGTATGCCATGCTGCGAGGGCGAGATGGGCCCTGCGACGCCTCATGCGGTAGGCCTCATATCGGAAATCGACCCAATTCTCCCTGATACACCTTCTGCCAGTGATGAACATCAGTGTACAGAGGTTGTACAAGGAGGGGCCTTGAGACATTCCAATCTCTATTTTTGTGCAGATCAACTAGAATTAAGCACTCCAGTTTGCAGAAACACTTAAACATTAACAATGGGACTAGTTGATGAAACATATACTAACAAAGAGAAGCACTTTCTTTATCTACATTGGAAATGAAATGATAGAGAGGACACTCGCTCTGTTTTAACTGTATTATTACTTCATTTTATCAGTGGCACTAGGGCCGAGCAGGTGGCAAGTGAGGTGTACCGTGCGTCGCAAGGATGGAGGCTGGGGGTGCTTAGACTGGGATGTTGAAGCTGGCTATCTCAGTCCCTATCTCCCCCCTGATGTTTCTGTGGTAGCATTTGGGTTGTAATCCAAACTTGGTCGAGCTGGTGGTGAGTCCCCCTACCTGCCTAGCTTATGTGGCAAACTTGTCTCCTGCTAGTACTCAGTCCGTTCTAGTAGTAGTTGCATAACTGCCCGTTTACATTGAGATGTTGTTAGATAATGGTTCTCCATGGTTGGGTTTCTTTCATGAAATCGGAGGAAACCCCCTCTTTCGATATATTAAAAAAATCAGTGGCACTAGCGATGCCAAAACATTGCCTCAAATTGATAGTGCCACTAGATTAAGGTGCAAAATAATAACATTACAGCTTTATCATGGCAGTACCAAAACAGTAGCACAAGAGCAGACTCAACATGCAGGATCTTTGTGAAACAATCGGACCAAAAAGGAACATACCTCGTGATGGGAACCATATCTGCAGTCAATGCCATCATAGAAGGGATGACACCAGTCACCAACCTGGATGATTCAATTCATGGGACCTTTTTGTGCAGTTCACCCAAAATGACGCAATATCCCATGAGCTAGCGGCTTCTTCTTCATTAGTTGCAATAAAATTGAGCAACATCAAGGTTGGTCGTGAAGCTTGTGGAATGTTGAACAATAATTTGGATATCATTTGTGCAGTTCAACTAAGATCAAGTGTGAAATATATATATCTCTGTTTGCACAAAAAGGTGGAAAGGAGGGTGACTAACAAGTGATGAAACATACATCAAATGAAAAGAAGCATGTTCCTTATCTGAATGGCGATCCTACAAGGATAGTGGCAATTTCTAAAGCAGCAGCATTGCTAGATATTAGTGTAGGCATTAGGATTAACTATGACAACCGTTAAATACGACATTACTTTAATGGTGCCATTGCTTCATTTTACCAGCAACATTACAATAACAGCTGCTTTAGAGTTGGTATTTGGGCATGGGAGAGTAGGTGGACCAGGACAGTTGCATTTCCAACAGAAAGAAACAACTTATCTTAATGGGAAATTTAGCAGGACAAGAAAAACAGTGCCATTGATTCATATTACTGGAGGCATTACATAGAAAACAACATTGGTTCAACGTGTCCTTACTTTTAACAGTGCGACTGCTACATTTTACCAGTGGCATTACATAAGAGGGGCTCGGGGCAACAAACATCAGAACAGGATATCTGGGTTGGTCCCATTTTTGTTCGGTACAACCACCTTATACTGTGTGAGGCTAGCAAATCTAGTGCTGGACATACTCTATTGACTTGTCCCCCAGTCCCCACTTTCTTTCCTTTTTCAACCAATAGATCGGTTTATATAGAGTTTGTACCGTGTTTCCCTTTATTTCCCTATTAGACGAAGAGACCAGTTGGATAGCCAGTCTCTGCTACTTTTCGCCCCCATTATTTCCTGTTTCGACCAAGTCCTAGATTCAGATAACAAATCTTCCCCACCCCCACCCAGTTTCTTCCCTGTTTGAACAAAGTAGTACTAGATTCGACTGCATGAACTAGTTTTACCTCTTAACGGTAAAAATTTAGGTGGCTTTCGAACAGCCGATCGATCCTATCTACGAGGGGGCCTGAGAAATAGTAAAAGATACAAATGCAGCGACGCCAGGAGCTGGGGAAGTAGAGCAAGGCTGGTTTCGAAGGAAGTTATACCTAAGGGTCGCTGGGATGTCGCTAGGTGGGCGACGGGAGGCCGGATCTGCCCACACTACGGCAGCGAGGAAGAAGGGGTCAGAGGCCCTCCATAGCCGAAGCTACGTGGGAGAGAACGGCAAGGCACGCTGATCGGGACGCGCCAGCAGTGGGTAAGAGCCATCGCTGAGGACGATTGCATGAACATTGCACCTTCTCACCTTCCCCGGTGGAGAGGATCTGGCTGGATCTGTGACCAGCGGTGAACAGAGAGAGAGAGTGTGGCCACCGCTGTCGTGTTCAGATCTGGAGAGGATGAGACAGTGTGAAGAGAGCAACACTAGCAAGCAAGCGCGGAGGCTCCTGCCTATATAGTGGAGTAGTTTTCTTTTATCTACCAGAGCCGGCTTGACCTCGTCAATGACTGTCGAGAAGTCTTGATGCACGTGCCCCGGAGGCGCAGTTGTCGTTATTTTGATCTGAAGCATCGGATGAACAAATAACACGAAAAAATGCCACATGACAAGAAACCATAACCTCACTGCCCGAAGGAGACAACATGAATCCCGACGAACAAACTAGACGAGGATCAAAGCTCAAATTAGAGATAAACTCGTAGAAAAGGGGTCCATTGATAGATGTCCTAATTAACATCGTTGGCTTGACCTAGATGGCAGCCAAGTAGTCTTCGTGCATGTGCCCCCAATGACCAGCGCCTTGGAGGAACTCAGTTGTTGCTATTTAACCCTCGCAATGATCTGAAGCACATGGCACCTAATATTGTGAGATGACAAGAAACCTTTTTTTTAGATTTCTCATCAGAACTACAGCCCTGTACAACACAGCCTGCATGATATGTAGACGATTGCCAATCCAGCCGTCTGCTGGAGTCTGGTCATATGCTAAGGAATTTCCCAACTCATGGGTTAAATCTTTGGATGATCATACAAAAATTTTATGCGGGTTTTAATTTTGTATCTCGTAATCTTTTAGATTCTGCCGCGGGTGGTACTTTTATGGAAATTACTTCGGGAGAAGCCACCAAATTGCTTGATAATACCATGGCAAATTATTCACAATGGCATACCGAAAGGGCTCCTATTAGTAAAAACTTAATTCTGTTGAAGAAATTTCTTCTTTGAGTGAAAAAGTTGATGCTCTTATGAAATTGGTTGCTAGTAAAAGTGCTCCCATTGATTTTAATGATATGCCTTTGTCTACTTTGATTGAGCAAAATAGTGATGCCATAGATATGAATTTTATCTCTCGAAATAATTTCAACAACAATGCCTATAGAGGTAATTTTAATCCTAGGCCTTTTCCTAGTAATTCCTCTAATAATTATGGTAATTCCTACGGAAATCAATCTTATAATAATAATAGGAACACCTCTGATCTTGAGAATAATATTAAAGAATTTATCAGCACGCAAAAATCTTTCTACACTTCCATAGAACAAAAGTTGAGTAAGATTGATGATTTGTCTAGAAGTGTGGATAGAATTGCTCGTGATGTGGAAAATCTCAAGATGAATTTTTTTTTGCCTAAAGTGGATGAATCAATTAAAGCTCTTTCGGTTTCTATTGATGAAAGTAAGAAAAGAACCGCTATGCTTAGAGCTAAAAGAGAATTTTTAGAAAAAGCGTTTTCTAGTGATTTCTTTCGCAAAAGTGATGAAGATCTTAAAATGATTGGTGTTTCTTCTATTGGTTCCTTGTGTAGTAAAGTTAAGGCTGATAACGGGACTGGAAAAGAGTCAACTTTAGGTAGAAGGAGTCCCGATAATTCAGAGGGTGAAAATCTTGTTAAGAAAATTGATGAAAGTGGGTTTGAAGAGGTTAAAACTTAGTAGTGATGTGCCCACTCTTTTGGATTACAAAGACTTTAATTATGATAGTTGCTCTTTGATTGATAGTATTTCTTTGTTTCAATCCATGATAAATTGACCCCATGCTTATGAACAAAATAAAGCTTTTACTAAACATATTGTTGATGCTATGATGAAAGCTTTTGAAGAAAAATTGGAATTAGAAGTTTCAATTCCCAGAAAATTGCATGATGAGTGGTAACCTACTATCAAAGTCAATATTAAAACTTATGAGTGTTTTGCTTTGTGTGACTTGGGTGCTAGTGTTTCTACAATTTCGAAATCTTTATGTGATGTGCTTGGTCTTACCGATCTTGAAGAATGTTCTTTAAATTTGCACTTGGTGGATTCTACTATTAAAAATCCTATGGGAAGAATTAATGATGTTCTTATTCTTGCAAATAGGAATTTTGTGCCCATAGATTTTATTTTTCTTGATATTGATTGCAATCCGTCTTGTGCAATTATTCTTAGTACACCGTTTCTACGCACTATCGGTGTCGTGATTGATATGAAAGAAGGCAATATTAAGTTCCCATTTCCTTTGAGGAAGGGTATGGAACACTTCCCTATAAAAAGAATCAGGCCACCATATGAATCAATCATCAGGGCATCTTATGGATCTCAAACCAAGGATGACAAAACTTAGATCATTGCTTTATGCCTAGCTAAGGGCGTAAAACTATAGCGCTTGTTGGGAGGCAACCCAATGAATATATTTTTTTCCTTTTGCTTTCTGTTCTTGAGTGTTTGCACAATTATGCTACTTTTATTATTGTGTTTTTTCTGTTTTAATTAGTGTTTGTGCCAAGTAGAACCGATAGGATCTTCTTGGGTGATAGTTGTTTGTTCTTGCTAAAAAACAGAAACTTTTGCGCTCACGAAAACAATTCTTATTTTTTATTAGAGCGTGATAATATTCCAATTCTTTTTGCAGAAGATTAATATACAAATTGTCAGGTCTTCCTATTTTTTTCTCAGAATTTTTGGAATTCCATAAGTTTTCGAAATAGTCAGATTGCTACAGACTGTTCTGTTTTGACAGATTCTGTTATCTTTGCGTTGTGTGCTTATTTTGATGGCTCTATGGTTTCCTTGATGAGTTTTTGCCATAGAAAAGTTGGAATACAGTAGATATAATGCAAAATATATATGAATTGGTTTGGTACAGTACTTATAGTAGTGATTTGCTTTCTTTTACTAACAGATCTCACGAAGGTTTTGTTGAGTTTTGGGTGATTGAAGTTTTCAAGTTTTGGGTTATCTTACGATGGATGAAGGAATAAGGAGTAGAAGAGCCTAAGCTTGGGGATGCCCCGGCATCCCAAGCTATTACCCAAAAATGAGCAACCAACTAAGCTTGGGGATGCCCCCGAGTGGCATCCCCTGTTTCTTCTAACGACCAACAGTATTTTAATCAAAGCTATATTTTTATTCGTCACATACTATGTGTTTTGCTTGGAGCGTCTTGTATGATATGAGTCTTTGCTTGTTTTATTTTGTGTTTTAAGTCTTGATTTCTTGCTGGACACACCTATTTGGGAGAGCCAAAATTATGTCATGACTTGTTAGAATTGCTCTCTATGCTTCACTTAAATTTTTATGAGCTATGGACTTGCTCTAGTGCTTCACTTATATCTTTTTGAGCACGGTGTTCTTTAGTATTTTTGAAGCAATGCTCTCTTGCTTCACATAGATTTATTTGAGAGTTAGTAAAATTTTCAAGAAATTCTCTCTTGCTTCACTTAAATTATTTTGAGAGAAAGAAAGAAATATTATGCTCATGATCTTCACTTATATTTGTTTGAGCTTATGAAAAGTAGCACAGGAAAATTAGTCCCAAAGTGATAGATATCCAAGAAGGATATAATAAAAACTTTCATGAAGATCATTGGACAAAATAAACTTGATTCTTAGTAATAGTTTTTAGATATGGTGATGTGATATGTGAGTTATGTTGATGAGTAATTATGCTGTAGTAAGAATATTGGTGTTAAGGTTTGGGATTCCCTATGCAAGCACAAAAGTCAATAGTCATGCAATGAAATTATATCCTACTTGTGGTGCATTATTCGGTGATATTTATGCTTAATTCTTTCTTATGAGATTATCCGTTTCTTGGTTGGTCGCTTCTCAATCTTTTGCTAGCCTTCATTTTGCAGTAAGTATGATCTCTACTTGTGCATCCAAAAACCTTTAAACCAGTTTTGCCACATGAGTCCACTATATCTACCTATATGTGGTATTCTTTTTCCGTTCTAAGCAAACTTGCATGTGCCATCTCTAATTTTCAAAATAAACTTCTCTTTTGTGTGTTTGTTTCGCTTGCAGAGCGGTGAGGGCTAATATTTTCCATGCTAGATGTGTTATTCTCACGATCAGTGTTTATTCACTTGTCATTGCATGAGAGTAAGGCAAAGGTATTAGGGATGCCCAGTCCCGATATGAAAAATGAATTTACTTTATGTTGTCAAATAATAAATTCCTTGGAAAGTGTTGGTATGGAAGGCACCCGTGGATATGGTTAGCCATGGAAAGTAAAAGTATGGCAGAAAAAGGAATAAACTTGATTTTCTGTTTGGGAACCGCCTATGATATATCTAGCATGGAAAGTGTTAGAAACTCTAAGTCGTTTTCGTTGGTGGTATGGATACACCTCCCAAAATGTTTTTATCTCTAAGTTTTTCGCTTTGAGCTCTGGCATCTCTACAAATCCCTACTTCCCTCTGCGAAGGGCCTTTCTTTTACTTTATGCAATTTTTATTTTGAATTTGAGTCTCCATCTTCTCTTATAAAAAGCACCAACTAGGAGGCAATATGATCGTACTTAAGTATTGGATGTAGCTAATATGTGAGTGTGTTTCATGAATGGATCAATGGTTGAGCATGATGGGCTAGGGATAACTTATTTTGGCCTTGATATTTTGAAAGACAAGGTTGCTTGTTGATATGCTTGAGCATTTAAATTATCATGTCAAAACTAGACTATTGCTTTGAATAATATAAAAGTCCAAATGCCCATGCTATAAAGAAAAGAATATGATATGACATGTTAGGCAGCGTTCCACATCAAAAATTATGTTTTTATCACTTACCTACTCTAGGACGAGTAGGAGTTAAGCTTGGGGATGCTGATATGTCTCCAACGTACCTATAATTTTTTATTATTCCATGATGTTATATTATCAATATTGGATGTTTTATAATCATTCTATAGTCATTTTATATCATTTTCTGGTACTAACCTATTGACATAGTGCCAAGTGCCAGTTGTTGTGTTCTGCATGTTTTTTACATCACAGGAAATCAATATCAAACGGAGTCCAAACGCAATGAAACTTTACGGAGATTTTTTTTGTACCAGAAGGAACATAATGGGCCCTGGCTGCGCCTGGGGAGTGCTCCGAGGAGAGCACAACCCACCAGGCCGCGCCAGGAGGCCCAGGCACGCCCTGGTGGGTTGTGCCCGCCTCAGGTGCCCCCCGGAACACCTGTTTTCTCTATAAATACCACAATATTCCCAAACCTTAGGGGAGTCGATGAAATATTCATCCAGCCGCTGCAGAGTCTAGAAACACCAGATCCAATCTAGACACCATCTCGGATGGGGTTCATCACCTCCATTGGTGCCTCTCTGATGATGCGTGTGTAGTTCTTTGTAGACCTTCGGGTCCGTAGTTAGTAGCTAGATGGCTTCATCTCTCTATCTCTTTGAATTCCCAATACAATGGCCTTTTGGAGATCCATATCATGTAACTCTTTGGCGGTGTGTTTGTTGGGATCGATGAACTTTGAGTTTATGATCAGATCTATCTTTTTATATCCATGAAAGTATTTGAGTTTCTATGATCAGATCTATCTTTTTTATAGCCTCGTATTTCTTCTCCGATATTTGGGTTTCGTTTGGCCAACTTGATCTATTTATCTTGCAATGGGAAGAGGTGCTTTGTAGGTTCGATCTGACGGTGCTTGATCCCGGTGATAGAAAGGGAACCGACATGCATGTATCGTTGCTACTAAGGATAAAACGAGGGGGTCTATCTCTACAGAGATAGATCTTGTCTACATCATGTCATCATTCTTATTGCATTACTCCGTTTTTTCCATGAACTTAATACACTAGATGCATGCTGGATAGCGGTCGATGTGTGGAGAAATAGTAGTAGATGCAGGCAGGAGTCAGTCTACTAATCTTGGACGTGATGCCTACATAATGATCATTGTTTGGATATCGTCGTGAGTATTTGAAGTTCTATCAATTGCCGAACAGTAATTTGTTCACCCACCGTTTGCTATTTTTCTCGAGAGAAGCCACTAGTGAAACCTACGGCCCCCGGGTCTCTTTCTTATATATTTGCCTTTGTGATCTACTTTTTCCTTGCATTTATTTTCAGATCTATTAAACCAAAAATACAAAAATACCTGGCTGCAATTTATACTTATTTATTTTATTTGGCGTTTGATCTATCAATTTACAACCATTTATCTCACGTCTATTTGCCTATCTTGAGGCGCCGTACCCGGAACGACTACCCCTTTAACACGTCAGGTTGCGAGGATTTGTTATCTGTGTGTAGGGGCTGTTTACATTGTGTTGCTTGGTTCTCCTACTGGTTCGATAACCTTGGTTCATATCTGAGGGAAATACCTACCGCCACTGTGATGCATCATCCCTTCCTCTTTGGGGAAATACCGACGTAGCTTCAAGAGACATCAATAGTATCATAGTATGTCATGCTGCGAGGGCGAGATGGGACCTGCGACGCCTCATGCGGTAGCCCTTATATCGGAAATTGACCCAATTCTGCCTGATACACCTTCTGCTAGTGATGAACATCAGTGTACAGCGGTTGTACGAGGAGGGGCCTTGAGACATTCCAATCTCTATTTTTGTGCAGATCAACTAGAATTAAGCACTCCAGTTTGCAGAAACACTTAAACATTAACAATGGGACTAGTTGATGAAACATATACTAACAAAGAGAAGCACTTTCTTTATCTACATTGGAAATGAAATGATAGAGAGGACACTCGCTCTGTTTTAACTGTATTATTACTTCATTTTATTAGTGGCACTAGGGCCGAGCAGGTGGCATGTGAGGTGTAATGTGCGTCGCAAGGATGGAGGCCGGGGTGGTTAGACTGGGATGCTGAAGCTAGCTATTTCAGTCCCTATCCTCCCCCCTGATGTTTCTCTGGTAGCATTTGGGTTGTAATCCAAACTTGGTCGAGCTGGTGCTGCGTCCCCCTACCTGCCCAGCTTATTTGGCAAACTTGTCTCCTGCTAGTACTCAGTCCGTTCTAGTAGTAGTTGCATAACTGCCCGTTTACACTGAGATGTTGTTAGATAATGGTTCTCTATGGTTGGGTTTCTTTCATGAAATCGGAGGAAACCCCCTCTTTCGATATATTAAAAAAATCAGTGGCACTAGCGATGCCAAAACATTGCCTCAAATTGATAGTGCCACTAGATTAAGGTGCAAAATAATAACATTATAGCTGTATCATGGCAGTGCCAAAACATTAGCACAAAAGCAGACTCAACATGCAGGATCTTTGTAAAACAATCGAACCAAAACGGAACATACCTCGTGATGGGAACCATATCTGCAGTCAATGCCATCGTAGAAGGGATGACACCAGTCACCAACCTGGCTGATTCAATTCATGGGACCTTTTTGTGCAGTTCACCCAAAATGACGCAATATCCCATGAGCTAGCGGCTTCTTCTTCATTAGTTGCAATAAAATTGAGCAACATCAAGGTTGGTCGTGAAGCTTGTGGAATGTTGAACTATAATTTGGATATCATTTATGCAGTTCAACTAAGATCAAGTGTGAAATATATATATCTCTGTTTGCATAAAAAGGTGGAAAGGAGGGTGACTAACAAGTGATGAAACATACATCAAATGAAAAGAAGCATGTTCCTTATCTGAATGGTGATCCTACAAGGACAGTGGCAATTTCTAAAGCAGCAGCATTACTAGATATTAGTGTGGGCATTAGGATAAACTATGACAACCGTTAAATACAACATTACTTTAATGGTGCCATTGCTTCATTTTACTAGCAACATTACATTAATAGCTGCTAAAGAGTTGGTATTTGGGCATGGGAGAGTAGGTGGGCCAGGACAGTTGCATTTCTAACAAAAAGAAACAACTTATCTTAATGGGAAATTTAGTAGGACAAGAAAAACAGTGCCATTGATTCATATTACTGGAGGCATTACATTGAAAACAACATTGGTTCAACGTGTCCTTACTTTTAACAGTGTGACTGCTACATTTTACGAGTGGCATTACATAAGAGGGGCTCGGGGCAACAAACATCAGAACAGGATATCTGGGTTGGTCCCATTTTTGTTCGGTACAGCCACCTTATACTGTGTGAGGCTAGTAAATCTAGTGCTGGACATACTCTGTTGACTTGTCCCCCAGTCCCCACTTTCTTTCCTTTTTCAACCAATAGATCAGTTTATATTGAGTTTGTACTACGTTTCCCTTTATTTCCCTATTAGACTAAGAGACCACTTGAATAGCCAGCCTCTGTTACTTTTCGCCCCCATTATTTCCTTTTTCGACCAAGTCCTAGATTCAGGTAACAAATCTTCCCCCACCCCCATCCCCTTTCTTCCCTTTTTGAACCAAGTAGTACTAGATTCGACTACATGAACTAGTTTTTCCTGCTAATAGTAAAAATTTAGGTGGCTTTCGAACAGTCGATCGATCCTGTCTACGAGGGGGCCTGAGAAATAGTAAAAGATACAAATGCAGCGACGCAAGGAGCTGGGGAAGTAGAGCAAGGCTGGTTTCAAAGGAAGTTATACCTGAGGGTCGCTGGGATGTCGCTAGGTGGGCGGCTGGTGGCAAGATGAGACTTTACTACTGTGGAGCGGCTTTTTGCTAAAATATGAGGGGGAAACTAAGTAAGGATCTGCCCACACTACGGCAGCGAGGAAGAAGGGGTTGGAGGCCCTCCCTAGCCGGAGCTGCGTGGGAGAGAACAGCAAGGCACGCTGATCGGGACGCGCCAGCAGTGGGTAAGAGCCATCGCTGAGGACGATTGCATGAACATTGCACCTTCTCACCTTCCCCGGTGGAGAGGATCTGGCTGGATCTGTGACCAGCGGTGAACAGAGAGAGAGAGTGTGGCCACCGCTGTCGTGTTCAGATCTGGAGAGGATGAGACAGTGTGAAGAGAGCAACACTAGCAAGCAAGCGCGGAGGCTCCTGCCTATATAGTGGAGTAGTTTTCTTTTATCTACCAGAGCCGGCTTGACCTCGTCAATGACTGTCGAGAAGTCTTCATGCACGTGCCCCGGAGGCGCAGTTGTCGTCATTTTGATCTGAAGCACCGGATTAACATATAACACGAAAAAATGCCACATGACAAGAAACCATAACATCACTGCCCCAAGGAGACAACATGAATCCCGACGGACAAACTATACGAGGATCAAAGCTCAAATTAAAGATAAACTCGTAGAAAAGGGGTCCATTGATAAATTTCCTAATTAACATAGCCGGCTTGACCTAGATGGCAGCCAAGTAGTCTTCGTGCATGTGCCCCCATTAACCAGCGCCTTGGAGGAACTTAGCTGTTGCTATTTAACCCTCGCAGTGATCTGAAGCACATGGCACCTAATATTGCAAGATGACAAGAAACCTTTTTTTAGATTTCTCATCAGAACTACAGCCATGTACAACATAGCCTGCATGATATGTAGACGATTGCCAATCCAGCCGTCTGCTGGAGTCTGGTCACATGCATGGACGAACTGATCTTCTGAGCCATGCAGGGATCGTCTAGGCACCGACGTTTATACAACAGTGCTCCGGTACTATCGCTCGTCTCTCTCTTCTATTAACTTAACTGACTTGCAGGGCCGGGGAGTGTGCCTATGGTCGGTTCTCAATTGCGGTCCCATATGTGTGTGCAAACGCAATATGACGCCCGTTCCATTCAGAGAGCGGCGTGCCAGACCGACCGGCCGTCTGGGGTGCGACGCTAACGCAATGGGCGTGCTCTATACATGTGTACCGCCATTTTCTTGAGGCTTTGCTCCATGGCGCAATCCATGGATCCAAAATTATATTTAAAAGTGGAGGGCAGGGCTTTTCCCGTGCGGTAGGCGGGGCAGTTCCGCCTAGTCAGTTCGAGAGAGAGGCGAGAAGATGAGGTAATAGGCTGCTGAAAACGTAGGGCTATGTGATTTGACGGTGAGTTACTGTTGGACAGGTGGGGCCCTGTGATTTGACTTGTCATTATCATTTTAACTGCGACGGTACGACCGGCGTGAGTCTCCCGATTCCTGACCACCTGCATAGTATACAGGTGGCAAGTACTGTACTCCTTACTCCTTTTGGCAAATGCAATAAATACTACTCCCTCTCTCTCAGTTTACAAGGCGTGCATGTACCCCTAGGTCGTCAATTTGACAAACCTAGTACTCCCTCCTTTCCGGTTTATAGGGCTTATCTCAAAATTTTAGTTTTCCCATTTTATAAGTCTCAATTTGGTTTTCCCCATCACATGTTCAGATTTCAAGGTGCAATAAATCATTGCATGCAAGTATTAAGAGAAAATTGACCAATGCATGTACTTTATGCATGCATGCATTGCAATTAATGCATTGGTAAACACAATTTTTTGAAGAAAACAAGCGCATTAATTGAGTGGTTTTGCAAACTACAAAAAAATTTCACCACTCACATCTACCTTGGTTGGTGAGATTTTTGAATTGAGCCCTATAAATTGGAAAGGAGGTAGTAGAAGTCATACATTACAAAAAACATACATTATAAACTTCATATGTTCTATTTTTAAACGGTATAATTTCTGTGTTATATAGTTTATATTACAGTGAAAAAATTGACAACCTGGCACTATTGCAGGATGCTGCTAACGCGACACTACAATCAGAGACCCTTTGACGAGACTGTGTGTGATGCATTAATCGCAAACGGTGATGAAAAAAACGTCAAAAAAGACGCAAAACGTTTGCGATGAATGATACATCAAACACGGTTCGCATTTTAGTTGCGTGCGCAATCCTGGGCATACGGTTGATCCATACGAACCGTTTGCGATGAGACAGAACAACAGAAATGGGCAGCCAGATCAAGGTGTGTGCAATATACGGCATACAGTTCGCTCCAATGAACCATTTGCGATAATCGAGGTGAACACAAATGATTTGGCGTAACAAGATGTGTGTGATACCCGACAAACAAGTCGGTAATCAAAATTGTGTGCGATCATTATAGACAACCCATACAGTCTTTTTTGTGAATTGTGTGCTCGTCAGGGCACATAGTTCAACAAACCAACCTGTGGGCGATAATGTAGAAGATCTCTGTCGAGTATGTATTACTAACCGTCTGCGATGAGATTGATAGGATAAACAGAGATAACAAATTAATATGAGCAAACGGAAACAGAGATATATACAGTATGCTTAATTTGGTCCTTGTTGTTGTTGTTGGATGGCCCCGCAGCATCGTCTTGGCGAGGATGCTTCTTGCCGTTGACTGTTGGATTTTCATTGTCGTCGTCGTCGTCATTGTCATTGATGTCATCGTCGTCGTCCTCGTTCGACCATTCCTCCTCATCATCATCGTCGTCCTCTTCTTCGTCCTACGACGGCTCCTCGTCCATCTGGTTGCCGTCTGACGACTCCGTAGGCGGCATCCCTTCCATGATCCGGATATAATCGAGGTCTCGGCTCGATGCCGGACTCATGGAAGACGAGCGGGATTCCGATGTTGACCTATCATCGGGCGCCAAACTGCTGGTCGAACTATCACCCTTGCTGTAGCTCGACATGGCTGCAGAGTGCGTGCTAGTGTGTATCGCGGCCTGCCGGGGACGATGAAGATGGTGGACACTTAAGCGGGGTATGAAGAGAAGAGGAAATGCCAATTGAATTGGGGGTTGACGTATTATCTTACCGCTGATATAATCAACCGCAATTATTTGCACCCAGTCGCTCCAAATTCCCTGGGTTGCGTAGGACTCCTATTGGCTATTTGGCTGCTTTCTTTTTTTCAGGACAAAAACAAGGAACGAGTTTTGGGATTTTGCACCGGTACCTGTACGAACGGAGTAGGACAGTTGGCAAGAAATACATTGAGTTCTTCTTATTGATAAAGCCAGTAATAATCAAACTACAAAGGAAAAGGAAAAAGACAAAGGACAATATCTGCACGAATCTTCACGTAAGATCAATGGCATAGGACCTAGATGTGCATTACTTAGAGCACATCTAGATGTGCTTTAGCAATACTGTCAAACAAAACCCCTAATCATCATTGCAAACAGCGCATAGAACATGGCTAATGCGACAACCACAACTACACACGCTAGTTCCTTCTTGTCTCTTGCTTTCATCTGTTGCCTGTGATTGATTCTTTCTTGCTTCATCATACTGATTGTACATTCCAGATCAGCCAGCTTCTTTTTTAGCTTTACGTTATCTTCTGCGAGCTTCGTGATAACACTCCGAGCCCTACCATGCCATTCTTCATCCAGCCAATTAACAAAGCACAAGCCTCATATCCCTGCCAATGTTAAATAGTATTCAGGATGAGCGGTGGCATTAACTCAAGTAAAATGATGAACTTAGCACTAACCTCTAAGGGGCAACTGAGAAATCGCCTGCCAATTTCGAATCCCACCGTGCATACACGTTGAGCGGGAGTGTGCCCGTGCACACAACTCAGCTTTTGGTACTTCTCGGTGGCGCAAAACTCAGAGTCAAACTCATGTTGTGGGAGTCTGGATTCATGCTTCGGATCCGGTGGCAGGCCGCTTTCCTGTGGGGGTCATTCAGGACGGATTCAGCAAGGAGCTACTTTGGACATGCTAAAAAAGTTCGGGATAGATTGGAACCTGACAGGACGTTTCGGGTCCGTAGTACACCTGCCTTCTGATGACCTTAGGCAAGTGGTCAGCCCGCGACCGCCGTCGTGGCGGCGATACGAGTAGGAGCAGCCGCACCGAAACCATCACCACCACTCATCCGCATTCCCCCAATGTCAGCACCACGCGGGGGAATTTGGAGGCTATGTAGGGATTTGGGGGAAATGGGGTAACTGTGGGGATAAGCTAACGGTCGAGAACTACTTATGGCACTATATGTTGTATACGGCACACTGTTTATACATGTCGTTTGTGTTAGGTATTACAATGTCACACATGATTTCTGCACCAAACCGTGTGAGAAGACAACATAGGTGAGACACGGTTGTCATTACATAACCGTATGTGATGTACTACCTTGTACATATAATTGATTTATAGTGATACCGCAACCGCTCTATGGATATCCGTCCAAAAAAAATAGCTGCTCTGCATATAGAGATGGCGGCAGCGGCCTAGGCAGTGGCTACCGGAGAAGAGGTCAATCCTCAGTCGGTGAGTGGCGGCGGTGTCATAGGAGGTCGATCCTCGGTCTGCGGCAAGAGATAGGAGGAGCTCAACCATCGAGGTCGGCGGCGGCGTGATTCGAGCACATCCAGCCCGATCGATGGCGAGATAGTGGAGGTCGAACTTCAGGCGGCAGCCGCACTAAGCTTTGCTCCTCGACCCTGCTGTCTCGGCATGCCGCCACATCGCGCTTCTCTGTCTGCTGGGTGGAGGTCGCCGCGCGGCTAATTAATTAAGGTATTATTTTCGTGAGTGGCTTAATTAAGGTATTCAATTCCTAAGGGTAGTGCTATACTAGGACTCTGCGTGTAAATTGACTGGCCACTAATTTTTGTCATTGCATGTCTGGATAACAATATGGAGCGCCCTCAGTAATTATGAAAATAAAACCCTATGATTTATGCACGCATCTTTGGGCAGCAGTTAATCCGTGTATTAATGTTGTTGTTTTGTTTTTAATTACCATTCATGTGGTGCAGATGGAACGATCTTGATGGATGAAGAATCGGAAAACCACATAATTTATCAGTAGCGTGACAGAGTCCATGTACAAAGAGGAGAATTGGTGGTGCGGATTACATCCTGTGTCCATGTACTGATTGTGCCAATACAGCGTCACATGTAGTTGGAGATCTCTAGTGGCACTTAGTCTTTTCGGGATTCATGGATGGATATACAAATTGGACCAGACACGGTGAAGAGGAAGTCGTGGATGGACATACCAAGGGCTGCGAGATTGTCGAATTTCGGGTTCCGCAGAACCTTGAGAGGTTCAAACTCTGGGGTGCGTGCGAAGAACTCGACCTCCCCAGTCTGCCTACTCGTCGATCTCATGGCCTAGCTCGATGAACTGGAAAAAAATGGGACACAACAGTTTACCCAGGTTCGGGCCACCTTGCGGTGTAAAACCCTACTCCTGCTTTGCGGTGGATTGGCCTCGAGGGGCGGAGAATGAACTAGTATAGTGGGAGAGCAACCTCGGGAGGAGGAGTGTTCTTGTACTCGATGAGTTGGTGGGTGTGAGGATGGTCTGGATGATCCATCCCCCACTACGGTGGTGGTGCTGCTCTATTTATAGGGCCTTGGTCCTCTTCCCAAAATGAAGGCGGGAAGGGATCCCACAACGGCCAAATTCGAAGGGAGACAACTAGTACATGCTATCTTGGCAAAAGTAGTCTTCGCCAACAAAAGCCTCTGGCTGTGACGCTGTGGTGGGCTCGACGATGACCTCCGTCCTGTCATCCTGGCGGTCTTGGTCTTGTTGCACCGGAATGGAAACCTTTTGTTGATTCCTTGGGACTCCACGCCTACGCTTGCCTCCTTAGCACCAAAGAGGAAACTAGTACACTGCGCCCGCTGGCGCCCGCCTGGCCTTGGTCGTCCTGGCTCACGTCATCCAAACCTCACGAGGTGAGCCTTGCATAGAGATCTCCGCTACTCGAGAGCCAGCCTGAGGAGGCCGCTCCTCGTGGAGGTCTTGGCGTCGTCTGCCTCGCGAGGCTTGGTCCCTCGCGAGGGTCTTGAGTTGCTGATGATGAAACTGGGCCATACCAGGCCGTCTATGAAGCCACGCCATGGGCCGTAGGTAGGCAAGTCTAGGTACCCCCGTTCCCAGAACGCCGACAGTAGCCCCCGGGCCCAAGGCACGCTCGAACTTGGCTTCGTGGCGAGGCCAAAGGTCAAGTGCGGAGCACCGCGGGCCCTAACTGCCTGCGGCCTTGGTCGACGCATGGCGATTGATGGGACATGGGTGTCTCCGCTTCTCCATGCTGCCTCGGCAACCGTTTGACTTGACAAGACTCTGCTGCATGCAGGGAAAAACCATCATTACGTGCGATCGTGGAGGCCAGCGGTTGGCCCCATGGCACCGACGAGGAAGTTCTTGAGGGGAGGGGCAGAGCCCCCCTCATCCATCTCCATCTTCTTGCTGCCTGCTTCTTTTTCTTCCTCTTCTTTGCTTCGACGTCTTGCCGTGGCACCCATGGCACCAACGAGGAAGTTCTTCGCCGCCGTGAAGGGGAATCATATTGATCAAACAATTTAAAAATATACCTGGAAAATTGGCTCAAATTGCCGGCTTACATTGCCACATCCAGTGAGGGTGTCAATCCCAAATATTTATAAGCGCATAATTCCAATGGCGCAACCAAATATATACTGGCGACTTAACGTCCAAAGCCAGGGCGGTTTACCCAACCCAAACTATTCATACCATTATTGAAAGACATACCTGTAGATTAATACCATGGTGATGCCTTGATAATTATAATCCGGGGCCAGTATCAACCCGGAGTCATGAAAAATCATCATTTTGATTGCTCAAGGCAAAATATCCTGGTGACTTAAAGTCTACTATCGAGGCGGGTTATCAAACCCAAAGATGCTCAATGATGAGTCATATAATCAACGCTACATGGCCTGTGAAATCAGTTCATACTGCCGACTTATCATACGTCGTGTAGTAAGGGTAACAGCCCAAAGACAGAAACACACCGCCCTGTTCAATTTATTCATACCGCTGGCTTACAATGCCGCATGCAGCAAGGGGTAGCATCCCAAAACTTGGAACACAACGCTCTAATCACATAATCATTACACCCTGGTGACTTAAAGTCCACAACCAGGCCGGGTTAATAACACTTCGGATAAAGTCATACATGAACCATAAGGCAACATGGCCTCATCGGTTTTCAACCATGTATTGACATGTCACAAGAGACGAACCTCAAAAAAAATTCCGAATCCAATATAAATTAGAAAACAAGGCTTTCATAGGCCGCCAAGCCTCAAAGTCAAGTGCTGTTCAAGGGCCGCACAACCGTTGAGTTAAACCTTCATTCAAACCTGTAACCGGTCCTCACATGACCAATCGTCGTTTTAACTTTGACAAGTTCATGGTCTTTTATAAGATTGACTGTCAGGAGTACGGCGAGTCATTCCAGGATCACCTGGTCGGAGTGGCAAGCATACAAAGGCAGGATAACCCAGATTTCTGGTGAATACACCTGGCGTCCAAGCCTATTAAAAGGGTAAACAAAGCTCTGTTCATTAAACAGGAAGCCCCCAAATAATATTTCAATCCATGCATACAAGCCGGATCTGTAGGGTAGTCATAGCTATGCTCAATGAGCAGGAAGCCCCCAAGTGACATATATCAAGCCATCAAGGTAGGATACCTATGTTTGAACTGCGCACCATAGCAAGTTCTCTTTGATAACCTTTTAACTTGGGCAGAAAATCCACAAGTTAGTTTCAACAAGGCGTATAAGCCGGATCAAAGGGTAATCATAGCTATGCTCAGTGAGCAGGGAGCCCCAAAGTAATTTGTAACACGGTGTATAAACCGGATCAAGAGGGTGTGAATAGCTATGCTCAATGAGCAGGAAGCCCCCAAGTAATTTACAATCCAGGCGTACCAGCCGGATCAAGAGGGTAGTCATAGCTATGCTCAATGAGCAGGAAGCCCCCAAGTGATCAATAATATGATAAGCCAATAAGGCAGGATCCCCATGTTTGAACTGCGCACTGCAGCAAGTTCTCTTTGGCAACCTTTATTTTTTCCTGAAAACTCGAACTTGCGAGAGATGGATTTTTTCGAACCGGAATTTTAAACCGGATATTGAGAGCTTCAAAGCTTTGTAAGAAACCGTTTTCCCTTGAGCCGGATTTTAAACCGGAATCCTTCATTTTAAGCCGAAAATTTTCTAACGGCCTTTAAATTGTCACCAATAGGGTGGTAACCTTCGGGGCCGGGTTATTTTTCCCTCCAATGCCCCAGAGTTCTTGAATTCACTGAAACTGGCCAATTCTGTCGAGTCATGTCATTGTAGCCCCTGAGTCTCAAGACGACTCAAGGAGTTGGCTTGAGATTCTTCATATTTAACCGTGGCATAACCGGCATATAATTGAACAGCGAAACACTGAAATTTATGTAAACCGGAAGCTTGAAGAGAATTGATAATCCTCGCAATATTTGCTATATATTCCCGGTATGAGTCATTCAGCCACTCAGTGCCATAAATCTCTTTTTTGCAGTAGACAATTTTTCCTGCATTTAAAGAAGTTTGCAAACCAGAATAATTATGTACTATAAAAACACTGGATGGATTTCACCTGATATGTTAGGCCAGAAAATATCCACCGCGGAGTTGATGATCACCATGATGAAGCTGAAATCAATCACGGCCGAATCGGCCGCGGGAGCAGATAGATGAGCCGGTCGCAGCATTGTAAGCCAGCGCGGACGGGCGAGTTAATCACACGCACGGTAAGCCGCGCGGACGGGCGAGTCAACCGCGCATGTTGATGTAAATTGGGTCGTAAGGCGGTGGTTTGCACATATATTCATCGAGAATCATGGCACGGTCAGATGCTGGCGCATAATAATGGTGGCGCGAGCTATACATCCATGACGGCCATCACTCTTGCAGTGAACAATTGTCCTGCATAAACAATATTACAGACCAAGGCAAAGATAAACTGCTCTTTGACAAAAATAATATGTGCTAATAAAACAAACATGGATGGATGTCACCTGATTCGTCTGGATGATAGACGGAGTCATACATTCCATCTGTAGGTCACCTCCAGTAATTTCAACAGCAAGCTAACCACTCGTCCAAGGCCACGGCGGAGGCGGCGCACTGGCGGCTTAAGACCGGGCCCGGCAGAGGAGGAACAAGGGCACGGGCGTGGACGGTGAGCCGGCGCGCGTGGACGGCAGCAGCTCGCAGCAGTAGTGAGCCGGCTCGCAGAGAGCAGCTGTAGTGAGTCGGTGCGATGGTTGCCGGGGCCTAGGCGTCCGCGTGCGCACAGGGCAGTACTGTAGCGGGGAGCCCGAGCGGAACAGGGGCAGAGGAGGCAAGGCAGCGGCGAAGGCCGGCCTGGATCGGGCGACTCAATCCTGCCACCATGGGGGCGCTTGCGGGCAGGGCCTTAGCGGAGGCAGCTTGGACGTGGGTCGTAACTGGCCACAACGTCTGACAAGGAGGTAAAGTGGTTTGAAAGAAGTCGTTGGTGCAGGCGACCCGTCCGGAGGTCGAGGCAGAAACCGGCCAGAGGAGGCGCGGGTGTCGGAGGTGCCGGACCACGTCAGAGACAGAGACGAACGGCGGCTCGAGGCAGGCCCGACGGGTATTGGCCGAACGGAGGCCGGCGACTCGGCGAGATAGAACGAAACTAGGGCGGCTCACCTGGCGCGCCGGCCGGCGGCTCCACGCGGCCGCGGCCGAGTAGCGGTTCAGGCGGGCCACGGCAGAGCAGAAGGCAGGGTCGTAGGGGCGGAGATGCAGTCCACCTCCGAGTCGCGGTCAGTTGGACGAAACCAGGTCTGCGTTTTCCTCCGGTTCGTTGACTTCCCTTTTTTCCAGTTAAATCTGAATCCTTGTTTTAGTTGCTTCACGTCTCGTGGTAGGAATTGGAGTAGCACTACTATTAGTCTGTACTTCTGATTGCTTTGGTCCTTTACGCCTGAAGAGCATCAGCACAAAAGATTCGCTCTGGTGTGATGCATGTGTGCATGGCAATAGTGGATGCACGAATATTGGATAATTATGCACGCACGTGTTGACTGTCTTTAGTTGTTGTGTGAACGACGACACGCAATCTGACTGTGGTATAAAGAAAAAATCATATTGGTTTGGGCTGACTGCATCAATTTAGCAGTAGATGAAAAAAAACCTTGTTTGATCTCGACGAAACTTGTGGCCAGGCGGTTTAAACGGATCTTGCTCCCTTCTATCTTTATTGATTTTCTGGGTGGCGGCTGCACCCGATGCAACCCTAATCTCATCAACTCAAACCTCGTACTACCAGCTCCAACCTAATCGGTTCTTGTCCAAAGTTATCCCTTGCCGGGTTATCCCATGTGATTGCTTCATGCCGGCTCTTCTTCATCCGGTTTGATTGTTTCGCGCCGGTTCTTACTCATCCGATCAACCCCGAGCTTCCCGATCCCTGTGAGAGATCCCTCCAAGAACTCAACACCACCGTGCGCGAGCCCCACGGTGGGTGCCAACTGTCGTGGACTTGTCACGGTAGATGTCCTTAGTGTGAGGACTTAGTTGTGAGGCCAACGCATCAATGTGGTAGCTTGAGAGGGGTTGAGTGGGACGAGAGACATGAGGTTTTTACCCAGGTTCGGCCCCTCACGGTGGAGGTAAAAGCCTACATCCTGCTTCATTGATATTGATGATCATGATCACGATTACAAGGGTGGTCTATCTCGAGAGCTATAGACTTGTCTGTCTAACCCTAACTTGTCCGACTCATCAAACTTGTCCCTCTTGGGGTGCCCTGTCCCTCCTTATATAAGTTGGAGGGGCAGGTTACATGTGAAGTCCTGGTACGATTAGGACTAGTCTATCTTCTATTACAAACCGGATACAAGTCTGTGGCTTGCTTCCCTGTAAGGGAAATATTCCTCATGCCTCTTTCCTCTTAAGCCGGCCCACCATAATATGAGCCGACCTTTCCATGAACCACCTTCTGGGGCACCGGGTCTTGTTGCTCCTCTGACCCGCCTGCCGGGTCACCAATGAGTCGCCAGGCCAGGGCGGGTCACCAGTGAGTCACCAAGTCTGACCGAGTCATACATCCGGCCGGGTTACACCATGGGGTATATCCCCGACACCATTGCTCCCAGGGTGTGCCACTGAGGCGTAGCATATCTGTGTTCCAAGGTTAGCACAATATGTTTTGAAAAGGTTGCTAGTGAACTGCGAGCCGTGGTCGGTGATCATGCAATTAGGAACCCCGAACCGGCTCACGAGGCCCTTGATGAACTTGATTGCGGAGCCGGCCGGGGTGGTGCGGACAGCCTCCACCTCTGCCCACTTGGTGAACTTGTCGATGGCGACGTAGAGGTAGCGGTAGCCCCTGGGCGCTTGTGGGAACGGGCCCAAAATATCCCGCCCCCAGACCGTGAACGACCATGAGAGCAGGATGGTCTAGAGACCCTAAGCGGGCTGGTGGATCGGCTTGGCGTGGAATTGGCAGGCCTTGCAAGACCTCACCAGCTCAGTGGCATCGTTGAGCGCCGTGGGCCTGTAGAATCCGCTGCGGAACGCCTTGCCCACGAGGGTGCGCGATGACGAGTGATGCTTGCAGTCCCCGCCATGTATGTCGGCCAGCATCTCACATCCCTACTCCCTGGAGATGCATCGCAGAGAAACATCGTTTGGCCGTTTCCAGTAGAGCTCACCGTCCTGCATGCAGTGGCCTGGCGGGCCACCCTCTCCACGTCTTCCTCCTTCTCCGGCAAGGTGCCTTGAAGCAGGTACGCCTTGAACTCCTTGGTCCAGCACCCCTCCTGAGGCTCGAGTGCGAGGAGCAGGGAAGCTCCCGAGGTTGGGCCGCAAGCAGGTGCACCCGAGAGTGGTACTGGGGGGAGCTCCTCCTGAGGCGATGCCGGTTCCGCGGTGGGGGTTGCTACCGACGGCTTGAAGAGCCGCTCCTCGAAGACGCCAGGCTCCTAGGGCAGGCGCCGGGATGCCCTCTTGGTGATTTTGTCTGCTTCCTTGTTCGTGCCACGTGGCACGTCCTGCAACTCTAGGCCCAAGAATTGTTTCTCAATTTGGCGTACCTCCTCAAGATATGCCTCCATGGGCTCGTCCTTGGGCTCGTATACTTTGTTGGAGAAGTTGACGAGGAGCTGGGAGTCGCCCTTGATGGTGAGGCGTCTCACTCCCAAAGCTGCTGCGGCCTTGAGAACGGCGATCAGGCCTTCGTACTCTGTGATGTTATTGGAGACCTTCTCGCCCTGCTAGAAGCAGAGCTGCACATTGTAGTAGAGTTTGTCCTGGGTGGGCGAGATGAGCATTGCTCCAGCCCCCGTGCCTTGGCGCGCGAATGTATCGTCGAAGTACATGACCCAGCCATCTGGTGCCTCGCTTCCTGGCAAGAGGGATCGATCCTCGCTTGCTTTGGGGCCTGGGACGTTGGTCCATTCCGCCACGAAGTCGGCGAGTGCTGCACCCTTGATGATTCTGGTGGTGCTGAACTCTAACTGGAACGCCTGCAGTTCGATGTTCCACTCAGCGACTCTTCCCGCGGTGTTGGGGCTCTGGAGTACTCTCTCAAGTGGGTAAGCCGAGACGATGTTGATGGGGTGGCCTTGGAAGTAGTGGCGCAGCTTGCGGGAGGCAACGAGGAGCGCGAGCAAGAGCTTTTGTCGCATGGGGTCGCGTGCCCGCGCATCGCGCAACACCGTGCTGACGAAGTACACCGGGCGCTCGACGAGGACAGGAGCGCTGGCGGGGTCTTCCACCTCCTGAGACTGGAGGAGCTCTGGAGCCTGGCCGTTTGCTAGGGCAGCCAAGGCCACAGGAGCGCCGTCCTGAAGCTGCAGTGTCTTGATTGGATGCATGGCGTCGCTTGGGGGACCCTTGGCCTGGCGCTCCTCCCGGACTGCCACCAATGCTGCGTTGGCGGAGTGAGGCGTGGCGGCCAGGTAGAGCACCACGGACTCAAGGGGGTGCGATGCTATCATCACTGGTGGGCTGGTGAGGTATCTCCTGAGGTCTTGGAACGCTGTGTCAGCCTCCGGAGTGCACTCAAATGGCCCCGTCTTCTTCATCAGCTTGAAGAACGGGAGGGCACTCCCCCAACTTGGAGATGAAGCACCCAAGTGAGGTTACGCAGCCCGCCAGCTTTTACATTTCCTTGAGGGTTTGTGGCGGGCTCATCCTTTCTATTGCCTTGACCTTCTCCGGGTTGGCCTTGATCCCTCTGTGCCAAACACACATTTCTCTGGATTGAGCCATAGATCAACCTTGCGCCGGCTGGCAAATGTTTCTTCCGGGTCTTCAATAAGGGTCCCTGCCTCCCGAGACTTCACCAGTATGTCGTCGACGTAGGCCTTAGCGTTCCTCCCCAGGTGGTGGCCCAGAGCAATGTGCATCAACCTCTGGAAGGTTGCTTCGGCGTTACGCAGCCCAAACGGCATGCAGGTGTAGCAATACACCCCGCATGGAGTCAGGAAGGTTGTCTTCTCAACATCCTGCACCATCATCTTGATTTGGTGATAGCCCGAGAAGGCGTCCAAGAAACACAGCAAGTCGCACTCAGCGGTGGAGTCGATGATCTGATTGATGCGTTGAAGAGGGAAGGGGTCTTGAGGACAAGCCTTGTTGAGGTTGGTGAAATCAATGCACATGCGCTCCTTCCCGTCTTTCTTGGGTACAATGACTGGGTTGGCCAAGCATTCCGGGTAATGCATTTCCTGAATAATGCCAGCCTCTTGGACGATGAACGGTTGCTTCTCCGTAGCTTGCCGCTGCGCCTTCTGTTTCACTGGTCGCACATTTGGGCACACCCTTAGGTGATGCTCAACTATTCCCCTGGGAATCCCAACCAGATCCTTAGGCTCCCATGCGAAAACATCCTTGTTCGCACGCAAGAAGCTGACCAACGCCTTTTCTTGCTCCGGGGGGAGACCGGCACCTATGGTGAAGGTGGCACCAGATGCCCCATCTTCGTCAACCAGTACTTGCATCGTCTCAGCACGATCTTGAGAGAACAACTGCTTTTTCTTTGCTGGCGCAGCCCCTGGAGCCCCAGGAGCTCCTTCCTCACTTGTTCGCGCGACCGCCGTTACCCTGAAGGTGAGCTTGAGGGATGTCAACGCCTCCTTGGTGTCCCCTGCCACAGTGAGGACACTGCTGCTTCCCAGCATCTTCATGAGGTTGTAGGCAGGGTGAGTTGCTGCCATGAACTTGGCCAAGGCCAGGTACCCGAGGATGGCGTTGTACGGGAGGCCGATGCGGGCGATGTCGAAGTTGATAAGCTCGATGCGGTAGTTGTCGCAGGTGCCAAAGGTGACGGGGAGGTGGATCTGCCCCAGGGGGCAGGTGGAGCCATCGACGACCCTAGAGAAGGGCTTGGTGGGGCGGAGCCGGCCATGGGGAACGTGAAGCAAGCCGAAAGCTTCCACAGAGAGCACATTGAGGCCGGCTCCACCGTCGATAAGGGTTTTGGTTACTACCACGTTGCAGATGGTGGGGGTGCAGAGAATCGGGAGCGTGCCAGCTCCCGCGATGGTCGCAGGGTGGTCCCTCGAGTCGAAGGTGAGGTGGGCCTTAGGCGCTGCCCAGCCCAGAGGAGCTCCCTGCTACACGTGGGTGGCACCCAGCAGGCGGAAAAAACGATTGACATGGCGGTCCAAGGGCGGCGCCTGCGAGCCACCAAGGAGGGCCGCGACGGCGTAGGGCGCCGGTGCCGCGAAGCACGCGGTGAAGAGGCCATGCAGCTCCTCCCAGGAGGCCACATAAGATCCTGGCAAGTTGAGAAACCAGGCGCGTGGCGCGCCCGCAAGGGCCATGGGGAGCCAGTTCGCCATGACCTTGTCGTCGCCGCCGGCTGCCATCACCGCCTCCTCATATGCCTAGAGAAAACCTGCTGGGTCCGTCGCGCCGTCATATCTGGGCGGCATATCCGGCCTGAACTTGGGCGGCCACTTTCGGTGTACAAAAGTAGGGGCCTTTCTGTACCCCTTTACTTGTGCGCGGGCAGTCGTAGCCACACCTGCGGCCATGCTTGGCGGGGCAGAGGAAGGAAAGATACAAGACTGCCAAGGCAGTACTCAAGCCAGAGGCGCGAAGAGCAAAGGGACAAGGTGGATTTCTCCCGGCAAGAGCCCTGCCGGGGCGACCTACATAGCCCCGGCAAGAGCCTTGCCGGGGCGACCTACATAGCCCCGGCAAGAGCCTTGCCGGGGCAACTTGCCCAACACCAGCAAGGCCGCCACCCTTGAGCCTGAAAGTTCTGACACCATCGACAACGCCAAGACCAAGGCTCAGAGGCGCCTGTGTGGTGGCATGCAGATCTTTGTGAAGAACAAAGGCCTGTAAGTCTAAGATAGAAATCAGAAGACGAAGGCCCGCCGGCAAGATCCTTGCCGGGGACAGACGAAGACCCCCGGCAAGACCCTTGCCGGGGACGACCACGAGGCCCCTGCAAGACCCTTGCCGGGGACATCTGCGGGGCCACGACCAGGCCCGCACCCACCAACGTTCCACTGCCCCACGCCCGTGCCGACGCGGCGACCAGCCCGCCAACTAGGCAGGTGCCTGCGTGACAGCATGCAGCTTCTAGGCCAACCAGTCAAGCACATGCGTGGTGACATGCAGATCTTCATGAAGACCCTATCACCGCACCAGCGCAGCAGCCAGCCAGCGTGGCGGTGCATGCCTCATCAGCTTGGACGTGCGTCGAAGCAAGGCGGGGCGGCAACAGACGGGACGAGCTTCGTTGTCGTCCCCGATAAAGCAAGAGGGCACGTCGGCAGTGCATTAAATGTGTTTGTCCTATGGTGCCAGGCGATAAGCTTGTACACTGTAGATACTTTCCACCTACTGTGTGCCACTGTGGCAACCCCTTTTGACATATAAAAGGAGGCCCGAGGCGTACTGAGGAAGGATTCAGACTTTTTGGACTGGGCATGCACCGCATCTAGTTCAGGAGCTCAAGAACACCAAATATACACAAAAGCCGGACTAGGGTATTATGCGACGTTTGCGGCCCGAACCTGGGTAAAAATCCCCTCGCGCTGATCTTTTAGACCCACTCTTTGCACAGCTCCACGACCCGCCTGTCGGCGTCCTGGGAACGGGGGTCCCTAGACTTGCCTACCTGCGGCCCACGGCGTGGCTCCACTGGCGCCCCTGTACGGCCCATCTTGTCTGTTTTTTCGCGAGGCACTCTCGTTCGATCCACAAGCTGGCGCTCCTCTCTCAATCCGTGTCCCTCGGGTACCGCGATGCGAGGCGCTGGGTCATGGCCAACGGCGCCTGCGACCAGGGCTCAGAATCTCCTAAAAAATTTTGCAGTTCCTAGACACCTCGCCAGGTACTGAGAAATGCGCACCTCGTAAGGCGGAAACTACTTCAAGCGCGTCAAGCTAAGTTATTCCTACGTGCCTATATAAAACATTGGTATTGCAACGCGACATAGGAACAATAAACACAGCATAACAACATGGAAATCATAGTTTGTTGCATGCCCCCGCGGGGTCCCATACTTGTCTCTCTCTTAATGCAGGAACAAAAGGAAGAACAACGCAAAAGCGGCGCATGCTCCAGCGGCAGCTCGCGAGGTTGGACCCATGGCGCTCTCATGGTCTCAGTCGGACCCCTCCTCGCGCTTTACTGGGGCATGGTAGCGAGACGACCCGCTAATGCCCTCGAAGCGGGCGCAACGGCGTGGCAGCTGATCGTAGCCGCCGCTGCTGGATATGTCGCTGGAGGGGGAGTCGACGTAGCTGGGCGAGCTGCGGCTAGTACCGAAGGCCAGGCCATCCTCACCCTCGTCTCGACCGTCGCCAAGGCCAAGCACCTTGTTGCCGCCGTTGTCCTCGGGGTAGCACCCGACGCGGCGGCCGTCTTCCCCGAACGCCCTCACGTAGAGGGTTGCGTTGCCGTCATACTTGAAGTGGAGGGTGCACCGCCTGCCCAGGCCGCGCGCGCGGGCAAACGTCTGCCACCCGCGGGCCAGGGCTGCGTTGCCCGTGACGGATACCTCGACTGCGACCCACGAAGCCTTGCTACAGGAGCCATCCGCTTGCAGCCAGAGCCCGCCTGGACCTGTGGCCGGCAGATTGCCAACGAAGAAGCACGGGAGCTGAAGCCAGGTGCCGGCCGGGTTCTCCGACCACACGATGAACTCCGGCAGCACCAACGCCAAGCGGAAGCACGGCCAGGGAGGCTATGTGACCATCGTGCGTCTCCCCTCATCGACGGGGCTGTCACGACTTGGGCGACTCCCGCCATGTGAAGGGGTGCCGCCGCATCCGCGGGCGGCCACGGCGGGGGTCACGGTATGCTTACGGGGGCGGCCGCGCCCGTGCTTGGGCGGCGGGGAGCCGGGCCCCTCTTGGTGAGCCTTCCCCTTCTCCGCGGCCGAGAACCTCTTCGCAGGCGCCATGGGGGTCGCTACTAGCAGTAGAGCGAGGAAGGACAAGCGAGCAGGAAGAGATGAGCAACGGGGGCTCCGCCCCCCCTCCTCATTTATAGCAGGAGAAGGCCAACCGGTGACCCCCACGATCACCGGTAATGATGATATTTCTCTGCATGCAGCAGGGACTCATCAAGTCGGGCAGTTGCCGAGGCAGTGTGGTGAAGCGGAGACGCCCATGTCCAATCAAACGCCACGCGTCGATCAAGGCCGCAGTCAAGTCCGAGCGCGCCTTGGGCCCGGGGGCTATTGTCGGCGTCCTGGGAACGGGGGTTCCCAGACTTTCCTGCCTGCGGCCCACGGCGTGGCTCCACCGGCGGCCCTGTACAGCCCATCTTCACCAGCAAACACTCAAGACCCTCGCGAGGGGCCAAGCCTCGTGTGGTGGACGACACAAGACCTCCTCGGGAGCGGCCTAACCAGGATGGCTCGCGAGGGGCGGAGAGATCAAGGCAAGGGATACCTCGCAAGGTTCCTGTGACGCAAGCCATGACGACTAGAGCCAGGCGGGCGCCAGCGCGCGCAGTGTCCTCGTTTCCTCTTTGGTGTTAAAGGGGCAAGCGCAGGCGAGGAGTCCCAAGGCAGCAGGCAAAGGTTTCCATATCGGTGCAACGAGACCAAGACCAGCAGGACGGCGGGATGGAGGTCACCGTGGAGCCCAAGACGACGTCACCACCAGAGCCTTTGGCAGGCGAAGACCACCTTTAGTCAGGATAACTTGTACTAGTTGTCTCCCTTCAAATTTGGCCGTTGTTGGCTCCCTTCCCGCTCAATATTTGGGGAGAAGACCAAGGCCTCTATAAATAGGACTAGCCACCACAGTAGGAGGCAACTGAGCACCAACTAGTTGACATCAGCCTCACCCACACAAGTTCACAAGCACAAGAACGCCTCCTCAGGAGGCCGTTCTTCCCCTTGTACTGTTCATCCTCAACCCAAGAGGCGATCCACCACACCACACTGGAGTAGGGTATTACACCACAACGGTGGCCCGAACCAGTATAAATCTCGTGTCTCTTGTGTTGCGGGTTCGTGGAGCTAGGCCTTGAGATTGCTGTGAGGCTAAGGGCGTGATTAGGTAGGGGGAGATCTTCGTGCACACCCCAGTGTTCGAACCTCAAGGGTTTTGCCGGAACCCGAAATTTGACACCGCCAACCGTAGAAGGGATTCCCCGGGATCCCATAGGTGTCGTTTCCCCCGACATCTTTGGCGCGCCAGGTAGGGGCACATGCTGTGAAAATCTGGTCTAGAGTTAGCGCATCGACTTCTTCATCACCATGGCTCCTAAGAAGAAGGCAATCGTGGCGATCGGTTTGTCTTGAGCCGCACCACCCGTTCCAGCACGGGCAGGCGACGGGGCGGCCGCGGATGGTGGCGGAGGCGTGGCCCGCGAGCATCCACGACACTCTGGCCATCGGAGCCAGGCAAGCGGCGTCGTTCGTGCCCAACACGACGAGCCGCACGCTGCTGGGTCCGGGGGTGGGGCCGTGCTCCCCACGGGCGGTGCGGCAACCTCCAGGACGCCCCAGCCGGCGTCCGCGCCGCAGCCTTCCGAGGTCGCGCATGACAAGCAACGCCGCGACGTCGGTGCCCCCAGGCGCGACCACAGGAAGAGTCCTTTGCGTCACTCTCAAGACACACCGGGCCAGCATGCGCGCCCAGACACTGACAGAAATGGCATGCGACCGCGAGACCGTGAAAGAGCTCCTTCTTACGTGGTTAGAAGTCGAAGCGCGTCATGGTCCACGCAGCTTTCGCCACCACCCATGCCAGCGGAAGCATTGGCGTGGCCAGCGGAAGCATTGGCATGCGTGTAACTGCTCCTCGACTTTCCTCCTGTCGCGGAGAAGCTCGACGAGTGGAGAGCCACCATTCGGAGCCTCATCAGCTTCGCCAATAAAGATGAACCGCGACCGGCGGAACCCTCGTGCCAGCGCTCTATCGAGCCGGTGCGCACGGGCAGTGGGAGGACTGGAGACACTGCGACCACGGTGCACTCTCCTCCCCCACGCCCGCAACAGCAGCCGCTGGCTCGTCAGGCCGACGCCCGCGACAATGTTTCCACAGCGTCGTCCGACCCGCGAGCCCGCTGCAACCAACGTCAAGTTCTTCGGGAGCGATCTCGGTGTCGGCGTCCTGGGAACAGGGGTCCGCAAACTTGCCTGCCTGCGGCCCACGCCACGGCTCCACCAACGGCCTGGTACGGCCCATCTTCAGAAACAACCTCTCAAGAACCTCGCGAGGGGCCAAGCCTCGCGAGGCGGATGACACCAAGACCTCCTCCGGGGCAGCCTCACTAGGCTGGATCCCGAGGAGCGGAGATATGAATGCAAGGGGCACCTCGCGTGGTTCACGTGACATGAGCCATGACGACCAAGGCCAGGTGGGCGCCATCGGGCGCAGTGTACCAGTTTCCTCTTTGGTGCTAAAGAGGCAAGCGCAGACGAGGAGTCCCGAGGCATCAGGCAAAGGTTTCCATACCGGTGCAACAAGACCAAGACCAGCAGGACGGCAGGACGGAGGTCACCGCGGAGCCCACGGCAGCGTCACCACCAGAGCCTTTGGCAGGCGAAGACCACCTTTTGTCAGGATAGGTTGTACTAGTTGTCCCCCTTCAAACTTGGCCGTTGTGGGATCCCTTCCCACCTAATATTTGGGAAGAGGATCAGGGCCTCTATAAATAGGACTAGCCACCACCATAGGAGGCATCTCATCTTGGATTGGATCCATTCTGCCAAGGCCACCCAAGCACTCACCAAGCTCAAGAACACCTCTCCTCAGGAGGCTGTTCATACCTTGTACTTGTTCATCCTCAGCCTAGGAGGCAATCCACCACACACACTAGAGTAGGGTATTACACCTCAATGGTGGCTTGAACCAGTATAAACTCTCGTGTCCCTTGTTCTTTGGGTTCGTCGAGCTAGGCCTTGAGATCGTCGTGTGAGCGAGCTAGGGGGAGAGAGAGTTCTTCGTGCGCACCCCTTTGTTCGAACCTCTAGGGTTTGTCGGAACCCGTAATCCGACATTTGGCGCGCCAGGTAGGGGGTGTGCTGAAGCTTTCCCTTCGTTGATACACGCTCCACTACTCCGCCACACCCATGGTTGACGCTCGCCGAGCCCATGCTGAGCGCCGGGCCACCCTTGCCGCCCGCGTCGCTCAGACGGCGCCCGTTGGCGGACCTCCCCGCCGTTCTCCATCACCCGCTGCCAACGTCGCCACCGGCCCGGGCGGAAACGAGCAGCAAGCCTCGTCGCTGCACCCTTCTGTGCAGCGGGACGGACGCACCGCCACCCCGTCGATGACTCCCGTCGGCTCATCGTCCCATGCTCGTCGCGCGCCCACGGACGCGCAGGCCATGCTGCTCAGGGCACGTGAGCTCCTGCGCTACCGCCCGAGCTCGTCAGCGCCGCTGGGGGCTCTCCTGCACCGTCCCTCTCGCTACCTCGCCCACCTCCAGTTGCGGGCGACGTAGCCCATGGAGCGCCTCCACCACCTCCGCATCAAGACACCGCCCTCGCACCAAGACGCGCGGCCCCGCGGCGCGACCCACCGGGCAGGGCACCCGCGCACGAAGAAGGAAGCTGCCAAGAAGTCCCTCGGCCGCAATAAAACACTCTTGCACTCCCAGCACCACCACGTCAAGACCGCGTACCGCCTGCGGCGGTGGCGCGTGGATACCCGGACCAGGCTCCGCCTCCGTGACAGCCCCAGTGACCATAGCAGGCTATCGTGCCTTCACTCCCGAGCTACACAACATCGTCTGGCTCGGCAAGTTCAAGCCCGACCTGCCTCCATGCTACGATGGACCCCCGACCCTGCTGAGTTCCTGCAGCTCTATGAGCTCAGCATCGAGGCGGCCAACGACGATGAGAAGGTCATGGCGAATTGGTTTCCCATGGCCCTCAAGGATGGCGCACGCTCGTGGCTCCGAAACCTGCCCGCGGGATCGATCTCCTCCTGGGGCGAGATGCACGAGCATTTCATCGCCAACTTCTAGGGCACTCGTGACCGCCCGCCGGCCGCAGGTGACCTGCGGCGCATCAAGTAGCAGCCAGGGGAGACCCTACAGAAGTACATCCAGCGCTTCAACAGCGTCCACCTCAAGATCCCCAAGGTGACAGACAAGGCCATCATCTCTGCGTTCTTCGATGGCGTTCGTGACGTCAAGATGAAGGAGGAGCTCTCCATCCACGAGGACCTATGCATGGCCCTTAAGATGTTCAGCATGGCAACCAAGTGCGCAAGAGCTGAGGAAGGGCGCCTTTCTCTCCTCGAGCTCCCAGCTGCCGACCAGGAGGACAAAAAGGCCAAGATCAAGGACGTGAAGCGCAAGGGGGCTGCCGTGCTCACGGCGGAGTCGGAGATGAAGCGCGGCCGTGACCACCCCGAGTCATCCAAGGCCAACCGCCCGTTCTGCGCCTTCCACAACGTTCACAGCCACAACACCAACGACTGTCAGGAACTCAGGGCCATCCGTGATGGGCGCTTCGGGCGACGCCCCGAGCGCAATGACCGAGGCTACGGCCGTGGAGGAGGACGAAGTGGAGGACGCTGGGATGACAGCGGCCGCCGCCAGGAGTGGCACGACCGGCCTCATGAGGACCGCAGGCAGGGCCAGCCTCGCGAGGGTGCCTGGAGGGAGCAGCCTCGTGACGATCGTCCTCAGGGCAATGCAGGCCTCCCTCCGCAGCCACCACACCAAGAAGGAATGACGACCACCATCAGGATGAGGGGGCTGGGGACTTCCAGGAGCCGCGCGCCATTGCTTTCATCTTGGGTGGCGCTCAGGCCCCAGCCTCTCAGCGTATGTCAGGACCTCGATCCTAAGTCACACCGATCTAGCATGTGACACATCATATCACTTTGCGGCCTCACGCACGGTATTCCCCCGGGTGCCACCTTACCTGGCCCGGGACCGTTTGCGCCTTTTGGCTCACGTATATGATAGTGTCGCTAGCATCCATATGACAAAGAACCCGGCCCGACATGACTATTCGTGAATCCAAAGTGGCACTAACTTATAGGGACATGCATACATGACCCAGCAACGAACGTGTCGGTCATCAATGTATGAACCTAAATCTTAGCAAGCTACAAGGACTAAAAAGAACAACACGTGACATTTCCCCGAAGGGATAGACACAGGAACGAAGAAGGACACATGACGGCCAGCCTAAGTGTTCCGGAGTAGTAGCAAGCTACCATGGCTCAGTGGAAGCACTAGGAGACATTTCCCGGTAAGAGAGTCTACCAAGAATAAACAACTAGGTTGTCGGATCCCACACATACCAAGCATTTCAATCATACACACAATATGCTCGATATGTGCAAATACAACATGGCATCACAACAAAACTCTACAACTCAAAGTATTTTTTCATTAGGCTCTGAAGAGCCAGATATTACAAGCATGGGTCTGATGACACAGCATTCAAGTCATACAAGCAATAAGCACATGCGGAAGCTTAACCTGTCTGAGTACAGACAACTACAAATGAAAAGGCTGAGAAGCCTTACTATCTACAAGACCCTACCGAGGGCACAAGATCATAGCTGAGGTAACAAGCTAAACGTTGGGGTCCACGCGGAACTACTAGCGAGACTGAAGTCTCTCTGCAAAAACATAAATTAAGCAAACATGAGTACAAATGTACCCAACAAGACTTACATCGGAACTAGCTGCATATGCATCAGTATCAACAAAGGGGGTGGTGGAGTTTAACTGCAGCAAGCCAGCTTTGACTCAGTGGCTATCCTGAACTACGACTGCAAGTAACTCTTTGAGGTGGCGCACACGAGTCCACATATTCACCATATCAATACACCACTATGGATCCGCTCCCGTCTCCCTACGAGAAGGCCATCCATAGCACTCACACTTATCTTGCGCATTTTAGAGTATCCACTTTCACTTGTCTATGAACTGTATAGGCAACCCAGAGGTCCTTTACCACGGACGCGGCTATTCGAATAGATGATGTTAACCCTGCAGGGGTGTACTTCTTCACACACGCTCTTGCCACTTACCGCCATGTACACGTTATGTATCTCGGCAACCTTCAAGCGGAAGCCTGGCGAGGATGTCGGCCACGACCTAACTAACCACACAAGTCCCTAGTCCAGGTTTATCGCATATTCAGGTTCCATCCGCAGGGAGTCCGGCCGAGGTTTCCACATACGGCCCCGAACGATGTGTGCAGGGTTCCCGAGGCACCAAACGGGCGTCCCGGTACACCGTGCCATGTGCCTACCGCATCACAGCCCACCCCTCGGGTTAGCGCTCCGCAAGGCCTCCAGCATACTACAAACACCAGAAACTACTTGCAACTCCCGGACAGAGGACAGAGGCGGTTAGTAAGTCGAGAGGTTCCATTGGTTTCGGGCCCAACGCGTGGTAGTAGATGTTCATGGATCACAAACACAAACTCAGTTCCTGAGGATGGTTTCAATGAGACAACCCACCATGTACTCCCACATGGCCTCTCACCGCTACCTTTACCAAATCATGTTCACACACTTAGCTCACACACAGTAGGACATGATCATCACCATTCCAATTCATCCCCGATGAATAAGAGCTGCCTCAACTCTAAGCAGTAGCAGGCATGACAAACAAGCATGAACGAGTACGCACATCAGGGCTCAAACAACTCCTACGCATGCTAGTGGGTTTCATCTATTTACTGTGGCAATGACTGGTCATGCAGAGGGAAGGGGTTGACCTAATGCAGTAAAAGAGAGCAGGAGCGAGAGAGTGGGATTGTATCAGAATGAACAAGGGGGTTTTGCTTGCCTGGCACTTCTAAAGATAGTATAGCCCTTCATCGGTGTCATCGAACTCATCGTCGGAACCACGTCTACTGAGAGGGGTCGAATACCGGCAACAGAGAAGGAACACAATCAATGCAATGCGCAATATGATGCATGATCATGACATGTCAACATGCTGTGATTTGAGCTAATGCAACTAGAACACAAGGGTTTGAGCTTATTTGAACCAAGGGTTCAAATTCAAACTCAAGTTATGAACTCATACAATGTATTATCATGTTTGATCTAAATAGCAGGGTTAAGTTTGTTTATCATGCATGAAACCAGTACAGATGGATAGATTGGTTTTTTCTGATCATTTTTCATATATAAGTTATTTCATTTGGAGTTATGGTTGAATTTCTATGATTTTTAAAAGTTTCAAACATTTTCTGAAATAAATAAATCATTTCTGATTTACTTAAAACTCCAGAAAACACTTGCTCAGTCAGCATTACGCCAATATGACGTCAGCGGTCAACGGGGCCGGTCCAGGTCAAACTGACCAGTGGGTCCCGCGTGTCAGTGGTTAACTAAACTAACTAAATTTGGTTAGCAGTAACCTAGGCTAATTAACAGGGCGGGGCCCGCATGTCATTGACCTAGGGGAGGTCAAACAGTGGTCAAACCCAGGTCAACTCGCTAGAGTTGACCCGCGGCTCATCGCCGGCGGAGGCAGAGACGGCGGAGGGTGTCGGGTTTCGCCCTCCGGCGACCAAACGAGCGGCGGTTTGGCTTGGCGTGATGTTGGTCCTCGTCCGCATCCAACGAATCCATCAGCTCGCACCGGAGAGGACCAGAGTGACGGCGGCGAAGGGAAGTGCGGTGGCCGGAGTTTGGCCGGCAATGGTTTGGGCAATGCGGGGCAAGGGAGGAGCCGTGGTTGGTCGTGTTCGACTCACGGGAGTGCGGTGAGTGCAACGGTGAGCTCGGACGCAAGATGTGGTGGTTGCGGCCTCGGCGGTGACTTGGCCGGCGGAGCCGAGCTCGCGGCTCCGGTGGAATCGGTAGCTACAGGACAGGAACGAGCACGAGGAAGAGGGGGAAAGACGCAGCAACTCATAGCGAGTTGAACGGAGGCCTCGGCGTGCTCGGGGAGGGGCTGGTGACGAGGGGACGTCGCCGGCGATCTCGCTGGCCCGAGGAGGAAGAAGATGTCGGGAACGGCGCTCCAGGGCTCTTCCCGTCGTGTAGCTTGGTGGAGACGGCGTAGAGGTCAACGGCAGAGCTTCCTGGCATATCGGAGAGGCGAGGGGTGGATGGTGTCCGTGGCTACGGCGAGCGGCGGCGACGGCTATGCTCGGTGGAGAGAGTAGGGGAGGGGGAGGAGCACGGGGAGGGTGCAAGGTGGTCGGGGTGTGCGTGTTGACGTCCAGGGCGTCCAGAGGGAGAAGGGGGGCAGCAGGCAGGAAGGAGGTGGCGCTGCTCGTGCCAGCGCGCGGCGACCACGCGCCCCTGCCTTCTGGCGCGAGGTAGGGGTGACTGCGCTGGCCAGTCGGCTGGGCCGACACAGTGCCAGGCCAACAAGTGGCCCAGGTAAGTTCCCCTTTTCTAATTTGTTTCTGTTTTCTATTTGTTCTTTTTTTTGATTTAGTAAAAATCCTAAACCATTTGATAAAATCCTGGAAATAATTATGGGTGCTTTCTGAATTATTCCAGTGACCCTTAACAATTTCCAACATTTTTGGAGCACCTAAAATATATATAACATTTAAATAGCTCCAATTTAAATATGTTTGAATTAATTCAAAGTCCAAATATGTGATGTAGAAATGTGAACCATTTTTGGTAGATGCTTCCACCTTGATCCAGAAATGATGAACATTTTTAAAGGGCATTTTGAACTCATTGGAAAAGATTTTAGTTGAACCTATTTGAATTCCTTTTTATGCTAGGGTTTGAATATCCCCATTTCAAATTTCCATGAAAGTTAAACATGATGCAAGGAAGATGCAAACACTAGGCAGTACCACGGGCTAGGGATGTGACAACTCACCCCCACTAAACAAGAATCTCGTCCCGAGATTCAAGACGTGAGGCAAAACTATCATAATCTTCTCGATCCAACTGACCATCTCGAAGAAGTAGTTTCATTGCATCATATTGATCTTGACATCCTTGCTTTCAAGATCTTCATTCAACGCGTTGACGACAGAAAGAAACTCTACAGGAAACGATCTCCTTGAAGATCGAGCACTCAAGATCAGCTCATGGAGTGAGATGTAAGAACATCTCTTGAGTTGACACATGAAACACACATCAGGAGCAATGGAAAGAGGTGGATGACAAGGGTTCAATTGGGTGAGCAAGAATTCCACGTTGAAGAAGATGGTGCATGGTTTCAGGATAGCGAGGAAATAATCGCCATGATTCCATAACAGGGCACCTTAGGGAAGGTGAATCGTAGAATTATTCCCTTAAGTGGCAAAAAGAATTACTTTTGATATAGAGATCATTTTAACTCCCTATACCAGGCTAGGGCAATTCGCAATCGGCCATTTGAAGAAGTCAGAAAGGATGGCATACTCAGACTAGAATGGATGATGTGGATTACCTTGTTGAAGACAATGCAATGGATGATTTTTCCTTATCATCGGAAATGGATGGGACCCATGGTAGGACCACTTTTGAAGATGATCCTGAACAAGAATTACTAAGAAGGTAGCCCATAGTGAAATGGCACAAAGACGGGTGCAAGCTGGGAACAAAATGCAAATGCTGGAAATGTTCCAACCATCATATCTGCCCAAGATTCAGATCTGGTTAGGAACAAGGTACTTCAGACTCAACATGTCTGCAAAATAAAGTTTGCAACACAATTCGATGAGATGACGTTGCGAGATTCTCGAGGGATGAACTACGGAAGCAAGCTCCAAAACATGAGCTGGTTCTGCTACACATCTGTGAACGCCCTGTCCAAGACAAGCATGACCACGTAGTAGTCTTACAACAAAACACTACCTAGTTCTGGTTGGGGACCATCGTCGAGGATATCGGAGTCTTGTGCATGATCTAGAATTAACACAATAGACTCCTTTTCCTTGAGCAAATCAACCAGTGGCTTGGTGTGCCAGGGAATACATATGGAGTGGAGGTAATTAATCTACCAAACCATGGAATACATTCGCACATGCATAACTGACTTGGTATGGTACCAGAGGAAACAAAAACAATCTTTCTCGAACTCACGGAGGCAACTTGCACCAAATGCACATGAATTCAAGGAAGTCACTTCTTCCATCCAAGCATAAGCTTCATGAATGGAAATGAAGGCATTGCTTACAAAGTTTCCAACAGTAGGTTGATGTTCAACATGAATCATGGAGGAGACAAAATGCTGCAGATGGGCTCAATAGCAACTCATCAGAATTTTCCATATCACTGGAATTCCACCATTATGTGAACAATGTGATAGTATTGGTCAGACCAAAAGATGTAATGGTGTATGCTCGAGGAACAACCACGAGTAAGACAACATTACAAATATCGTTGGTTCTAACTTGATTTGATGATAGCCCACACTCAAATCAAGGTTTGGACAAGACGATAGATTCAACAACCGATCACGAGGAACAATCGATGAAGATATCATCTCTCTTCACACACACACACACACACACAAGGATATCCCTTAGTGATGAACTAAGTCAGACAAGGTTTCATCTTCCTACTCTCCAAGTTGTTGTTCAGCTTAACCAACCAGTTCAGGGTATCCAACCCAGATTCTTGGAGAAGGGGTGGTTACAAGAAACCAACTTGATAAGGAGCTCAACATAACAGTCAGGGGACAACCTGGCGATACTTCCGAGAAGATAGCCGGAAAATTATGAACCACCGAAATGTTATTAAGCTCAGGAGCAATCTTGCTTTCGAGGCAAGATGATATGATCAAAAGAGCAAGGGATTGACACAATCCTAACTCATTGAGCGAATAGTGCACCGGGAATAAGGACTAGGTAGCACGATCAATCTTAGGATGATGATTCAATAACCAGCACGCTAAGAGTGAGAGTATTGTCCATTAACTACCAAGCAACGAGGTTGCTAGGAGTATTGATTTCACACATCACAGTTCACTTGTTGGCATTTTGGTTACAACAACACGGGACCGAGGAATGAATAATGATGGCGAGAAGTATCACTACGTCAAGAATTCATAAGAGGTGGCGCAATTCTCATGACATTCTTGACATAAAGATGGTAACACTCCAAGGTAGAACAGAGCAAAAGCTGGATTGGCATTTTGATCCACGGAATACAACTACTTTGACCTAATCCTCGAAGTGGACAAGGTACTGGAGTTTGTTTCTCCTAGTCATTCCAGGATAGAATGGCTTGACACACCACAAGAATATGATGTATCGATGAGCATGATTGCATGACATGCTCTTGACTATCAAATGATAGACGGAGATTAGGATACAACTAAAGAGAGGGACAACTCAAAGGAACATATATCTTTCTGAGTTGTGGATGCATAGATTAGTATGTCGAGCAAAGCTCAAAATTTCTTCTGGATAACCCATGCAGAAAGGTAGAACTGCGGATTCACAATGTAGAATGGAGAACTCATCAAGAGCACTCAGGTTGTGATCTTTTGGTTCAAAAGAACTTCTGCCATAAGCAGTTCATGGTATTTGGAAGAAGGAAATACCACGGACCTCGAGGACTATCGCAAAGGTTACTAATATCCTAAAGGTACGAGCAACACTATCAACACGAGGTAAGTAGAGTGAATCTTGGGCTTAAGAACCCAGAAATAGAAGGCCTACTAACTAAATGGCATCACGGGATGCTTTCGAGAATGGTGGCCAGAATCATCACACTGGGAACACAAAACATGGCTAGATTACTAGGTGACTCCCTAAAACACCTAGGGTCATAATAATAGCTCCAACATATATGTCGAGGCAATAGAGTACCTCAACTCACCGATTAGTGTGGTTGAACTGGCCCAAAGGGGAGATCCGGAACGGAAAGAAGGGATTTGCAAATGCATCATACTATTTAGAAACCTGGGATGACTCGGACAGCATAACGGCTATAAATGCTCGAAAAATACTTGAGACATCCGGTAAAATAGTGGCATGACCACTCAACACCACAAAATCAAGGTTCCGAGACCAACTGTTAACACACAGAAATACTAGAAACTGAATTGAGAGTTGAATTCATCATTCCTATAAGTCTACGGATTAGTAACACGTGATCCTGATAGAAAGAAGAGAAAGCCTAGTTCTTAATCCCCGTAGAAAAGAAGAGGTTGACTCAGATTAGAAGGGCATAAGGTAAAGGAGTAAAAAAGAGCTTTACGTTCCCTACCACAATCAATTCCCTTATATAACTAAAGCATTTCTAGACTCGACTTCGACCAGTTTGGCTTGGTAATCCTACATGCAGTCAGGCTCTGATACCAACGTTGTTAGGACCCCGATCCTAAGTCACACCGACCAAGCATGTAACACATCATATCACTTTGCGGCCTCACGCACGGTATTCCCACGGGTGCCACCTTACCTGGCCCGGGACCGTTTGCGCCTTTTGGCTCACGTATATGATAGTGTCGCTAGCATCCATGTGACAAAGAACCCGGGCCGACATGGCTAGTCGTGAATCCAAAGTGGCACTAACTTACAGGGACAGACATACATGACCCAGCAACAAACGTGTCGGTCATCAACGTATGAACCCAAGTCGTAGCAAGCTACAAGGACTTAAAGGAACAACGCGTGACATTTCCCTGAAGGGACAAACACAGGAACGAAGAAGGACACATGCCGGCCAGCCTAAGTGTTCCAGAGCAGTAGGAAGCTACCATGGCTCAGTGCAAGCAATAGGAGACATTTCCCGGTAAGAGAGGCTACCAAGAATAAACAACTAGGTTGTCGGATCCCACACATACCAAGCATTTTAATCATACACACAATATGCTCGATATGTGCAAATACAACATGGCATCACAACAAAACTCTACAACTCAAAGTATTTATTCATTAGGCTACGAAGAGCTAGATATTACAAGCATGGGTCTAATGACCCAGTATTCAAGTCATACAAGCAATAAGCACATGCGAAAGCTTAACCTGTCTGAGTATCTACAAGAAGCTGAAAAGGCTGACAAGCCTGATTATCTACAAGACGCTGCCGAGGGCACAAGATCGTAGCTGAGGTAACAAGCTAAATGTCGAAGTCGACACGGAACTACTAGCGAGACTGAAGTCTCTCTGCAAAAACATAAATTAAGCAAACGTGAGTACAAATGTACCCAGCAAGACTTACATCAGAACGAGCTACATATGCATCAGTATCAACAAAGGGGGTGGTCGAGTTTAACTGCAGCAAGCTAGCTTTGACTCAGTGGCTATCCTGAACTACAACTACAAGTAACTCTTTGAGGTGGCGCACACGAGTCCCATCAATACACCACTACGGATCCGCTCCCGTCTCCCTACGAGAAGGCCATCCATAGCACTCACGCTTATCTTGCGCATTTTAGAGTATTCACTTTCACTTGTCTATGAACTACCGCGGACGCAGCTATTCAAATAGATGATGTTAACCCTACAGGGGTGTACTTCTTCACACACGCTCTCGCCACTTACCTCCTTGTACACCTTATGTATCTCGGCAACCTTCAAGTTGAAGCCTGGCGAGGGTGTCGGCCACGACCTGACTAACCACACAAGTCCCTAGTCCAGGTTTATCACCTATTCAGGTTCCATCCGAAGGGAGTCCGGCCGAGGTTTCCACATACGGCCCCGAACGATGTGTGCAGGGTTCCCGAGGCACCAAACGGGCATCCCGGTACACCGTGCCACATGCCTACCGCATACAGCCCACCCCTCGGGTCAGTGCTGCACACGGCCTCCAGCATACTACAAACACCAGAAAGTACTTGCAACTCCCGGACAGAGGACAGGGGCAGTTAATAAGTCGAGAGGGTCCATTGGTTTCAGGCCCAATGCATGGTAGTAGCAGTTCATGGATCACAAACACAGAACTCAATTCCTGAGGATGGTTTCAATGAGACAACCCACCATGTACTCCTACATGGCCTCTCACCGCTACCTTTACCAAATCATGTTCACACACTTAGCTCACACAGTAGGACATGATCATCACCATTCCAATTCATCCCCGATGAATCAGACCTGACTCAACTCTAAGAAGTAGCAGGCATGACGAACAAGCATGAATGAGTAGGCACATCAGGGCTCAAACAACTCCTACTCATGCTAGTGGGTTTCATCTATTTACTGTGGCAATGACAGGTCATGCAGAGGAAAGGGGTTCAACTACCGCAGCATATAACAGTTGAATCGTTGTTCTCCTAATGCAGTAAAAGAGAGTAGGAGCGAGAGAGTGGGATTGTATCGGAATGAACAAGGGGTTTTTGCTTGCCTGGCACTTCTGAAGATAGTATAGCCCTTCATCGGTGTCATTGAACTCATCGTCGGAACCACGTCTACTGAGAGGGATCGAATACCGGCAACAGAGAAGGAACACAATCAATGCAATGCGCAATATGATGCATGATCATGACATGTCAACATGCTGTGATTTGAGCTAATGCAACTAGAACAGAAGGGTTTGAGCTTATTTGAACCAAGGGTTCAAATTCAAACTCAAGTTATGAACTCATATAATGTATTATCATGTTTTGATCTAAACAGCAGGGTTAAGTTTCTTTATCATGCTTTAAACCAGTACAGATGGATTTTTCATATATAAATTATTTCATTTGGAGTTATGGTTGAATTTCTATAATTTTTAGAAGTTTCAAACATTTTCTGACCTCCCCTGGGTCCATTAAACACTTACTGAGCCAGCATTACGACACTGTGACATCAGCGATCAACGGGGCCGGTCCAAGTCAAACTGACCAGTGGGTCCCATGTGTCAGTGGTTAACTAAACTAACTAAATTTGGTTAGCACTAACCTAGGTTAATTAGCTGGGCGGGGCCCGCATGTCATTGACCCTGGGGAGGTCAAACAGTGGTCAAACCTGGGTCAACTCGCCGGAGTTGACCCGTGGCTCGTCGCCGGCAGAGGGCGTCGGGTTTGGCCCTCCAGCGACCAAACGAGTGGTGGTTTGGCTTCGCGCAATGCTGGTCCTCGTCCGCATCCAACGGAGCCATCAGCTCGCGCCGGAGAGGACCAGAACGACGTCGGTGAAGGGAAGTGCGGTGGCCAGACTTCGGCCGGCAATGGTTTGGGCGATGCGGGGCAAGGGAGGAGCCGTGGTTGGTCGTGTTCGACTCACGGGAGTGCGGTGAGTGCAGCGGTGAGCTCGGACGCAAGCTGTGGTGGTTGCGGCCACGACGGTGACTTGGACGACGGAGCCGAGCTCGCGGCTCCGGTGGAATCGGCAGCTATAGGACAGGAACAAGCTCGGGGAAGAGGGGGAAAGACGCAACAGCTCAGCGAGTTGAACGGAGGCCTCGGCGTGCTCGGGGAGGGGCTGGTGATGACGGGAGGTCGCCGGCGATCTCGGTGGCCCGAGGAGGAAGAAGACATCGAGAATGGTGCTCCAGGGCTCTTCCCGTCGCATAGCTCGGTGGAGACGGCATGGATGTCGATGGCGGAGCTTCCTTGCGCGTCGGAGAGGCGAGGGGTGGACGGTGTCCGTGGCTACGGCAAACGGCGGCGACGGCTGTGCTCGGTGGAGAGAGCAGCGGAGGGGGAGGAGCACGGGGAGGGTGCGAGGCGGTCGGGGTGTGCGTCTCGACGTCCAGGGCGTCCAGAGGGAGAAGGGGGAAGCCAGGTAGGGAGGAGGTGGCGCTGCTCGTGCCAGCGCGCGGCGACCACGCGCCCCTGCCTTCTGGCGTGAGGTAGGGGGTGACCGGCGCTGGCCAGTCGGCTGGGCCGGCACAGTGCCAGGTCAGCAAGTGGCCAAGGTAAGTTCCCCTTTTCTAATTTGTTTCTGTTTTCTATTTGTTTTTTTTATTTAGTAAAAATACTAAACCATTTGATAAAATCCTGGAAATAATTATGGGTGCTTTCTGAATTATTCCAGTGACCCTTAACAATTTCCAACATTTTTGGAGCACCCAAAATATATATAGCATTTAAATAGCTCCAATTCAAATATGTTTGAATTAATTCAAAGTCCAAATATGTCCTGTAGAAATGTGAACCATTTTTGGTAGATGCTTCCACCTTGATCCAGAAATGATGAACATTTTTAAAGGGCATTTTGAAATCATTGGAAAAGATTTTAGTTGAACCTATTTGAATTCCTTTTGATGCTAGGGTTTGAACATCCCCATTACAAATTTCCATGAAAGTTAAACATGGTGCAAGGAAGATGCAAACACTAGGCAGTAGCACGGGCTAGGGATGTGACAGCGTATCTTCAAGCGGTTCGCTCGTCAGGTGAACGCGACCCTTCCCAGGCTCGAGGCCACGCGCCCGCTCAGGTGGTCCAACTGCGCCATCACCTTTAGCTCGTCGGACCAGCTCAACTGCGCGGCAACTGCCGGCGCCCTCCCGATGCTCTGCTCGCCCATCATCAGCAATGTCCAAGTCACCAAGACCCTCATCGATGGTGGCACGGGCCTCAATGTTCTGTCCGTTGAGACGTTCGACCGCCTCCAAGTGCCATACGATCAGCTGCAGCCTACCAAGCCCTTCTCAGGAGTGATCGACGGCTCCACCACCCCGATAGGGCAGGTCCGCCTCCCTGTCACATTCAGCCAGCACGACAATTACCGCACCAAGCTCATCAACTTCGACGTCGCCCACATCCGTCTGTCGTACAACGCCATCCTTGGGTATCGAGCCCTAGCCAAGTTTATGGCGGTGACCCACCATGGCTACAACGTCCTCAAGATGCCAGGGAGCAGCGGCATCATCATGGTCGCTTGTGAGGAAAGGGATGCGGTGTGCTCTCCCGAGCGCGCTTACCAGGCGGCAGCAGCCGAAGACCCAGACAACGAAGGCACCCTGTACCCTCCTGAGGCCATCCCCAAGAACAAGAAGCAGCTACTCCACCAAGGGCCTCAGGAGAGCGGCGTTTCCAGCGGCACCACCTCAGGACTTGCGCCCACGGATGGAGCGCCTCCCTCCCTCGCATAGAAAGGCGCGCCCGGCGCCCTCCTCAGGCTGGGCTAGGGGGTTCTCTTCTGGAAGGCCTCAGACTTAGCCAACGTCACGAGGGAGGCGCTCGGGCACCACGTGGAGGTGTGCTTCGCTTCACGTTTCCCTCAAGAGGACACAAGGCGTGGAGCGCCTAGTGCTCATGAGTTCATCACCAAGGCGACCCAGGAGCTTCAAGAGGCAAGGACCATACGTGGCGACCGTTGCCTACCACCCGGTGCAGCTTCCCATCCTGGCGAGGATGGCGGGCTGCGCGTCTGCATCGATATTCCAGGGCTCAACAGGGCCGCATCTCAGGGGCGCTTCTAGCCTTCGCGCGTTGGATGGTGTGCGAGGGTCCAGCACACATCTATGTTCGCATGCCATTGGGCTTTGTAAGTGCATCTAGTGCCCCTTAGTGATTTTGGTGTATTGAAGACTTATAGGTTAAGGGACTAATGTGTTTATGAGTGTACACGGGTCTATAAGTCTATGAGGAGTTTGATATTTACAGAGAAAGTCGACCCCTAAAATGAATACCTTCGACTGAAGATTTTGGTTTTCTGAAGACTTTCTGAAGACTTTGAAAGTGAAGAAATTGGTGTAACCCTGAAGACTTGGTATTCATTCGAGGAACATGAAGCGTGAAGACTTTTGTTTTCGCAGTTTCATTTTCTCTTTCTTGAGTCATAGGAAACACCGTACTGTTAAAGGGGGTCGAGGAAATACTAAGAAAAAAATTCCAAGTGATGCTCAACTCAAAATCCTACACCTACCAATCCCTTCGAGTGAAGCCATTGGAAATCTCATACAGTTCAGTCATATTCTTCAGTGACAGAGATGAAGTTCTTCTGGTCTCTGAGGAATTTGTTCTGACTGAGGAGTTAGGGATTCGCCAGTGCGGATTACCTACACAGTGAGGTACATGATAGCCCTGAGGAATTTGAGCCTCAAATATCCGACCGTTGTTGTGTTACGCACCAGCTGTTCCAAAATATCTACCAACCTAACGGTCATATCATTGAAGGGCATTTATGTCTTATCATGTCGGGCTGCTCCCTAGGCTATAAATAGCCGCCCCCTACAACCACTAGCTGGTTGGCTGCTCCGAGAGAAACTGACACTTGTCATTTGAGAGCATCCCATCCTCCGAGGACTTTGAGAAAAAATCATCAAGTGAGGAAAAACCCAAACCCAAACACCTACAAACCCAAAGTGATTGAGCATCACTGAAGAGATTGATCTTGCGTAGATCCGACGCTTGTTACCTTTGAAGACTGTGCTTCTTCCAGACGGTTAGGCGTCATGGTCTAGAGCATCCAAGAGGAAATTGTGGATCGCCGAGTGACCGAGTTTGTGAAGGTTCGGAAGTCACCTGAAGACTTACCACGAGTGATTGGGCGAGGTCTGTGTGACCTTAGCTCAAGGAGAATACGGTGAGGACTGTGTGTCCGGGACTGTGTGTCCTCAGGTTTAAATACCTAGCCGCTCCAACCAGATGTACAACTGAGACAGCAGTTGGAACTGGTCTACCAAATCATTGTCTTCACCAAGCTACTGGTTCTATTTCCTCAACTCTTTCATTTCCTCATTACAGTTGTTGTGTGCTTGTTCATATCTGTTTGAAGACTTTGACTGAAGACTTTCTCAATTTCCTCAGTTCAATTTCTTCAGTCTGTTTGTCTTCATCCTGTGTTATCCTGTGTTTACGCTTTCTGTACTCTGTGCTTGTCTTCATTTCATCATGATGACCATGCTTGTGTTCTGTTATGTTTACTTTTGAGTACTTATTCCGCTGCAAGTAGTTCTTCGCTAAGGAATTTCCTCACCCGCAAATTCCTCAGTGAAGAATTCATAAAAATCGCCTATTCACCCCCCCTCTAGTCGATATAACGCACTTTCAATTGGTATCAGAGCAAGGTACTCCCTTGTTCTGTGTGATTTTGGTTTAACCGCCTGGAGTTTTAGTTATGTCGACCGCAGGTATGATCAAGGTCTCTGCTGGGTGTCCTACCTTCGATGGGACGGACTACCCCTACTGGAAGAATAAGATGCGAATGCATCTTGAGGCAATTGATAACGATCTCTGGTATGTTGTGGAAAATGGTGTTCCCTCAGTCACACCTTCTCTGAATGCTACTGATGTGAAGAGATTCAAGCAACTCGACTCCCAAGCGAAGAACATCATATGTGGCCATCTGAGCAAAGGGCAGTATGGAAGAGTGAGTGCTTTGGAAACTGCTAAGCTTATCTGGGATAGGCTGTCCAAAGTCAATGAAGGAGTCTCAACACAGCGTGACTCTCGAGTTGACGTTCTTCGCAATCTCTTCAACCGCTTCAAAAGACTCGACAATGAAAATGTTCAACAAACCTTCGATCGCCTCACTGACATCTCAAATGAGCTTCAAGCACTTGGTGCCACTGACATCACCGACCATGAGGTGGTGAAGAAATTGGTGAGATTGCTTGATTCCTCATTTGATACTTTGGCACTGATGATACAAGAACGTGCTGATTACAAGTCACTTGATCCCGCTGATATCCTCGAGAGGCTAAATACTCATGAGTTCCAGCTTGCTGAGAAGAGAGATCTCTACGGTTCGAGCTATGGCAGATCACGTGCCCTGAAGGCCAAGGTCGTCTCTGAATCTGAAGGTGAAGATTCTGGTAGTAGCCTTGGTGATCCTGAAGAACTGAGCCAGGAGCTAGCACTGCTCGTGAAGAAATTCCAAAGGTTCTCAAGACGTGGTCGCTTTGGAAAATCCTCAAGGAGCAATGATTCCTCATCCAGTGACTACAAGAGGCTATGCCACAAATACAAGAAACTTGGTCACTACATTCAAGATTGTCCTCAGTGGGAAAAGGAATCAAAGAAGAAGAAATACAAGGAGTACAGTTCTGATGACTCGAAGAAGAAGAAGAAATCTTCAAAGTCTTCATCATCAAAATCTTCAAAGTCTTCATCTCACAAGAAAAGCAGCTTCAAGAAGGCTCGGGCATTCATTGGCAAGGAAATGGACTCTGAGGCTGAATCTGAGGAATATGAGGAAGAGGAGGCATCTGAGGAGTCAGAGTCTGTTGTGGCGAGTCTAGCTCTCACTACTGCATTCGTCAGCAAGTCTATCTTCAACTCTGAAGAAAATGGCTCCACCAACAAGGCTGATGAAGGCAATGATGACTACGCTCCCACCTATTGCTTCATGGCGAAGGGTGCCAAGGTACTCAAATATACCTCCTCTGAATCAAGTGAGAATGAATCAGATGAAAACCTCAAGCCCAGCTACTCTAAACTTGCTAAGATTGCTGTGAAACAACAAAAGGCTTTTGAAAAGGTTCAAAACATGCTAGACAAAAGTGATGATATGTTGGGTGAAGAAATGGATCGCACTAAAACCTTGACTGAAAATCTTCAGAGACTTCAGTCTAGGTTTGACAACCTTCAAGGTCATCATAACACTCTCTTATCTGATCATGAGAAGCTTTCTTATGAATTTCTTCAGAGAAAGCAAGATCTTGAAAAGCTAAGAGTGAGTTATGAAGATCTTCAGAAGGAGCGCGATTCATTACTTGCTCAACAAATCAGCGCTCTCAGGAAGAATTTGTTCCTCCATGTTTGAAGTGCATTGAACGTGAATCTGCTAATTCTTCACCTGAATGTTCAAATGCTTCTAATGCTACAAATTCTTCAACTGTCTCTGCTATCACTAATTCCTCATCTGAGGACATTGCTAGTATCACTGATGATGCAGGGCTGAAGGAATTGTACATGACAGGCATGTACAAAAGCCTCAAAGGGCATCAGACTCTTTGTGATGTGCTTAAAAAGCAGATCCTCAACAGGAACCCTAGGAAAGAGGGTATTGCCTTTGAGAGGAAACTCAATGCTGATGGTACATATTGGAAGCCTGAGCAGTACCCCAAAACCTCATGGGTTGCTGCAAAGGGACCTCCAGTTGATCCATCCAATTTATCTGGCTTTACATGTGAATCTCCTCATTCTTCTGATGAGTCATTTGACTCCAACTATAAACTGTTCAAAAATTAGAATGGTGAAGTATTCGCTAGATATGTTGGCACTGACTGCAGGAACGGTTCCCCTATGAAGAAAATCTGGGTTCCCCAAAGGTGCCTTGAAAATCTTCAGGTGAATGTCATCATGACACCACCCGTGAAGAATAAGAAACCCAGATCAAATTCTTCATATGGACCAAATTCTTCATATGGATCCAAGTCCTCATACGGACCAAATTCCTCACGTGGATCAAATTCCTCAAAATGATCAAAGTCCTCATATGATTATCATCGTGCTAATACCTCTGTTTCGCAGGGAAGAGCTAAGGGCTATGAATATGAGCATTATTCTTCTAACCAGTATGTTCATAAGTCCTCGAAGAATTTCTCTGCTTATTCATATGCTTACCCTAACTCCTCTTATGTGAAACGAAATGGATTGGCTTCTATGCCACCTTTCTCGTATGGAGCTCGCAGAGTGATGAACTCTTTGCCACCCCTTGAGATGTGGGTGGTGAAGAAAAAGAACTAATCTATTATGCAGGGTCAGGTATCCAGACGTGCTAAAAGGTCTGAAGAATTTGCTGGAGACCTGAAATTGCCTGAAAGGACGCAGGCTAATCATGAAGAAATGAACTTTCATTTCTCACGTCCTCATACTGCTTTATCTGTTCTATTGCTTGATGAAATTGATCTGATGAATTGATGTCATATTCTTCACTGATGAAGTATATGAGTTCGTAAGCTGCACTAATTCATCTGCAGGATGATCAACCCAAAGCCAATGAGTGGGTCCTCGATAGTGGATGTACAAATCACATGACTGGTGACAAGAATCTATTGATGGATGCTCCCTTATCTCCATCGCATCTGAAGCATATCATCTTCGCTGACAAAGACAAAAGTCAGGTATTGGGTCTAGGTAAGGTTGCTATCTCAAAGGATCGGCACATGGACAAAGTCATGCTTGTCGAGTCCTTAGGATACAACCTCATGTCTGTCTCAATGCTTTGTGATCTTGATATGGTTGTTGTCTTTGGAAAGTATCGTTGTGTTGTGATCATGGAAGCTGACCATTCCAAAGTCTTCGAAGGCTTTAGGAGAGGAGACTTGTATATTGTTGACTTCTCTACAGGACCACAACCAGCCGTGTGCCTACTTGCAAAAGCTTCAGAAGGCTGGCTATGGCATCGACGACTTGGTCATGCGGGCATGAGGAATTTGCACACGCTCGCGAAGAAGAAGCATGTCATTGGCATTGAGAATGTCAAATTCCTCAAGGATCACTTATGCGGAGCCTGTGAAGCTGGAAAGATGACCAAGGCCAAACATCCAGCGAAGACAATTATGACTACCACTCGTCCATTTGAATTGCTTCACATGGATCTCTTTGGTCCTAACCATTATTCTGCCGTCACAAATGATGCATCTCTCTATGGCTTTGTTATTGTTGATGATTACTCTCGTTACACATGGGTGCATATTGTCACTTACAAACATGAAGTGCAGGAAGTCTTCAAACGATTTTCCTCGAGGGCTTCAACCAACTTTGGTGTGAAGATCAAGCACATCAGGAGTGACAATGGAACTGAGTTCAAGAATTCTGGTCTTGATGACTATCTTGATGAACTTGGTATTACTCATGAGTTATCTGCTCCTTATACTCCTCAGCAGAATGGCGTCGTGGAGCGCAAGAACAGGACTCTTGTTGAGATAGCTCGCACTATGCTTGATGAGTACAAGACGCTTCGTCACTTCTGGATTGAGGCAATTTATACTGCGTGCCACATCATCAACAGAGTATATCTTCACAAATTCTTCAAGACGACTGCCTATGAACTCCTCACTGACAAGAAACCCAATGTGAGTTATTTCAAAGTCTTCGGTGCTAAATGTTGGATCAGAGATCCTCATCACAACTCTAAATTTGCACCGAAAGCACATGAAGGTTTTATGCTTGGTTACGGAAAGGACTCGCACACCTACAGAGTCTTCAACAACGTTCACCACAAAGTTGTTGAAACTGTAGATGTGCGGTTCAATGAAACTAATGGCTCGTAAAGAGAGCACCTACCTTCTGTGATAGATGAACCAGCACCTGAGGAAACTATCAAGTTCAAGGCTACTGAGGATGTCATTCCGACCGAAGAATTTGGTGAAGAATTCATTCCAAAATGTGAAGAACGTCGAGCTAATGCACCTGAAGAAAATGGTGCTGAAGAAAATGCTGATCAAATTCCTCGACGACAACCAGCTCATCCTCGCGTTGCAAACGAAGTGCAAATTGAGAGAATCATTGATGACATTGAAGCACCAGGTCCTCTCACACGCTCAAAAGCTTCACATTTATCTAACTTTTGTGGGCACTTTGCTTTCGTGTCCATCACAGAGCCCACTAAGGTAGATGAAGCATTTTTGGAGCCTGAATGGATTCAAGCTATGCAAGAAGAATTATGTAGCGACCCGACCCGAATGGATCAAGTCTCTGTGCTTAAGTGTCATCCCTGGATCGGTATGCTGACACACACAGTACTCGAGGATTTATAACAGAGGTAAATCACATGTATAAAGTAACGTAAATACTATTACCTCAATCCAAATAGCGGAAGTAACAAGGTTGTGGATTCCCATCAACACCAACGGCAAAGTTGAGTGTAGAAATCGTAACCCTAACGTATCACTTACTCGTCGTAAGATATCCTGCAACATGAAACGTTGCAGCCCGAAAACGGGTCAACACATGGAATATGCTGGCAAATTCACACCATAGAGAAATGATGAACAAAGGCTATCACTACATGCATATATGGCTGGTGGAAAAGCTCTATGGTTATAATGTTTTTTGCGAAAAGCCAATTTTTCCCTACTGCAAAGGAATAAATTTTATTTGACTATCATGGTGGTTGTTAAACATTGAGATGGTTGACAGCATCTCAATCCCAATTAAGTATCATCATTAACCCAACAGGATTAATTAAAGGAACATGATGAGATTCACATGATAATCCAAGTACTAGATACTCAAGTTGTCCATAACCGGGGACACGGCTAATCATGATTAGTTTGTACACTCTGCAGAGGTTTGTGCACCTTTCCCCACAAGACTCGATCTCCTCCGTTGGATTTCTCGCACTACTTGGTGTTTGAGAAACGGATGATCGAGACACAGTCTTTCAGAAGCATTTACTCTCTACTCCGGGCAGACCGTTACACCTACAATCCCCCTACATCTGCTAGTCCACCTCTTCAAGAGCTCACACAACTTACTCAACTATGCCAGAGCCCATAATGGCTTGTGGCTGCACACGGAAGTTTCTAGCCTGAATAATCTTATGATCCCTTTGAGTCTGGGTGGCGGTCCATAGGATGATCACACGGGTACTCCTGGATATCCAAAAATACAGGCAACACTGGGTTCTCCAGGTGCCTCAATCCACCCAGTTGTTTATTTAAGTAGCCACCTTAAGTTGAACCATTAATTAACAATCTCACATCTGTCATGGAAAATTCACTCAAACCCAATCCACGTCTACGAGCATAGCATAGCAATATAAGCAAACGTAGAAGTAAATCCCAGGGGTTTGATAATAAACAGGTAATAGGTACTACCTCTACTACATCCCAATACCCACAATTTAATTAGACCCTAATCATGCAATGTTTGAGGGTTGGTCTAATGCAATAAAACTGGGTAGTAAAAAGATATGATCAAAGTGTGAACTTGCCTGCAATGTTGATGAAGATGATTCGCACTCATAACTCTTGATAGTTCTACTCTTCACACTCCGGTCAATCTATCGTAAGCAAGCAATGATAACCACACATAAGCAATCACTCAAAAGATCAGAAAGAACGAGGAAAACAATTCGAAAAACTTCAAAACCAAGCAAAAACTCTTGCAACATAAAACAATTTCTAACAGTACCAAAATTAGATGGATTTGGCCTTATCAGAAAGTTTAGGTCAAGAGCTTCGCTTTGCAAAAAGAATCAACTCAAACGGAGCTACGAAACTCAAGTTACGATCAGACGAAGTTTGAATATAAATTTGAACAAATTTGAAAATTTGAAAATTTCAAAAAGTTGATGTGACAGGTTCACTAGATAGGTGAAAACAAAACAAAACTATAGGCGCTGGTTTCATCTAATTTGGATGAACGAGTAAAAAGTTATGGCTATTTGAAAAATCAAGGCCAAGCTGTTTTGCAGAAGAAAAATAGTTACGGCTAAAAAAAATTTAGGTCTAATGTATAAATACAGAGAATGAATAAATATACCTAAAAGACGACTTCGAAGTGAGGAGACAACTTTCAAAAGTCCCGCCGGAGAGGAGAAATATATTTTTCTTTAAGGAATCTAGTCAAACCAAAATTTTGATTTAACCCGAATCGGATGATTTTTGGAGGCTCTATGGGTCTATATTTATTGGTGGAAAAAGGCTTAAAGGTCAAAGGCTAGGCAATGTGGGACTAAACATAGACGAAAAACAAAAAGAGAGAAGAGAAAAACGCATGGGCCTAAAGCTTCGGCCGGCCACGCGCGTGCGTGCGGCAGTTTTTTTTTCAAACACTAAAAGAAGGAAAAAAAATTAAGAAAAAGACAAAATATTTTTTTTCTGCAAACATAACCAAAAAACAACATGGGCCGGCATGGGTGCACTGTGCACGTAGGCGACGGATAAAATTTGGGCGGCACGTACAGTTTTTTTTATTAGAAACAGAAAGGAAAACTGTATAACGAAAACAAAAATAAAATTGTACATAGGCATATTATATATCAAAATTTTCAGAAAAAGATTTCCTACAGCATGGGCATTTTTCTAAAGTCAAATAAAGTCCACAAAAATTCAAATAAATCAAACAGTGCTACTGCCTTAATAAAATCCAATAAAAATCATTTTAAAAATACCAAAATGATTTCAAATTTATTTCTCTCCAATTTTCTGATGTAGGGAATCATGTTACCCTATTTTCCATATATTTTATTTTTGGAGAAAAATAATTTGAATAAAACCCAAATAACTCCAAATTAAAAATAATTTCCAAAAGGACTTTGAATTTGATCCTTTGAAACTCCCAACTCATATTTCATATGTTTTGAAGAAGTCATTTTATCTTCGCTCGTGAAAATCATTGAGTTGCATAAAGTTTCAGAATTGGAAATATTTTCAAATGATATTCAAATATTTTCAACACCCCTTTTCATTTAAATAAATGGAAGAAGTCATGTCATCTTCTCTCGAGGGTTTTGTGATGAAAAGAATTTGAATTCATGGAGATCATAAAAGCAAAATGAAAGTTTGGGAAAGTCCTTTTATTCCCTCTCATTTAACTTCCAAAAGATTTCGAATTCACTCACTTTCAGTCAATCAATCAAACAATCAATCCAATCTATCTGTTTATTATAACATTCCAAAATTTAGAATTTTGGGATGTTACAAATTACATCAGTTCGAGCTCAACAACGTCTGGGAACTGGTTAAACGTCCAGATCCTCACAAGCACAATATCATTGGCACAAAGTGGATCTACCCCAACAAGCAAGATGAAAATGGCCTTGTGGTGAGGAATAAGGCACGACTTGTAGCTCAAGGCCACACACAGGTTGAAGGAATCGATTTCGATGGAAATTTTGCACCTGTTGCCAGACTTGAGGCTATTCGCATATTACTTGCTCATGCTAACCATCATGATATCACTTTATATCAAATGGATGTGAAAAGTGCATTCCTCAATGGTAAGCTTGAGGAAGAAGTATATGTAGCTCAACCCCCAGGTTTTGAAGATCCAAAGCATCCTGACAAAGTCTTCAGACTCAATAAGGCCCTCTATGGCCTCAAGCAGGCCCCTCGGGCGTGGTATGATACTTTGAAGGAATTCCTCATGAAGAAAGGCTTCAAACCCGCTTCACTCGACCCTACTCTTTTCAATAAATCTTATGATGGTGAATTGTTTGTGTGCCAAATTTATGTTGATGATATTATCTTTGGCTGTACTGACCAACGTTACAGTGATGAATTTGCCTATATGATGAGTGAAGAATATCAAATGTCTATGATGGGAGAATTGAAATTCTTCTTAGGTCTTCAAATTCCTCAACAGCGCAATGGCATATTCATATCTCAGGAGAAATACCTCAAGGATGTACTGAGGAAATACGGCATGCAAGATTGCAAAGGGGTCAAAATTCCAATGCCCACAAATGGCCACTATGCACTGATGAAAATGGTATTGACTTTGATCAAAAGGTATACCGCTCCATGATTGGTTCTTTATTGTACTTATGTGCATCTAGGCCAGATAGTATGCTTAGTGTTTGCATGTGTGCCCGATTTCAAGCTACACCGAAGGAATCACACCATAAGGCTGTGAAGTATATTCTTCGATATCTAGCTCACACACCAACACTTGGATTATCGTACCCCAAGGGCTCAGCTTTTGATCTCACTGGATATTCAGACTCTGACTATGCTGGTGATCGTGTGGACCGCAAGTCAACATCTGGCACATGTCATTTCCTCGGACGATCTTTGGTCTGTTGGTCCTCGAAGAAACAGAATTGTGTATCACTGTCTACTGCTGAAGCTGAGTACATTGCTGCTAGTTCTTGCTGTGCTCAATTGCTACGGATGAAGCAAACTCTCAAGGACTATGGTGTCAACGTGAAGAATGTTCCTCTCTACTGTGACAATGAGAGTGCAATCAAGATTGCTCACAACCCAGTTCAGCACTCGAAGACAAAGCACATTCAGATTCGTCATCATTTTCTTCGTGATCATGTGTTGAAGGGCGACATTTCTATTGAGCATGTGAAGACTGAAGAACAGTTAGCCGATATCTTCACAAAGCCCTTGGATGAGAAGAGATTTAGCAAGTTGCGGTGTGAGCTAAATATCTTAGAATCTTCGAATGTTCTTTGAAAAGGACACTCATCCTAACACTTATGCAAAATTGATGACTTAGATGTGCAACACATGAAGAAAAGTTTTTCTTCAATCAATGAACAATAACACTCTAAGTGTGAAGAAATTAACGAAGAATTTGATTCTCAGAACCCTACGACAATTGTACGTGGTGTCTGAAATCATAATTCTTATACGGTGGGTCACGCCACCACCAAAAGTTGAAAATCTTCAATTTGAGTTTTTTTCTCAGTTTTTGAAATTCCTCAGTTGTTCAATTTCTTCAACTTTGCATTGTCTTCACTATTTCCGTCATTTTTCTTCATAGGCTATATATATTTGAGTTTATGTCCTCTACGGCATTCACTTATTGCTAATTCTTCATGTTGCTTTTTCTGCTAAGTGAATGTGATCGGACCTTTCCCCCTCTATGCTAAACTCAACCCAATCTATTCACAAATTCTTCATGTGCGTTCTATTTGAAACTCGTTCAAAATCTTCACTGTGTCCTTGTCAGCTGAAGAATCTGCGAACGGAACTTTTAACTTATCTTATCTAAATTTTCGGCTTTGCCGCTCAAACCGTTCCGCATCCCACGAAAATACTTATCTATTCACCCATGATCTCACACGATCGCCACCTCTCAGTACGTGCGTGACACATATCAAGCGAATGAGAAGGGTCAGGGGCACATTCGTCCAATTTCTTCGGGCAAACAGTTTTTTCACCGTGGCTATATATACCCCTCCCTTCCTCACTTCCCTTTTACTCTGCTTGATCTCTCTCCCCCTTGAGCTTCTGAAACCCTAGCGCCACCTCTACTTCATCGTCGCCGGTGAGGAAGAGCTTCACTGCCTTGACCTCGTCACCGTCGTACTCGCGCCGGCTGCAGATTTCTTCACTCCGCTGCCGCCGTAGCTGTCTTCCTCAGCCAAGTTAGGGCGTGGAAGATCTGAACTGACGAACTTCACATCTACACTTCCCAGTTCATCGTGTTCTTCGTCCAGGGTAATTAAAAGTTACTTTTACTGCCCTCTTTGATTCGAATGATTTCTACAAAATCTTCAAAGGTGTTTTTCTTCAAATCCTCACACACTAAAACACCTCACATGTCATCTGTTCTTGATCCATTTCTCTAAGCAATATTTTTTCTTCAAGATTCCTCAATTGTGTGGATTTTTGATCTATACAACTCTGGAACCTAAGACAAAGAACGCTTAGTGAAATTCTTTAAGACTCATCTGGTCAAATTCCTCAAACTTGTTCTTTTTGAAAAACCTCTGAGAACGCATATGACCTCTCCAAATACCTCGCAACTATACTCTGTTCACAGGTACACATGTCCGCTGCTGAATCACTAGGTTCTCATCAACTTAACTCATTTGCAGCGTTCCTCGAAGAAAAGTTGCACACGTCTTCAGAAAATTCTATTGTTCAAATTCCTCAGCTGAAGAAAATGGCTAATGGTAAGAAGCCACAGAAAGGAGGAAAGAGGCATGAAATCAATACTGCTTTTGAGATCCATGATGACATATACAAGGATTACTGCACTCCTGATGAGGCCACGTTTGGCAAGGAGGATAAAAATCAGCGCAAGGTGCACATCCAAAGGATAGAGAGGAGATGGGCAAGGGAGTGGAGGGAGTACAGGTATGTCACTCCCAAGTATATTAAGAAATTCGCTCTAAATCCTCCATGCCCAAGACCTCCATTGGCACCTGGCCAAGAAGAAGATCCCACCAGCCTCAAGCGCGGTGAGGACTATCATGATGAATGGGCCAAGCGCAGGCCAAATTGGCCAGACAAGCAAGAGAAGCAGTGAGGAAATTTAACGAAGACTCTGCTGCTGCTGCCACTGCTGAGGCCTCTGCTATCAAGCCAAAGAAGGCCATGTCAAAGAAGCCTGCTCATAAGCCAAGTGCTTCATCTTCAATGCCCTCACGGCCAAGTTCCTCAGCAATGCCCTCACGGCCAGAAACTTCAAAGCCCTCACGACCAACTCCTCATACTGCTCCCACTCCTCCAAAGTCCTCAGCTCCTCCGACCAAATCCTCAGCACCTGTGCATCTCGCCACGTGCCAAAGGACTACAGGCATCTCTAGCCTCAGGAGCTTCTGCTAGTTCCTCAGCTGCACCAAATTCTTCAACTGGACCCTCTCTGCTAAAGACAAGGGCCACTGCTGGACGAGGCTCTCGCCCAAGTCCTCACAAGAAGCAGGTCGCCTTCCAAGTGTCGTCTGATGAAGACGAAGCTGATCATGAGGAACTTGCCGAAATCATCATAGACAGGCAGCTCAGGGCCGCTAGAGCCAAAGGCACAAATGTGCCTCTGCTTTTGGATCCTAAGTTGATCCTTGATTACATTGATCTCTGGCACAAGGACCCAAACACTCCTATGCCTGATTTCAAGCTGACTCCTGGCCAAAGTCATATGCTGACTGCCTACATCCAAGAAGAAAAATGGAAGTATGAAAAGGCCAGGCAGATCAAGAAAGCGCAGTATAAGAAGGAGCGCTTCCTGAAGAAACACATTGTCTCAATGACAACTGAAGAACTTGTCAATATTCAATCTGAGATCAAGAAACTCAGTGATGAATTTGAAGTATACAGAGCTGACTGGCTTGGAGCCAAAGTCAGGTTTGTGAAATTGACTGAAAAGTTCACTCCCAATGTTGCAGCCCCAACGCAACCAGAAAATCCTCAAGCTGAAGCATCTGCTCAGCCGACTGAAGAAAATGCCAGCACCGCTGATGACATTCAGGCTGCTGATGAAACTCAAAGTACCAGGGCTGATGACTGCATTCCAGCCGCTGATGAAATTGTCAGGGCATCCACTAGTGGTGCGCCTGAAGAAAATGAAGAAGTCAGGGCAACTGCATCAGTTGTGCCTGAAGAAATTCAACCAAATTCCTCTGCTCCTCCTGCGCCTACACCAACTCCGATCCTTCCATCTGCAATAGATGTGAAGAAAACCAAGGCTGCAGAGCGTGCAGCAATGAAGAAAAGGAAGGCATCAACTTCATCAGATTCTTCAGCACCGAAGAAGATGAAGCCATTGACTAGCTCTTTTGCAAACCCAATGGATGATATTCCTATCACAACCATGCCATCAAAGGACCTTGTTCCTTTTGATGAAGAATATGTGATTCCAAGTGAATCAGATGAAGAGATTCCTTCTGCTGCTTCGTCAGAGCAGTTGGATGAAGAAAATGAAGCGGATGCAATCCCTTCAACACCAATTGTCTCCTCGCCCATGGCTCAGTTCACTGCTGAAGAGGCCGGCGTTGAAGAATTGGAAGAAGAAGAAGATGTGGACATTGGGTGTACAACACCAGTGTTGAATGATGACTTTTGGGAAAGTCAGCACCCAACTCTCCTCAGTTCACACCACTGCAACAAATTCCTCAGTCCCCTGTCAACACTGAAGTTCAAATGGGATCTGAAGAACCTCATGCCACTCCATCTGTCCATGAAGAGATTCCAGCCACTAGTGCTGAAGAAAATGTAAATGAAGAACTGAAGACCCAGGCTGCCACTGAAGAAGAAGCTGAAATTCCTCAGCCTGTGGAACCTGAGATTGCGATTCCTGAAGTGGTGATGCAATTGACTGACACTCCTCAGACCAAGCCAAAGGATCCATTCTCGAAGAAGCAGAAATTCAAGGCCGATGACTTCTTCGGCGAGCATGTGTTCTTCACTGACTATAATCCCTATGACTCTGCTCGTCTTAGAAGGAAGCGCTTCTGGACTGCCAGCCAGGCCAATTTCTATTCTTCACTACTCTTCAACAAGGATAAAGTCTTCGACCATGATCATATTCCTCACGTGGACATGGAATCACTGCCTTGCTTCACCCTGTCCTCAGTGTGCTTCATGACGCAGGCCTTCTCAACTTTTGCACAGACATTGTTGATTGGAATGAAGAACTTATTCTTCAGTTCTATGCAACCCTGCACATCACACGCAATGCTGATGACATCAACACCTGGGTTTTGGACTGGATGACCGAAAACACTCATTTCAAAGCACCGGCCTCTGAATTACTTCATGCCCTGCCAATCAGTCCTCCCCTTGAAGGAGCTCGTTGCCTCTACCAAGAGCCTGAGCTCACTGCTCACTATATGCAAGTGCTTATGAAGCCTCTGAAGCCTGGTCAAGCCCCAAGGACCAAATTCCTCGTGAAGGAATTTCTCTCTATGCCAAGAACAGTCTATCGCATTCTGACGAAGACTATTAGTCCAATCAAAGGCCACGACTCGTCTGATGAGGAAATTGTTGGCATCATGAAGAATCTGCTATTCAACGTCATACATGGCATTCCTGTCAACTATCACGATTTCTTCATGAGGACTCTGGCAAATGTTGCTCTCTCTCTGTTTGAGCTGAAGCCATATGCTCCTTGCATTATGAGATTCCTCAGAACAAGGTCTTCACTCAACTACAAAGCTGAGTTTCAGAGTCACCTCAGCTACTTGCCCCCAATCGAAGTCCTCAAGCGGACATATTCCTCAGCTGATGAAAAGGGCAAGGCACCTGCTGTCATTGATGAAGGCATTCGTCCATTGGATGGACAGTTTCGCAAAGCTGCATCTTATTCCACCAATGATGACTCTACCACTCATGATTATGCTGCTAATGCATCCAAGCCAAATCCTCAAGCCACTGCTCCTCGAGTGATGACTGACGGTGAGCTTCTGCTTAGTCTTCACCAGAAGGTGGATCGAAACCATAAATGGGTTAAGCATCAGTTTGGTTCTATTCTTCACAACATGACTGCTACACATAATGCAGTGAAGAAAAACCATTACTACCTCCATGAAGTCTTCGGTCGCACCTGGGCTATTCTGTCAAATCTGTATGGTGAAGAAGATCTGAAGCAAATGGGTCTCAAGGAGGACTTTGATTGGTCTGCACCTCCACCGAAGAAATACAAGAAGGTCAAGGTTCCTTCCTTGGTGGCCAGCTCATATTCTTTATCGCGCGAAACTGACGAGCATGAAGACTTGGACGACACTGCGGCAGGCCCTACAACAACAAACGACCGCAACAACGCTGGCGCTCCTCCATCAACATGATATTCTTCAGGGGCGTTAGTCCTCATTTTCGATACTTTTGGTGATTCGATGACAAAGGGGGAGAAATTTGAGTTAGTCTTCAAGCGGGTCTACCTATATGGGCGTTTTTTTTGCTAAGTTACAACTCTCGTTCTTCTGATGACTTTGCTGGATCGAGCTGTAAACTTAAACTCTGTGGTGGCCTGATACTTTTGCAGAGATTTTCTCTGCATGCTTATTCCTCATTAATGTTAATGCACGCATGCTAAATTACATCAGTCACCATATTTCATCATGCATTTCAAATTCTTCATATCCTATGTTAAATGCGTGTATGAATTACAAGATATAGGGGGAGACTTCCATGATTCTACTCTTCAAGTGTGCATTGCTTCAAAAGCAAAATCCTCACTATGCACATCTTCAGGGGGAGTTCTTCTATATCTTGCAATCAAATTCCTCAATATCCGTATTTACACTTAATATGTTTATCCCCGTTGAAAACTTAACCTATATTGTCATCAATCACCAAAAAGGGGGAGATTGTAAGTGCATCTAGTGCCCCTTAGTGATTTTGGTGTATTGAAGACTTATAGGTTAAGGGACTAATGTGTTTATGAGTGTACACAGGTCTATAATTCTATGAGGAGTTTGATATTTACAGACAAAGTCGACCCCTAAAAATGAATACCTTCGACTAAAGATTTTAGTTTTCTGAAGACTTTCTGAAGACTTTGAAAGTGAAGAAATTGGTGTAACCCTGAAGACTTGGTATTCATTCGAGGAACATGAAGCGTGTACTTTTGTTTTCATAGTTTCATTTTCTCTTTCTTGAGTCAAAGGAAACACCGTACTGTTAAAGGGGGTCGAGGAAATACTAAGGAAAAAATTCCAAGTGATGCTCAACTCAAAATCCTACACCTACCAATCCCTTCGAGTGAAGCCATTGGAAATCTCATACAGTTCAGTCATATTCTTCAGTGACAGAGACGAAGTTCTTCTGGTCTCTGAGGAATTTGTTCTGACTGAGGAGTTAGGGATTCACCAGTGCGGATTGCCTACACAGTGAGGAACATGATAGCCCTGAGGAATTTGAGCCTCAAATATCCGACCGTTGCTGTGTTACGCGCCAGCTGTTCCAAAATACCTACCAACCTAACGGTCATATCATTGAAGGGCATTTATGTCTTATCATGTCGGGCTGCTCCCTAGGCTATAAATAGCCGCCCCCTACAACCACTAGCTGGTTGGCTGCTCCGAGAGAAACTGACACTTGTCATTTGAGAGCATCCCATCCTCCGAGGACTTTGAGCAAAAATCATCAAGTGAGGAAAAACCCAAACCCAAACACCTACAAACCCAAAGTGATTGAGAATCACTGAATAGATTGATCTTGCGTAGATCCGACGCTTGTTACCTTTAAAGATTGTGCTTCTTCCAGACGGTTAGGCGTCATGGTCTAGAGCATCCAAGAGGAAATTGTGGATCACCGAGTGACTGAGTTTGTGAAGGTTCGGAAGTCACCTGAAGACTTATGACGAGTGATTCGGCGAGGTCTGTGTGACCTTAGCTCAAGGAGAATACGGTGAGGACTGTGTGTCCTCAGGTTTAAATACCTAGCCGCTCCAACCAGATGTACAACTGAGACACAGTTGGAACTGGTCTACCAAATCATTGTCTTCAAAAAGCTAACTGGTTCTATTTCCTCAACTCTTTCATTTCCTCATTACAGTTGTTGTATGCTTGTTCATATCTGTTTGAAGACTTTGACTGAAGACTTTCTCAATTTCCTCAGTTCAATTTCTTCAGTCTGTTTGTCTTCATCCTGTGTTATCCTGTGTTTACGCTTTCTGTACTCTATGCTTGTCTTCATTTCATCATGATGACTATGCTTGTGTTCTGTTATGTTTACTTTTGAGTACTTATTCCGCTGCAGGTAGTTCTAAGCTAAGGAATTTCCTCACCCGCAAATTCCTCAGTGAAGAATTCATAAAAATCACCTATTCACCCCCCCCCTCTAGTCGATATAACGCACTTTCAGGCTTGCCGAACGCGGCTGTCACCTTCCAGTGCCACTTGCAGAGCATTCTGGCGGCTCAGGAGGCCAGGCATCACGCTGCCCTGGCAGAGGTGGCGAAAGTTCTTCAGGAGCCACTCGGGCCCCCTGGGTCTCCTGAGGCTTAGGGAAATGGTGGCTCATGAGGAACAGCTTCTTCAGCACACATCTTCAGCTACTCCAACACCACTTCGGCAATGGCATTAGGTGACTCTTTCCAGTTCATTCAGTTGGGGGCGCCCCTCGGGCAGCATTATCCCCAAGTTGCACGGACCTGTCCCTGTGGTGTGTATCCTTTTGCATCTTTAGCTTACTCTGTTGGGAGCGCCCCTCGGGCTGCATCTCCCCCAAGCCGCACGGGTCCGTCCCTGTGGCATGTATCGTTCTTGCATCTATCTGAGCTAGCTTGCCTCCTTGCATGAATTACCTTATGGTTGTCACCTGCTTGTTTGGTACTTTGATACCATGAACATTGTGCGCCCTTGCAAGCCCACCCACGACCGCCCTCGCCACCGCGGGAGCCGTGCGCCGGTTTTCTTTCTTTAGGATTCTTTGCATGAGAAGGTTGCACGGCGTCTATGCTCGGGTCCGTCCTTGCAGCGTCGATAAACCCAACGACTGAGCTCTGTCTGGCGGGCAGCCCCGTTCACGTCACCTCCCGGGGTCGTTGGTGTTTGGCCTCCTCATGTAATCACCTCAGGAGATTCATCCGGCGCACGTTGCCTAACCATCTCGTAGGACTGCCATAGCTATCAAGAGTCAAGACCAGGCGCAACCCGCCTTGAGGTACGGCCTCGTGAGTCCTGCGCTGGCTCACGAGTGCCCAGACACACCTCGTCTAGCCCTGCCGTGCAAGCCATGTGTCAGGGCGGGGTTGTACACGCCCCGGGGGCCTCGGTATCCTTCAGTGCCACCTCACGCCTAGCGTACGCCGCCCTGCCAGGTTCCTCGGACCTGGTTGTCGCGCGCCCCTCCCGAGCGGGACCTCGGTGAGGACATGTATGAAGGTCTGTTTGAGCATCAAGGGGGACTCCTGAGCATCACGACTCAGGAGCCTAACTCACCATGTAGCCCCTCACCCCTTGGTCCCGTCCTAGCGATTTGGACGGCCCAACGGCGGCTGAGGTATGCACGGGGTCGGGCCCTGCCGATGTAGAACACTAAGGCCTACTTTCGCATATCCTTCCCACAGGACGTTTGCGCGTCAAGGGGGACTCCTGATAGAGGCAAAGGTGTCCCATCTTTCGATGAGATGATGGATATCGCTTTGATGGAAGTCGACTTTGACGATCCGACTACGAACGTGCGAGGACGTCGCGCCTTAGCAATCGCTAAACCAACTCCGAGAGGTTATTGACCACGCCGGAGCACGATCAACCTGACCACGAGGGTCTGTTTCCTGCGAGCAAACGAAGAACAAGCAAGAAACTGAGATTGCAATCTGGATATTGCGAATATGAGATGAAAGCTTTATTGATCAAGGTGGGGTTCTGTGACGCCTTTGTCTGGTCGTTGAACACAAACGAAGTACGCGAAGTTGCAGCTATGGCAAACTTTTAATCTAAACAAAACCCAAAGTCTAAACGACGCCCTAAGGGCTGTATATATGGAGGAAGAGGGGGGATTTCGTGGCCCTTGGGGAAGGGGTCCGAAACCAACCCTATCTCTTGTTTCCCCACACATACGGACTCTAAAAATAGCCTATACTCAAGTATTTCGAAATTACATGGGCCTGGCCCAATAATAAGGTGACGTAGCACCTAGAATAGCCTCTGGACGAAAGTTATGAAGTAGCATCTTGTATATTTCGTCCAAGGCTTCATGCACGCATTATGGTGGCTTCAACGTCCTGAAATCATCACTTGTAACTCCGTTCTTGTCCCCCATGCGCATGCCATCATCTCCATGCTTGTTCTTGCTCCAATGTTCATCCTTCTCAAAGCTAGGCCCTTCATTTGTAAGTAAAACAAATGTATCCAATTTACGCAGCATCATATTCTCATGAACATTAGAATCATTACCAAGAAACGAAAGTACCTGGTAATTTAATTGGCATGCGCGAGCTCTAGTAATTGGTCCAGTATGTATAGCAGCAGGGGCTGTGGGTGTAACAATGGTATTGATGTCCTCATCATCCTCCCCTTCTTGAAATGAAGTCGTCCTCGACGGAAGCTCATCTCCCTCACCCAAATAAGGCTTCAAATCTGCAATGTTAAAAGTGGGACTAACCCCAAAATCTGCAGGCAGCTCAAGTTTATATGCATTATCATTTATTTTCTCTAACACCTTAAAAGGACCATCAGCACGTGGCATTAGCTTTGATTTGCGCAAATCAGGAAATCTATCCTTACGCAAATGTAACCAAACAAGATCTCCAGGTGCAAACACAACATGTTTTCTACCCTTATCTCTAGCAAGTTTATATTTAGCATTCATACGCTCAATGTTTTCCTTAGTTAACTCATGCATTTTTAAGATCAATTCAGCACGTTGTTTAGCATCAAAATTAACCTTCTCCGAAGATGGAAGAGGCAACAAATCAATAGGTGCACGAGGTAGGAAACCATACACAATTTCAAAAGGGCACATCTTAGTAGTAGAATGCAATGAACGATTATAAGCAAACTCAATATGAGGCAAGCATTCTTCCCACATTTTCTTATTATTCTTCAAAACAGCCCTAAGCATAGTAGACAATGTTCTATTGACTACTTCAGTTTGTCCATCAGTTTGGGGGTGACAAGTAGTACTAAAAAGCAGTTTAGTCCCCAACTTAGCCCATAAACATCTCCAAAAGTGGCTAAGAAATTTAGTATCACGATCTGAAACAATAGTATTTGGCACACCATGCAAACGAATAATTTCACGGAAGAACAAATCAGCAACATTAACAACATCATCGCTTTTATTACATGGTATAAAGTGTGCCATTTTTGAGAATCTATCCACGACAACAAATATGCTATCCCTCCCCTTCTTTGTTCGAGGTAAACCTAAAACAAAGTCCATAGATATATCCTCCCAAGGAACACTAGGTACAGGCAAAGGCATATATAAACCATGAGGATTGAGTCATGACTTAGCTTTTTGACATGTAGGGCAGCGAGCAACAAAACGCTCAACATCCCGTCTCATCTTTGGCCAAAAGAAATGTGTAGCAATTACGTCCTTCGTCTTCTTCACGCCAAAGTGTCCCATTAATCCTCCTCCATGCGCCTCCTGCAACAACAAAAGTCGAAGAGAGCTAGCTGGAATGCATAGCTTGTTAGCACGGAACACAAATCCATCATTAACGACAAACTTGTTCCAGGTTCTTCCATCTTTACAATTCTGCAAAACATCTTTAAAATCAGCATCATGCACATATTGATCTTTGATGGTCTCCAAACCAAATATTTTGAAGTCAAGTTGTGAAAGCATAGTATAGCGACGAGACAATGCATCAGCAATAACATTTTCTTTACCCTTCTTGTGTTTAATGACATAAGGGAAAGTTTCAATGAATTCAACCCATTTAGCATGTCTACGATTCAGTTTAGCTTGACTTTTAATATGTTTCAAAGATTCATGATCAGAATGTATAACAAATTCTTTGGGCCATAAATAATGTTGCCATGTTTCTAAAGTCCGAACAAGAGCATATAGTTCTTTATCATAAGTAGAATAATTCAGACTAGGCCCACTCAATTTTTCAGAAAAGTATGCAACAGGTTTACCATCTTGTAATAACACACCTCCTAATCCAATTCCACTAGCATCACATTCAAGCTCAAAAGTCCTATTAAAATCAGGAAGTTGGAGTAAAGGAGCATGTGTCAACTTATCTTTCAATACCGTGAAGGCTTCTTCCTGTGCGGTACCCCAAACAAAAGGCACATCCTTCTTTGTAAGCTCGTTGAGAGGTGCAGCAATGGTGCTAAAATCTCTCACAAAACGCCTATAGAAAACCAGCGAGTCCAAGAAAACTCCGCACTTGTGTGACCGTTTTGGGCTGCGGCCAACTCTCAATAGCTTCAATCTTGGCTTTATCAACTTCAATTCCCTGTGGAGTAACAACATAGCCAAGAAAAGATACTCGGTCGGTGCAGAAGGTGCACTTCCCAAGGTTACCAAACAAACGTGCATCACGTAGAGAAACAAAAATAGCACGTAAATGTTCCAAATGTTCTTCCAAAGATTTGCTATAAATCAGTATATCATCAAAATAGACTACCACAAATCGTCCAATGAAAGCACGTAAAACTTTGTTCATTAGTCTCATGAAAGTACTAGGTGCATTAGTTAACCCAAAAGGCATGACTAACCACTCATATAAACCAAACTTAGTTTTAAATGCAGTTTTCCATTCATCTCCCAATTTCATACGAATTTGATGGTATCCACTACGCAAATCAACTTTGGAGAATACTGTAGAGCCACTCAATTCATCAAGCATATCATCTAGCCTAGGAATAGGATGACGATAACGAATAGTAATATTATTAATGCCTCTACAATCAACACACATACGCGACGTACCATCCTTTTTAGGCACTAGTATAATAGGAACAGCACAAGGACTAAGAGATTCGCGTATATAACCTTTGTCGAGCAGCTCCTATACTTGACGCATAATCTCCTTCGTCTCCTCTGGATTGGTACGGTATGGTGCACGGTTGGGTAGCGATGCACCGGGAATTAAGTCAATTTGATGCTCAATCCCTCGAATAGGTGGTAATCCCGGTGGCACGTCTTGTGGGAAGACGTCAGCGAACTCCTGCAAAATGTTAGTGACAGCAGGGGGCAAAGAGGAAGGCACGTCCTCGAATGAAAATAATGCCTCTTTGCACACAAAAGCATAGCAAACAGATTTGCTGAAATCTAGCTCATCAATATCAGATTTTGTGGCAAGTAAACATGCACTTTTCAATTTAATTTCAGAAACAACACTAGATGGTTTATTATTAGGTTTCATTTGTTGCTCAAATTCTTTTGCCACAATCTGATTTTCACTCTTATTTTTCTCCTGTTTTGCTTTATTAGCTCTATTAATGTCATCTTTCAAAATGGAATCAGGAGTCATAGGAAGCAAAGTAATATTTTTATCCTTATGAACAAGAGTATACTGATTGTTTCTACCATGGTGTACAGAATTTTTATCAAATTGCCATGGTCTACCAAGTAATAAGGAACATGCTTGCATGGGTACCACATCACAATCAACATAATCAGCATATGTAGAGATACTAAAATGCACACGAACAGTACGTGTTACCTTAACCTTGCCGCTGTTGTTGAACCATTGGATGTAGTAAGGATGTGGATGTGGTCTTGTGGTGAGAGATAGCTTCTCCACCATCTCCATGCTAGCCAAGTTGTTACAGCTCCCTCCATCTATGATGACGCGAACAGAACGTTCCTTCACAACTCCCTTTGTATGGAACAAATTATGCCTCTGATTTTGCTCTGCTTGTGTGACCTGCACACTCAAAACACGTTGAGCAACTAAACATTCATACCTGTCAGCGTCTTCAGGAGCCATGTATTGCGTCTCATTTTCAGAATCATCTCCACCATGTTCTTCACGTGTAATAAGAGCCAAAGTCTCCTCATCATAGTCACTAGCGGACTCATACCCACCATCCTCAGTAGCAATCATTACACGCTGAGATTTGCATTCTCTCGCATAATGTCCTCTTCCCTTACAACGACGACAAATAATATCACTTGTGTGCCCTGTCGATGCCATGGAAGAAGAAGAGCTCTGTGCAGGCCCGGCAGGTGCGCTCTTGGCAGATAGTGGTGGTTGTGCCTGCTTTCTTGTATCACGGCTGGAGGTGGAACCTGATGGAGGTGCTGGTGCAGTGGAAGTAGAAGATGCACGCGGTGTCCATGATGAAGGTCGACCTGCAGAAAAGTTAGTTCGCGCCAATGGCTGTCGATCCTGCACTTCACGTTCAGCTTTACAAGCAAGATGGAATAAACGAGTGATATTATTATAATCCTTATACTCTAGAATGGTCTGAATCTCTTTATTTAATCCACCCATAAAACGTGCAAGCATAGCTTCATTCTCCTCAACAATACCACATCTAATCATGCCAGTTTGTAATTCCTGATAATATTCTTCTACAGAATTTTTCCCTTGTCTTAAGCGCTGCAATTTTTGAAGTAATTCACGTTGATAATATGGTGGAACCCAACGAGTACGCATAGCAGTTTTCAAAGCAGCCCAAGTAGCTGGAACAGGATATAATCTACAATGTTCAGACCACCAAACACATGCAAAGCTAGTGAAAGCACAAACAGCAGCAGGAACACGTCTCTCCTCAGGATATTGTAAACATGTAAATCGTTGTTCAGTTTCTAACTCCCAAGTAAGATATATATCAGGAACATATCTACCCTCAAATGGTGGAATATTCAATTTCAGTTTAGGGAGATGGTCATGATCTCGTACCTGAGGTGGTGGTGCCGGCCTACCGTTGCGAATATATACCTGAGGTCGACCTGCTGGTGGTGGTGCTGGTGGCTGCACGTAGTTCTGATTTTGATCAACCTCATCCTCATAATCGCCCGCATAATCGTCATCCTCCTCAGCCGCCGCAGTAGCAGGAGCCAAAGAAGCATCAACAGTAGGTGCAGCGGCACCCGAATTTTGACCAGTCTCAATTGGAACGCGCTGTGCTCGTCCCACTTGATTTGGAAGGCGGCGTTGGAGATGTGGTTGTTGTTGTTGTAGAGGTGCGACATGTGCAGCCGGTGGTGGTTGGGGAAGACGCTTGAGTAATTCAGTAAACTTGTTATCCAGCTTTGTCTCGAACGACTTCTCCACGGCATCTATCTTCTCCATAGCCTCTTCAAATCTGTTTAGCACATCTCCCACCTGGCCACTCATCATTTGCTGAAATTTATCATGCAACTCCTTGTTCGTCATGTTCTCCCAATCAGTCTCATCGGCTTGTGATCTTGCCATAGTTAGCAGCAATAGAAACACAAAAGAATATGATCCTGCAGACTACTAGGAAGTGGTGGTGATGGTGGTGTGTCACAAAACCTTCAAGCGAATCACAAATTCTTACCAGTTCTTACCCAACAGCAGGTGGTGATCGGCAACCGTTGTAGTCAAAACTCTCAAAGCTTGGATAGAGCGATTACCAGGGAGAGTCAAACGCACGATGTAGATGTATGTGGAGCTGGGAAGGCTTATAATATGGTAGCAAAAATGGTCAGCAATAATCAATTCAGAGATGCAAAGTTGAAGAAATGCTCAATGACGGTACTGTGCTGGTCCTAGGCTAGACCGTGCTAGAGACGCGAGCCTAGAACACTAACAAAATCATGGCGCTGCACGTAAACAAGGGGAAAGCACACTCTGGAAAAAAAAATTGCTCTTGTTTTCGCTCTCTTTTTTTGCGCTCCTCTTTTTTTTGCGAAAAATCACTATAATGGCGAGTGTCTCAAAACTCTTCCCAGGTCAAACTGACAGGATGGGCACAAATTTTTTTTGACTATTTTTTCGGAAATCAGGCCAGCGACGACGAAAAAGTGCGACAAAAAATCACTATGATGGCGAGTGTCTCAAAACACTCCCCGGGACCTAAAAATAGGATAGGGAAAAATATTTTTGGTTGCCGAAATTTTGGCCTAAAAACTGCCCGGGGGTCTCCAGACTCTTTTTTTTCGAGACCTACTCAGGCAAGGAAACACGAAACGGAAAATAGATGGATCTCTAAAACAAACCGAATATGAAAAGAACTCGGATTGGTGGTGGATAAATGGTGGTAGGATATGGCAGCGGTGGTGGTATATGGTAGCGGTGGTGGTAGATGGATATGGATCGGTGGTGGTATATGGATACGGATTGGTGGTGGTATATGGATACGGATTCAGAGCGGTGGCGGATAAGCAATAGTGGTAGATGGCAAGGCGATGATGATGGTGCGGCGGCGGCGTGACAACTTATGACCAGAACTCGAAACTCTAAAAGACTAGACTCTAAGACCAGCAACTTGACACGACGATGCAACCGCAAATTCAACAAAGCAAAAACCCTAAAAAGATTATGCAAAGGCTCAGATTGGTTCGGATATACTGAACTAACCCTAATTTTTTTGTGGCTTTTTCGTGGACTGTAGGTATGAAGAACAGACTCGATCTAAACTACGAAAAACTGTAAAATCTCACCGAGCAACCTGGAAATCTGATACCACTTGATAGAGGCAAAGGTGTCCCGTCTTTCGATGAGATGATGGATATCGCTTTGATGGAAGTCGACTTTGACGATCCGACTACGAACGTGCGAGGACGTCGCGCCTTAGCAATCGCTAAACCAACTCCGAGAGGTTATTGACCACGCCGGAGCACGATCAACCTGACCACGAGGGTCTGTTTCCTGCGAGCAAACGAAGAACAAGCAAGAAACTGAGATTGCAATCTGGATATTGCGAATATAAGATGAAAGCTTTATTGATCAAGGTGGGGTTCTGTGACGCCTTTGTCTGGTCGTTGAACACAAACGAAGTACGCGAAGTTGCAGCTATGGCGAACTTTTAATCTAAACAAAACCCAAAGTCTAAACGACGCCCTAAGGGCTGTATATATGGAGGAAGAGGGGGGAATTTCGTGGCCCTTGGGGAAGGGGTCCGAAACCAACCCTATCTCTTGTTTCCCCACACATACGGACTCTAAAAATAGCCTATACTCAAGTATTTCGAAATTACATGGGCCTGGCCCAATAATAAGGTGACGCAGCACCTAGAATAGCCTCTGGACGAAAGTTATGAAGTAGCATCTTGTATATTTTGTCCAAGGCTTCATGCACGCATTATGGTGGCTTCAACGTCCTGAAATCATCACTTGTAACTCCGTTCTTGTCCCCCATGCGCATGCCATCATCTCCATGCTTGTTCTAGCTCCAATGTTCATCCTTCTCAAAGCTAGGCCCTTCATTTGTAAGCAAAACAAATGTATCCAATTTAGGCAGCATCATATTCTCATGAACATTAGAATCATTACCAAGAAACGAAAGTACCTGGTAATTTAATTGGCGTGCGCGAGCTCTAGTAATTGGTCCAGTATGTATAGCAGCAGGGGCTGTGGGTGTAACAATGGTATTGATGTCCTCATCAACTCCTGAGCATCGCGACTCAGGAGCCTAACTGGCCACGTAGCCCCTCACCCCTTGGTCCCGTCCTGTTGATCCGTACGGCCCAACGGCGGCTGAGGTATGCGCGGGGTCAGGCCCTGCCGACGTAGAACATCAAGCAAACGGGAAGGAAATCGCAGAATCCTAATTATTACAAAACATATTGTTTCTTAAACACCAAAAAGAAGTTTTGACGCCTCCATGAGGCACGTCGCATGTCGCGGGAAAGTTTGCAGGAAAATAAAAACGGGAAGGAGCACCATCGTTCGCCGGCAAGACCCCCTCTTCAGCCTTGGGCGCCGTCGTCAGGGAGCGCCCTCTCGTCGGCAGCGTCACCGTCGCCCGTGTCGTCGGCCTTGGCCTTGGGATCGGCGGCACCTTCAGTTGGAGGCGCAGGGTCGGCAAGACCCCCTCTTCAGCCTTGGGCGCCGTCGTCAGGGAGCGCCCTCTCGTCGGCAGCGTCACCGTCGCCCGTGTCGTCGGCCTTGGCCTTGGGATCGGCGGCACCTTCAGTTGGAGGCGCAGGGTCGATGGCAAGGAACTTCTTCAACAAGGCCTCTAGCTGGCCCTTCACGGCTTCGGCGGCAGCTTCGCAACGCTCTTCATCCACCGGCTCAAGCAGGACACCAAGGTCGGCGTTGGGATCGCAAAGATGAAGGTGGCTGAGGACGCGCGTCAAGGCTGATGAGGAGAGCGCGCACGCTGACCCCTCCACCATGGGGCCGATCCCGGACGACATCTTCGAGCGCCGTGACGAGTTGAGGGAGTAGCTGGGCGAGGCCCTCATCATCAGTCACCAGCGGCTTCTCCAAGCCCTTTCGTAAAGCTCTCGCAGTGCCTCGCGGGACCTCTCCTCAAGAGATTTGAAGGCCACACGATCCTCAGCTAGAACCTTCGCCTTGGCTTCCAGCTGGGCCCTCTCTGCTTCCACCTTCTTCTCCAGCTTCTCCAGGCGGTCGTGTTCCACGGCCTGCGCCTACGCCAGCTGCTCCAGCTCAGCATCGCGGCCGGTGACCGCCTCTTCTCGAGCCTTTAGCTTCTCCTCCCGTGCCTCGTGCTGCCGAGCCGCGGCGGCGCGTTCCTGGCGCAAATTCTCCAACTCGACCTCCACCACCCGGCAGTGCTCCTTGGCGGCCTCGGTATCCTTCAGCGCCACCTCACGGGCGGCCGCGTCCTGGTCGACGGCCCGCTTGTCCTCCTCAGAAGCTGCCACGGCCTGGCCCAGTGCCGCGCTGACAGACGCGTCGGAGTGCAGCCACCCTGAGATCAGCTCCAGGCGCCCCGCCACCAAGCGATGGTCAGCGCCTTGAAGGTCGTCCCGAATCCGGGTCAATGCAGAAAGAGCATCCTCTAGAGCGTCGGGCGAAGCAGAAGGATCACGAGCCAGCGGCGTGATAGGAGGAGGAGGAGGCACCCCAAGGTCTGCGAGTTGGTGGCAGTAGAAAAAGAAGCCGGGGGCTCCTAAGCCTGTGGAACCTTGGCCGGCGAGCTGAGAGCGGGCACCTCTAGAGCCGACTTGGCTGTGGAGGTCGCCTTCTCCTGGGGTCGGTCCTTCGGGCCTCGCGAGGATGACCGGGCCGGAGAGGTGCGAGTGCTGTTGCCGCCCTTCCGCACCGGAGGAGGCGCGGCCATGACAGGCTGCTGGGTCCCCGAGAGTGCGGCCGGTTCCTCTCTCTTCTTCTTCGCCGCCTGTATCGGCCTGGCGGTGCAAGAGAAGAATGTCAAGCAGCAGCGACAGAAGCAAGAGCAGGACAAAATCAGGACGAGGTGCTTACTGGTCCACGATGGCGTAATCCCTCGGCCTCTTCTGAAGTATGAAGCCCGAAGACTTCACAGCCTGGGGCGCCGGCGTGCGAGCCCCCGGAGCAGAGGAGGCCGCGACAACTGGCCCTGCGGCAGCACCGGTTGACGTCAGGAGAGGGGTGCCACCTCGAGAGACCAGCGCCGACCTACTCTTCGTCGGGACCCCGGCCGACGACTTCTTCGGGGGAGTGCCCTTGGACCTCGTGGAGACCCCAGCGGGGACCTGGGACTCCCTCATCGGATGGTCGCCGGCCTCGTCATCATCGGGGAGGGCACGGAGGAGATCCGCCACGAGAGGAGAAGTCTCTTCCTCCCCCTCTCGGGTCGTCTCCGAGTCGGGCCTCTCCTCTTCGATGGAATCGCCAGAGGACAATAGTACCGGGGCTGCCACCTCAGGGGCCTCGGAGGGCGCTGGCGGCACGAGCCCGCGCCTGTCGAAAACAGGCATGGCGGCAGCCACCTTCGCCCCATCCGGGCGGCGGTACAGGGGAAGATGGGTGTCCGGCGGATACCCCTGATCGTCCCCGACCAGAAGATGGAGGGCCTTGCCCAGATCCTCATCCAACAAGGCATCCGAGCGCAAACGGAGGTCGTCCCCCTCGTCCCCAAGCTTCGACAAGGGGCGCGAGTGTGCCTAGAGTGGGGCTACACACTGCTTCAGGAACTCCTTCACGAGCATGGCCCCCATCAGCTTCTCCGCCTTCGGGTCGTCAGGCTTCAGGTCAGCGGTCATCTTCTCCAACACCTGCTTTGCCCGAGGGTCGGTGAGCTTCGCGTGAAGCCACCGGTCGTGAGGCGAGGGCATCTCCGTCGGCAGGACGAACCGAGGGTGGGCGCAGTTGGCGTCCATAAGGACCCACTTGCTCCTGAAGCCCTCGGCCTTCTTCCCAGCCTTCGAGATTGCATTGGCCCCGTTAGCCGCGACGAAGTTGGCGCACCCCGAGCAATGGCCCTCCTTGAGCAGGAGCTAGAAGAAGTGGCGAAGCAACGCCACGGATGACATCACCCCCACGAATGCCTCGCAATAGAAGGCGAAGATCGACAGGAGGAGGATAGAGTTGGGATGAAGATGAAGGGCATGCAGCTTGTAGTGGCTGAGGACAGCGTAGAAGAAGTCGGAGAAAGGGGGGACCAGTCCTGCGACGACGCTGTTCATGAAGAAGGGATAGAAGGTACTACCTGAGGGTTCCGGCTCGGCGGAGCCAGCCCGGAGCATGGTCTTTGAAGGAAATATGCCCTAGAGGCAATAATAAAGATATTATTTATTTCCTTATATCATGATAAATGTTTATTATTCATGCTAGAATTGTATTAACCGGAAACATAATACATGTGTGAATACATAGACAAACAGAGTGTCACTAGTATGCCTCTACATGACTAGCTCGTTGATCAAAGATGGTTAAGTTTCCTAGCCATTGACATGGGTTGTCATTTGATTAACGGGATCACATCATTAGGAGAATGATGTGATTGACTTGACCCATTCCGTTAGCTTAGCACTTGATCGTTTAGTTTGTTGCTATTGCTTTCTTCATGACTTATACATGTTCTTATGACTATGAGATTATGCAACTTCCGTTTACCGGAGGAACACTTTGTGTGCTACCAAACGTCACAACGTAACTGGGTGATTATAAAGGTGCTCTACAGGTGTCTCCGAAGGACTTGTTGGGTTGGCGTATCTCGAGATTAGGATTTGTCACTCCGATTGTCGGAGAGGTATCTCTGGGCCCACTCGGTAATGCACATCACTATAAGCCTTGCAAGCATTGCAACTAATGAGTTAGTTGCGGGATGATGTATTACGGAACGAGTAAAGAGACTTACCGGTAACGACATTGAACTAGGTATTGAGATACCGACGATCGAATCTCGGGCAAGTAACATACCGATGACAAAGGGAACAACGTATGTTGTTATGCGGTCTGACCGATAAAGATCTTCGTAGAATATGTGGGAGCCAATATGAGCATCCAGGTTCCGCTATTGGTTATTGTCCGGAGACGTGTCTCGGTCATGTCTACATAGTTCTCGAACCCGTAGGGTCCGCACGCTTAACGTTTCGATGACAGTTATATTATGAGTTTATATGTTTTGATGTACTGAAGGTTGTTCGGAGTCCCGGATGTGATCACGGACATGACGAGGAGTCTTGAAATGGTCGAGACATGAAGATTGATATATTGGAAGCCTATATTTGGATATCGGAAGTGTTCTGGGTGAAATCGGGATTTTACCGGAGTACCGGAGGGGTTACCGGAACCCCCCGGGGGTTAATGGGCCATAGTGGGCCTTAGTGGAGAAGAGGAGAGGCGGCAATGGCAAGGGCCGCGCGCCCCTCGCCCTAGTCTGAATAGGACAAGGAGAGGGGGGCGCCCCCCCCTTTTCCTTCTTCTCCTCCACCTCTTTCCCCCTCTTCTCCTAATCCAACAAGGAATAGGGAGGGAGTCCTACTCCCGTGGGAGTAGGACTCCTCCTGGCGCGCCCCCTCCTGGCCGGCCGCACCTCCCCCCTTGCTCCTTTATATATGGGGGCAGGGGGCACCCTAGAGACATAGCAATTGATCATTGATCTTTTAGCCGTGTGCGATGCCCCCCTCCACCATAGTCCACCTCGATAATACTGTAGCGGTGCTTAGGCGAAGCCCTGCGTCGGTAGAACATCATCATCATCACCACGCCGTCGTGCTGACAAAACTCTCCCTCAACACTCGGCTGGATCGGAGTTCGAGGGACGTCATCGGGCTGAACGTGTGTTGAACTCGGAGGTGCCGTGCGTTCGGTACTTGATCGGTCGGATCGTGAAGACGTACGACTACATCAACCGCGTTGTGCTAACGCTTCCACTTTCGGTCTACGAGGGTACGTGGACAACACTCTCCCCTCTCGTTGCTATGCATCGCCATGATCTTGCGTGTGCGTAGGAATTTTTTTGAAATTACTACGTTCCCCAACAGTGGCATCCGAGCCTGGTTTTATGCGTAGATGTCATATGCACGAGTAGAACACAAGTGAGTTGTGGGCGATATAAGTCATACTGCTTACCAGCATGTCATACTTTGGTTCGGCGGTATTGTTGGATGAAGCGGCCCGGACCGACATTACGCGTACGCTTACGCGAGAGTGGTTCTACCGACGTGCTTTGCACACAGATGGCTGGCGGGTGTCAGTTTCTCCAACTTTAGTTGAACCGAGTGTGGCTACGCCCGGTCCTTGCGAAGGTTAAAACAGCACCAACTTGACAAACTATCGTTGTGGTTTTGATGCATAGGTAAGAACGGTTCTTGCAAAGCCCATAGCAGCCACGTAAAACTTGCAACAACAAAGTAGAGGACGTCTAACTTGTTTTTGTAGGGCATGTTGTGATGTGATATGGTCAAGACATGATGCTAAATTTTATTGTATGAGATGATCATGTTTTGTAACCGAGTTATCGGTAACTGGCAGGAGCCATATGGTTGTCGCTTTATTGTATGCAATGCAATCGCCCTGTAATGCTTTACTTTATCACTAAGCGGTAGCGATAGTCGTAGAAGCATAAGATTGGCGAGACGACAACGATGCTACGATGGAGATCAAGGTGTCGCGCTGGTGACGATGGTGATCATGACGGTGCTTCGGAGATGGAGATCACAAGCAGAAGATGATGATGGCCATATCATATCACTTATATTGATTGCATGTGATGTTTATCTTTTATGCATCTTATCTTGCTTTGATTGACGGTAGCATTATAAGATGATCTCTCACTAAGTTTCAAGATAAAAGTGTTCTCCCTGAGTATGCACCGTTGCCAAAGTTCGTCGTGCCCAGACACCACGTGATGATCGGGTGTGATAAGCTCTACGTCCATCTACAACGGGTGCAAGACAGTTTTGCACACGCGGAATACTCAGGTTAAACTTGACGAGCCTAGCATATGCAGATATGGCCTCGGAACACTGAGACCGAAAGGTCGAGCGTGAATCATATAGTAGATATGATCGACATAGTGATGTTCACCATTGAAAGCTAATCCATTTCACGTGATGATCGGTTATGGTTTAGTTGATTTGGATCACGTGATCACTTAGAGGATTAGAGAGATGTCTATCTAAGTGGGAGTTCTTAAGTAATATGATTAATTGATCTTAAATTTATCATGAACTTAGTACCTGATAGTATCTTGCTTGTCTATGTTCATTGTAGATAGATGGCCCGTGCTGTTGTTCCGTTGAATTTTAATGCGTTCCTTGAGAAAGCAAAGTTGAAAGATGATGGTAGCAATTACACGGACTGGGTCAGTAACTTGAGGATTATCCTCATTGCTGCACAGAAGAATTACGTCCTGGAGGCACCGCTGGGTGCCAGGCCTGCTGCTGATGCAACTCGATAGTTCAATGTGCCATGCTTTACGGCTTAGAACCGGGACTTCAACGACGTTTTGAACGTCATGGAGCATATGAGATGTTCCAGGAGTTGAAGTTAATATTTCAAGCAAATGCCCGGATTGAGAGATATGAAGTCTCCAATAAGTTCTATAGCTGCAAGATGGAGGAGAATAGTTCTGTCAGTGAGCATATACTCAAAATGTCTGGGTATAACAATCACTTGATTCAACTGGGAGTTAATCTTCCGGATGATAGCGTCATTGACAGAATTCTTCAATCACTGCCACCAAGCTACAAGAACTTCGTGATGAACTATAACATGCAAGGGATGGATAAGACGATTCCCGAGCTCTTCGCAATGCTACAGGCTACGGAGGTAGAAATCAAGAAGGAGCATCAAGTGTTGATGGTCAATAAGACCAGCAGTTTCAAGAAAAAGGGCAAAGGGAAGAAGAAGGGGAACTTCAAGAAGAACAGCAAGCAAGTTGCTGCTCAAGAGAAGAAACCCAAGTCTGGACCTAAGCCTGAGACTGAGTGCATCTACTGCAAGCAGACTAGTCACTGGAAGTGGAACTGCCCCAAGTATTTGGCGGATAAGAAGGATGGCAAGGTGAACAAAGGTATATGTGATATACATGTTATTGATGTACCTTACCAGAGCTCGCAGTAGCACCTGGGTATTTGATATTGGTTCTGTTGCTAATATTTGCAACTCAAAACAGGGACTACGGATTAAGCGAACACTAGCCAAGGACGAGGTGACGATGCGTGTGGGAAACGGTTCCAAAGTCGATGTGATCGCCGTCGGCACGCTACCTCTACATCTACCTTCGGGTTTAGTATTAGACCTAAATAATTGTTATTTGGTGCCAGCGTTGAGCATGAACATTATATCTAGATCTTTTTTGATGCGAGACGGTTATTCATTTAAATCAGAGAATAATGGTTGTTCTATTTATACGAGTAATATCTTTTATGGTCATGCACCCTTGAAGAGTGGTCTATTTTTGATGAATCTCGATAGTAGTGAGACACATATTCATAATGTTGAAGCCAAAAGATGCAGAGTTGATAATGATAGTGCAAGTTATTTGTGGCACTGCCGTTTAGGTCATATCGGTATAAAGCGCATGAAGAAACTCCATAATCATGGACTTTTGGAACCACTTGATTATGAATCACTTGGTACTTGCGAACCGTGCCTCATGGGCAAGATGACTAAAACGCCGTTCTCCGGTACTATGGAGAGAGCAACAGATTTGTTGGAAATCATACATACAGATGTATGTGGTCGGATGAATGTTGAGGCTCGTGGCGGATATCGTTATTTTCTCACCTTCACAGATGATTTGAGCAGATATGGGTATATCTACTTAATGAAACATAAGTCTGAAACATTTGAAAAGTTCAAAGAATTTCAGAGTGAAGTTGAAAATCATCGTAACAAGAAAATAAAGTTTCTACGATCTGATCGTGGAGGAGAATATTTGAGTTACGAGTTTGGTCTACATTTAAAACAATGCGGAATAGTTTCGCAACTCACGCCACCCGGAACACCACAGCGTAATGGTGTGTCCGAACGTCGTAATCGTACTTTACTAGATATGGTGCGATCTATGATGTCTCTTACTGATTTACCGCTATCGTTTTGGGGTTATGCTTTAGAGACGGCTGCATTCACGTTAAATAGGGCACCATCGAAATCCGTTGAGACGACGCCTTATGAACTGTGGTTTGGCAAGAAAATAAAGTTGTCGTTTCTTAAAGTTTGGGGCTGCGATGCTTATGTGAAAAAGCTTCAACCTGATAAGCTCGAACCCAAATCGGAGAAATGTGTCTTCATAGGATACGCAAAGGAGACTGTTGGGTACACCTTCTATCACAGATCCGAAGGCAAGACATTCATTGCTAAGAATGGATCCTTTCTAGAGAAGGAGTTTCTCTCGAAAGAAGTGAGTGGGAGGAAAGTAGAACTTGATGAGGTAACTGTACCTGCTCCCTTATTGGAAAGTAGCTTATCACAGAAATCTGTTCCTGTGACGCCTACACCAATTAGTGAGGAAGTTAATGATGATGATCATGGAACTTCAGATCAAGTTGTTGCTGAACCTCGTAGGTCAACCAGAGTAAGATCCGCACCAGAGTGGTACGGTAATCCTGTTCTGGAGGTTATGTTACTAGACCATGACGAACCTACAAACTATGAAGAAGCGATGGTGAGCCCAGATTCCGCAAAATGGCTTGAGGCCATGAAATCTGAGATGGGATCCATGTATAAGAACAAAGTGTGGTCTTTGGTTGACTTGCCTGATGATCGGCAAGCAATTGAGAATAAATGGATCTTCAAGAAGAAGACTGACGCTGATGGTAATGTTACTGTCTATAAAGCTCGACTTGTTGCAAAAGGTTTTCGACAAGTTCAAGGGATTGACTACGTTGAGACCTTCTCACCCGTAGCAATGCTTAAGTCTGTCCGAATCATGTTAGCAATTGCCGCATTTTATGATTATGAAATTTGGCAAATGGATGTCAAAACTGCATTCCTGAATGGATTTCTGGAAGAAGAGTTGTATATGATGCAACCGGAAGGTTTTGTCGATCCAAAGGGAGCTAACAAAGTGTGCAAGCTCCAGCGATCCATTTATGGACTGGTGCAAGCCTCTCGGAGTTGGAATAAACGCTTTGATAGTTTGATCAAAGCATTTGGTTTTGTACAGACTTTTGGAGAAGCCTATATTTACAAGAAAGTGAGTGGGAGATCTGTTGCATTTCTGATATTATATGTGGATGACATATTGTTGATTGGAAATGATATAGAATTTCTGGATAGCATAAAGGGATACTTGAATAAGAGTTTTTCAATGAAAGACCTCGGTGAAGCTGCTTATATATTGGGAATCAAGATCTATAGAGATATATCAAGACGCTTAATTGGACTTTCACAAAGCACATACCTTGACAAAGTTTTGAAGAAGTTCAAAATGGATCAGGCAAAGAAAGGGTTCTTGCCTGTGTTACAAGGTGTGAAGTTGAGTAAGACTCAATGCCCGACCACTACGGAAGGTAGAGAGAAAATGAAAGATGTTCCCTATGCTTCAGCCATAGGCTCTATCATGTATGCAATGTTGTGTACCAGACCTGATGTCTGCCTTGCTATAAGTCTAGCAGGGAGGTACCAAAGTAATCCAGGAGTGGATCACTGGACAGCGGTCAAGAACATCCTGAAATACCTGAAAAGGACTAAGGATATGTTTCTCGTTTATGGAGGTGACAAAGAGCTCATCATAAATGGTTACGTTGATGCAAGCTTTGACACTGATCCGGACGATTCTAAATCGCAAACCGGATACGTGTTTACATTGAACGGTGGAGCTGTCAGCTGGTGCAGTTCTAAACAAAGCGTCGTGGCGGGATCTACGTGTGAAGCGGAATACATAGCTGCTTCGGAAGCAGCAAATGAAGGAGTCTGGATGAAGGAGTTCATATCCGACCTAGGTGTCATACCTAGTGCATCGGGTCCAATGAAAATCTTTTGTGACAATACTGGTGCAATTGCCTTGGCGAAGGAATCCAGATTTCACAAGAGAACCAAGCACATCAAGAGACGCTTCAATTCCATCCGGGATTTAGTCCAGGTGGGAGACATAGAAAATTGCAAGATACATACGGATCTGAATGTTGCAGACCCATTGACTAAGCCTCTTCCACGAGCAAAACACGATCAGCACCAAGGCTCCATGGGTGTTAGAATCATTATTGTGTAATCTAGATTATTGACTCTAGTGCAAGTGGGAGACTGAAGGAAATGTGCCCTAGAGGCAATAATAAATTTATTATTTATTTCCTTATATCATGATAAATGTTTATTATTCATGCTAGAATTGTATTAACCGGAAACATAATACATGTGTGAATACATAGACAAACAGAGTGTCACTAGTATGCCTCTACTTGACTAGCTCGTTGATCAAAGATGGTTAAGTCCTAGCCATTGACATGGGTTGTCATTTGATTAACGGGATAACATCATTAGGAGAATGTTGTGATTGACTTGACCCATTCCGTTAGCTTAGCACTTGATCATTTAGTTTGTTGCTATTGCTTTCTTCATGACTTATACATGTTCTTATGACTATGAGATTATGCAACTCCCGTTTACCATAGGAACACTTTGTGTGCTACCAAACGTCACAACGTAACTGGGTGATTATAAAGGTGCTCTACGGGTGTCTCCGAAGGTACTTGTTGGGTTGGCGTCTTTCGAGATTAGGATTTGTCACTCCGATTGTCGGAGAGGTATCTCTGGGCCCACTCGGTAATGCACATCACTATAAGCCTTGCAAGCATTGCAACTAATGAGTTAGTTGCGGGATGATGTATTACGGAACGAGTAAAGAAACTTACCAGTAACGACATTGAACTAGGTATTGAGATACCGACGATCGAATCTCGGGCAAGTAACATACCGATGACAAAGGGAACAAGGTATGTTGTTATGCGGTCTGACCGATAAAGATCTTCGTAGAATATGTGGGAGCCAATATGAGCATCCAGGTTCCGCTATTGGTTATTGACCGGAGACATGTCTCGGTCATGTCTACATAGTTCTCGAACCTGTAGGGTCCGCACGCTTAACGTTTCGATGACAGTTATATTATGAGTTTATATGTTTTGATGTACCGAAGGTTGTTCGGAGTCCCGGATGTGATCACGGACACGATGAGGAGTCTCGAAATGGTCGATACATGAAGATTGATATATTGGAAGCCTATATTTGGATATCGGAAGTGTTCCGGGTGAAATCGGGATTTTACCGGAGTACCGGAGGGGTTACCGGAACCCCCCGGGGGTTAATGGGCCATAGTGGGCCTTAGTGGAGAAGAGGAGAGGCGGCCAGGGCAAGGGCCGCGCGCCCCTCCCCCTAGTCCGAATAGGACAAGGAGAGGGGGGCGGCGCCCCCCCTTTTCCTTCTTCTCCTCCACCTCTTTCCCCCTCTTCTCCTAATCCAACAAGGAACCCTCCTGGCCGGCCGCACCTCCCCCCTTGCTCCTTTATATACGGGGGCAGGGGGCACCCTAGAGACACAACAATTGATCATTGATCTTTTAGCCGTGTGCGGTGCCCCCCTCCACCATAGTCCACCTCAATAATACTGTAGCAGTGCTTAGGCGAAGCCCTGCGTCGGTAGAACATCATCATCGTCACCATGCCGTCGTGCTCACGAAACTCTCCCTCAACACTCAGCTGGATCGGAGTTCGAGGGACGTCATCGGGCTGAACGTGTGCTGAACTCGGAGGTGCCGTGCGTTCGGTACTTGATCGGTCGGATCGTGAAGACGTACGACTACATCAACCGCGTTGTGCTAGCGCTTCCACTTTCGGTCCACGAGGGTACGTGGACAACACTCTCCCATATCGTTGCTATGCATCACCATGATCTTGCATGTGCGTAGGAATTCTTTTGAAATTACTACGTTCCTCAACAGTCTTCCCTCCTTCGTTGCCGCCATACGCCGTCATCAAGAGCGTGGCGGCGAGATTCTTCTCTGAGACATTAGGCTCGCTCAAGGCTGGCTCATACCAGGAAGATGAATGCGCGGCCTTCACCTTGTCGGACGCCATCGGTTGCAAGCTCGGAGAGGGGTTCGTGTGGATCTGGAGTCTCTCGGGGCGAGAAAGAGAAAGGGGATCTGGAGCAAGGCGATGGAAGGTTATGAAGGCTCTGCAGCGCGTGCCAGCCTTTTGTCAGGTGAGGATGGTTGCTGTGGCAGCGTCGGGAAGCAGAGACGCCCACGTCCCGTCAATCGCCATGCGTCAATCAAGGCCGCGGGATATTGGGGCCCTCGGCGCTCCGCACTTGCCCTTTCGCTTCGCCTTGAAGCCAAGTCCGAGCGTGCCTTGGGCCCGGGGGCTACTGTCGGCATCATGGGAACGGGGGTCCCCAGACTTGCCTGCCTACGGCCCACGCCGCGGCTCCACCAACGGCCTGGTACGGCCCATCTTCAGCAACAACCTCTCAAGACCCTCGCGAGGGGCAAGCCTCGTGAGGCGGACGATACCAAGACCTCCTCTGAGGCAGCCTCACTAGGCTGGCTCCCGAGGGGCGGAGATATCTATGCAAGGAGCACCTCGCGAGGTTCACGTGATATGAGCCATGACAACCAAGGCCAGGCGGGCGTCAGCGGGCGCAGTGTACCAATTTCCTCTTTGGTGCTAAAGAGGCAAGCGCAGACGAGGAGTCCAGAGGCATCGGGCAAAGGTTTCCATACCGGTGCAACGAGACCAAGACCAGCAGGACGGCAGAACGAAGGTCACCACGGAGCCCACGGCGGCGTCACCACCAGAGCCTTTGGCTGGCGAAGACCACCTTTTGTCAGGATAGCTTGTACTAGTTGTCCCCCTTCAAACTTGGCCGTTGTGGGATCCCTTCCCGCCTAATATTTGCGAAGAGGACCAGGGCCTCTATAAATAGGACTAGCCACCACCATAGGAGGCATCTCATCTTGGATTGGATCCATTCCGCAAAGGCCACCCAAGCACTCACCGAGCTGAAGAACACCTCTCCTCAGGAGGCTGTTCATACCTTGTACTTGTTCATCCTTAGCCTACGAGGCAATCCACCACACACACTGGAGTAGGGTATTACACCAGAACGGTGGCCCGAACCAGTATAAACCCTCATGTCTCTTGTTCTTTGGGTTCGTCGAGCTAGGCCTTGAGATCGTCGCGCGAGCGAGCTAGGGGGAGAGATTGTTCTTCATGCGCACCCCTATGTTCAAACCTCTAGGGTTTGCCAGAACCCGTAATCCGACACTCGGGAAGATGCTCGGACAACTATCGAGGAGCGGCGGGAAGCGCGCCATCAGTCAGATAGGCGTGCGGGGCCCTTTGTGGACCGCCCAGCACCGGGAGGTTCCGAGGACCTACCTTACAAAGGTTCAGTCGTGTGCAGTACAACATCCTAGATGTTCATCCCGCCACTGTCATTAGTGCATTCCATCAGAATGTGCGCAACCGCAAGATGTGTGAGGAGCTAGCGATGAACAAGGTTAAGGATGTAGCATAGCTTTATGTTCTGGCCGATAGATGTGCTCGGGCTGAAGAAGGGAGGAAGTACCCCGGCGAAGATGTCGGCACGGAAACCAACTCCACAGACGAAGATGTTGTCGCCCCGGCGAAGAAGGGTCGACGCCGCAATAGGAAGCGTAAGGGCAAGACCGTGCTTGCCGTCGAGGGATCCGGCGACCCCGGCGCCGCCAAGAAGGCCAAGGTTGACGAACCCGGCAAGGAAGTTGCCAGGTGCTCCACCTGCCGGGCCTTGGCGGCTGTCGACAAGCCGGGAGGCTCCGACAAGCAGTACTGCAAGATCCATCGCACCAAGGGCCATAACCTCCAGAATTGCCGGCAGGCTGAGCTACTCGCAGAGAAGTAGAAAGCTGAGTATGAGAGGCGCGACAAGGAGAAGGGCCAGGACGGTGCTGAGGGGTCCGGCAAGAAGCACGGCGGTCAAGGGGGTCGCCGTGACTAAGATAACCAACAAGAGAGGCCCGCTCGGGGCCGCGACAAGAAGGAGGAAGATGATGATCATGATGAGGATGACGAGTCCGGCGAGCACGAGTTCCAGAAGGCTACGGAGGCCATGTGCATCGACGGTGGCGCCTCGTTGCATACCTCTCATCGCCAACTGAAGCGGTGGGCGCGTGAAGTCACTGCGGCGAAGCCATCATTCGATGCCCAGAGGCCATTGATGTGGTCCAGCACGCCTATCATTTTTTACACCGAGGATCACTCTGATCGCACAACTGCGGTCGGGTGTTTGCCGTTGTTGGTTTCACCAACAATACGCAACCTCAAGGTGACGAAGGTGCTAGTTGATGGTGGGGACGGTCTAAACTTGATCTCGCTCGCCGTGATCGAGAGGCTGCAAATCCCCGATGGAGATCTCGAGACGGGCACGTTTCAAGGGGTCAACCCGGGGAGGAGTCAGCCGAAGGGCAAGGTCACGTTGCCCGTCACATTTGGGGGCGAAGTTGAGCAGAAGAAGAAGGTGGTGCAGCACCCCATTTATTTTGTCAGTTCCCTCTTGCAGGGGGCTAGATCAAGATATTTTGGTATGTAGAAGCTATTTTTCGGCCTCCTTATGGCCTCAAGAAAGCCGCGTCACTATTTCCAAGCGCATGAGATCACCGTCGTCACCCTCCTCCCTTTGCAATGAATCTTGCACAACCCGGATGCAACTGGGAGGATTGTGGAGTGGGCATTGGAGCTGTCGAGCTTTGGCCTCAAGTTTGAAAGTACTTCAACAATCAAGAGCCGAGCCTTGGCAGAGTTCATAGCAGAATGGACCTCAATGCACGATGAAGAGATTCAAGAGACCACCCTTCCCGGCAAGGAGACGAGCCGTGATTGGATTATGTACTTTGATGGAGCTTCTCGCTGCAAGGTTCCGGCGTGCTACTCGTCGCACCCACCGGAGAGCGCCTCAAGTACGTAGTCCAGATGCACTTTCCCCGGGAATAATCAACGAACAACACATCATAGTACGAGGGATTGCTTGCCGGTCTCAGGATCGTGGCAGACCTCGGAATCAGGAAGCTCATCATCAGAGGTGATTCGCAGCTCGTTGTCAAGCAAGTTAACAAAGATTACCCGAGCCTGTCGATGGAGGCCTATGTGGATGAGGTGAGGAAGTTGGAGGAGCGTTTTGAGGGTCTACAAGAAGAACATGTTCCCTGAGCAGAGAACAACATTGCCGACGACTTGTCGAAACGCGCTGCCCTCAAGTTGCATGTGGAACCAGGTACCTTTGTGCTTCAATTAACCCAGCCATCCGTTGAGCCATCAGCAGGACAGAACAAACGAAAGCGCAGGAGAGAAAAGGGTAAGTACAAATTGGACGACAAGATCAAGATAGGAATCCCGTTCAAGGTTGTTTGGCACTTGCCTTTAATTCCAAGGTTGTGGCATTTGTTTGCAAACCCTAGAGAGGAAAAGAGGTTGCGGTGGCATCATGATGAGCGAATTGCGGATAAGTATATGAGGCACCCAAAAGATGGGGCTCTGTGGGAATTAATCGACAACAAGTTTGAAGACTTTGCCAAGGATCCTAGAAGTATAAGGCTCGGGGAGTGTACTGACGGGATGAATCCTTTTGGCTATATGAGCACCAATCACAGCACATGGTTGGTGCTTTTGTGCATATATAACCTAGCTCCTTGGTTGTGTATGAAGGAAAAATACATTATGATGTCTATGATTATCCATGGCCCGAAGCAACTTGGAAATGACATCGACATTTACTTTCAGCTACTAGTAGAAGAACTGCTGACAGTGTGGATAGATGCGCCTGCTGTAAAATGTTATGATGCTTACAGAAAGGAGATTTTTGATCTACATGCGATGTTGGTGCATACCATCCAAGATATGCCGGCATTAGGCAACACATCGAGGCAAAAAACAAAGGGAGATGTAGGTGTGTCACATGCATGGATAGGACAGCTAGCAGAAGACTTCCCAAGTCGCGCAAAACCGTGTATTTGCGTCATCGTAGGTTCTTATGGAAAAATCACCCATACCGAAAGATGAAAGCTGAATTTGATGGTACGACAGAGGTAGGTATGGGCCCAAGACCCTATGATGGGGAGGTGGTGCACAACATGGCCAAACAAATTAATGTTGTGCTTGGCAAGAACCACCCTTTGACGGTGAAATAAATACCCAAGGGTCAAGTGTTTAAGAAAAAATCGGTGTTCTGGAAATTACCTTACTGGGAGATTCTACGTGTACGTCACTGCATCGATGTCATGCACATAGAGAAGAACGTATGTGAAAGCATCCTTGGTACTCTGCAAAAGATTAAAGGTAAAAGAATGGATGGTGACGATTCATGGCTCGATATGCTTGCTGATCAATCAAAACGCAAGAGTGAAGCAGAAGATGATGGCAAATTCATCAAAGCTCCCCAGAGTTACAATTTCAGTACAGAAGAAGCAACACAGTTCTTCACCTATTTGTTTGTCAGTTAAGACACCCTCTTCCTACTCCGCAAACATCAGAATTCTCGTGGATGTGAGCTCAGGTAAAATGAAGTTGGGACAAATGAAGTCACATGATTGCCACGTAATGTTGACACAAATCCCCCTGATGGCCATCAGGAATCTGATGGACAAAGATATAAGAAACACACTCATTGAGCTCTATGGTTTCTTCAACCAACTATGGCAGAAAGTTGTAGATCCTGAAGAGTTGGATCATATGCAAGATGATATTGCAAGAATATTGTCCAACATAGAGATGTTTTTCCCGCCGTCATTGTTTGATGTCATGGTCCATCTCACTGTGCACCTTGTCAACGAGATAAAGTATTGTGGTCCTGTGTTTCTTCGCAACATGTATCCCTTCGAGCGGTTCATGGGAATACTAAAGCACTTTTGTCGGAACCGAAACCATCCAGAGGCAAGCATCCTACAAGGTTCTACCGCGGAGGAGGTGGTTGAGTATTGCACTGAATACATGAAACAAAGACCTATAGGTTTGCCCCTAACTCGCCACGAGGGAAGGCTGAAAGGTAAGCCGGTCCTTGTTGGCACGCAAATGGCTGCACCCGGCGAATTGGCAGAGAAAGCCCATTTGACGGTACTGCCTAACAACCCGGTTCTCAGCGCTTATGCCGAAGAACACTTGGCGGAGATACGCCAAAGCTTCTTACCAATGGTGCCTTCATGAGATGTGGAGATGAAGGAACACACTGAGAACTACTCCAAATGGATAAAGAATCGTTTGGCATAAGGATCCATCGATGACATTGCTACGTGGTGGGCACAAAAACCATCACCTACGGTGTTGACGTACCAAGCATATGACATAAATGGATACATATTCTACACTGAGGAATGTGATCAGAAGACCTCATATCAGAACAAAACTGTTCGAATAGAATGCGTGACTGTAGATGAAGCTCATAAAAGGGTATACTATGGAACCGTCAAAGAGATTTGGGAGCTTGACTATGTGAAAGTTAAGGTGGCATTATTCAGGTGCGCATGGATCCCTCTTGGTCATGTAAGGGTTGATGATTATAGGAAGACCTGTGTTAACAGGACAACGATGGCATATCACGTGAACCCGTTCATTCTTGCCAATGACGCTACCCAGATTTTCTTTGCAGAGGACTCCTTGCATAAGAACTACCATGTAGTGATGCATGGGAAGAGGAGGGTACTGGGTGTCAAGGATGTTGCCGATGAGGACGAGTACGATGAATTTGTTGAGTTGCCAGCCAAGGGATCACGCACCCGTGTAACACAGCAGCGTAAAATCATCAGAAAACCCAAGTTCATTCGGGATCAATGTAATGATCCCAATTCCCCCATGTACATGGGAATTAAGCCGTAAGACTAGTCTTTATGCCTACCCTGCAACTTAATTCGTTCAATTTAGAACTGTCGCGTGTACTGAATTTGTGAGTTATGCCCGGTTTTCTGTTGATGTAGGAACTGTTAATATGTGACCTTGATATGATGTCAGCTCAGGCAATGAATATGAACTGTATTTTGTTATTATTATTATTATTATTATTATTGTTATATCATAGAGGTAGCACACTCAACTGATCTCACTACAGTATGTGTGAACAAAAATATGCAGTCTAGTTTGCGAATAACACATGGTTCGTAGATGAAAGCCGTGTGTCAACCAAACCCCGCCCATGATCTGAGTCGTGCTTTCTGATTGTCCAGAACCCAAACCCCACGGATCGTACGTCTACACCGTTGGATGCAGTTCCGGTTGTAATTTTATTTTTATGCACAAAATGCACGTTAAACTCAAAAAATGTCTTAAATATAGTTAACGATACCTGAAATGCGCCAGAAAATCAAACCCGTGGTATAATGGTGATTACGTACCGTGGAAATTTTTATGAGGCCAAACGATGAAGTCACTGGCCACTGGAGTTTGAATTGACATGTCTTCTTTTGGAAACGGTGATCCTTCATGTGAGATGCTCCGGTTTGGAAGGAGCGATCATCAAAACTTCTGCCAAATTTTACCAATTTTTTTCCACGGGCACACATCGATTTTGATGATGTCCGGACTCCATCTAAATTTCCTGTGATTAAAATACCAACTAGGCATACGCCAGTGGCCGCACCTCGCGGACGAAATGTTTGAAACTTCTCCCCACTTCTCGAACAAACGGATGAAAACTCGCTAAGCGACGCACAAATGATTTGTACACCTTTGCTAGGCTGATCGTAATGGGAGTATCATTGGTAGTATCATGCATGCCAACTATGCAATTTTGATGAGCTGTCATTGAATTAAATGAAGAATGAAAGGGTTAAGTATCATATCATGATACCGTATCATAATAAATGCTATGCTACTATGTGTCATGCATGACAATAAATAAAATACTACATGATACTAACTTATGATACTATGCGCGCATTACACAGGTAGTATCATATACTAGCTAGTATCATATGCATGATACTAGTATATGACACTCCCCATTAAGCTGCTTCCAATGCATTGGTGACATGAGGTGCTAAGCATATTAAATACTTTAGCAACTAAAGACCCCAATGCATAGGTGCTTAACTTGTTGGTGCTATGTATCCTTTATTTAATGATTTTGCAACTAAAGGTCTTCATGCATTGGCATTGTTTCTTCCTGGGGTCACCACACTCGTCTCTTTCCTCTTAATTACCTTGCCACATCAGATTTTTTGCCTACATGGCGTCCTTAGCACCTGTACAAGGTGGAGCATTAGGAGGGGCCTTACAACCAGCCTTATCATATACTAGTATCATGCATATGATACTATAGTATATGATACTACCTCTATAATGCGCGCATAGTATCATAAGTTAGTATCTTAGGTTGCCTTATTAATTGCCATGCATACACAAAGTATGTAGTACACCATTTAATATGATACGGTATCATGATATGATACCACACCCTCCCTTTCCTCATTTAACTGTGTGCCACTACATCATCCAAAAAGTCTAGTTGGCATGCATGATACCGCTTATGATACTCCCATTACGACCAGCCTTAGGGTGGCCATGGTGGGGGTATCATAGCCGGTATCATGCACTCGGGAATAGCAAATATGATGATGTGGCAAAGAAGTAACATATGTAGATACCGTAACATAATAAATATGCTATACTACTTTGTGTCATGCATGGCCATAAATACGGTCATCTACGATACTACTCTATGATATTATGCACTACGAAGGTACCTACGTAGTATTATACACTAGTATCATATGCATGATACTATAATTATATATGATACTCCCCACTATAAGGCTGGTCATGGTGGTGGTATCATAGCCGATATCATGCACTGGGAGAATAGCAAGTATGCTGATGTGGCAAAGAATTAAATAAGATAGAGAGGGTTAGAGTAACATATATGTAGATACCGTATCATGTTAAATGCGATGCTAATTTGTGTCATGCATGGCAATAAATATGATCATCTAGGATACTACTCTATTACATTATGCACTATTAAAGGTAGTATCATACACTATATATATAGGGAAAATCCATCCTACCACCCAGTGGTAGTTACCTCACATATCTCATATACTACCATGTGGTACTATATATATATTATTTTATTATTTTAAATATGTACATAAACTATATCTAAGATATTTCAAAGCAAGTTAAATGAAAAAATTGCATATGAGTCCATAGTTTTTGTTATATTTGTGAAATACGTATATATTTGTACGTAAAAAAGAGCATACTCAAAACATGATACATACTACCTAAAAATTAGTACATATACTACCTAATCAACTATATATACTAGATACTACACGTACATACTCTCGGTTTTGACAGATACTACATACAACATAGAAAACACAAGTGGTGGTAACTACCACTGCTTGTATATACATACATACATACATACATACATACATACATAAACATTATTCTGATCACAACATGAACTTCCTGAGTTACATGCGTGAACTTCCCTCTGTAGGAACCCGACCTTCGGGCTATCTTCGCAACCGTGTCTCCCCGCGTGAATTATTCTAATTGGTCATGTTCTATAAGATGTAAGTGTAATATAGAAACGGTTTTTAGCAACTAAATGCCCTTTTTAAATAGGAATCTTACTCGTTGACGGATTTTGCTCTCGGGTTGTGATGAAATTGCGTTTTTTGCAATTTTACTGCCTGAGTAGTTCGACCTGAACTTCCCCCTGTGCTAGGTGGAACTTCCGCCAACATTGCCCAAATGGGGCTTGCGATATACCGTTGGAAAGCTATGGACACCAGTATCATGACCCAAGTTAAATTTTTGGCAAAATGTAAGCGGTTTAAGAGCAGTTTTGAAAACCGTTTTTTCTTCACACAAAAAAACCTGAATCGTATTTTCGATCGCATTTCTAAACTGTTTACCGGAATGAGGCAAATAATATGGCGTTTGAAAGCTGCTGCAAAACCGCTCCTGCCACATGTTGAAAGCTTTCTCTAATTCCCTATGGTTAAAGAGTAATTTGGAAAATCGTAAAATTTTGCAAACCGAACAGCCGAGTTCGTATTTTCGATGTCATTTCTAAACCGCTAATTCAATTGAGGCAAATAATATGGTGTTGGAAAGCTTACGAAAATGCGCTACTTTCTCATGTTGAAAGTTTTTTCTAATTTTGAACGGTTTAAAAGTAATTTAGAAAACGGTACAAGTTCCACCGAGTTCGCATTTTCAAGTTAAATTTTTAACCGTAGATCCGAATGCAGCAAATGATATGGCGTTGGAAAGCTTGGGAAAATGTGAAACTTTTTGTTATATATTGTTTCTCCCAATTCCTTACTCTTTTAAGTCAATTTCGAAAATGTCTAAAAACGTATTTTCACCGTAATTTCTACAAACTTTATAGGAATGGGGCAAATAATATACCATTGAAAAGCTACAGAAAATGTGAAACTTTATCATGTTGATGGTTTTCTTTGATTCCTAGCCGTATTTAAGTAATTTCGAAAACGGTGGGATAATTCGTTCCACCTTTATCACGAAACAGATTTCTTCAAAAATGCACCGCGTGAATAACTTGAACTTCTCGGCGTGTGTACTTGAACTTCACTTTGTTTTTCACGGGCTTTTTTTGCTCGCAGCTCTCCATCCACTCCCCCGAAGACTCACCGAAATTGAGCAAGTGATGTACCGATGTAAAGCTGTTGTAAACACGCAAATTTCCCGTGTTGACCATTTTTTCATACTCGCGACAGTTTTAAAAGTTTTTCATCTCAAATTCATTCAGTGTAGTAGTTGAACTTCCTGCTCTCTTCACGTTGAACTTCTGTGACGTATTTTCGTTTGTAATTTCCCCATACATTCGTCAATGTCACACAAATGATATTCCTTTTGTACAAACCTCTCTCACAATAAATTTTTTAACTTTCTCCGACGGAGGACTTGAACTTATAACAATAAAACTTTTAGCCTTTGCTTTTTTATTATTTTTTAATAAAAATGCACATCGTGTAGTACGTGAACTTCTGGCAGTTATCAATCTGAACTTCTTTCGGTTACGTGAATATATCTGAGTTTTTTTATGAATTTTTAATCTGATTTTCTTAATCCTTTTTTATGAATTTTGAAGAGCTCTATTTTTTAAATTTGAACTTCTTGTTATTTTATTTTTGAAATTCTTGTTTTCATTCTTTAATAACGAGGGAAATCTGAGTTTTCTATAATCATCGAACTTCTCCATCTTTTTAATATGGACTTCCTGGTTTTATTTCTTAATCCTTTTTTATAAAATTTTGAAGCGCTCTATTTTTAAAAGTTGAACTTCTTGTTTTTATTTTTGAACTTCTTGTTTCCATTCTTTAATGACGAGGGAAATCTGAGTTTTCTATAATCATCAAACTTCTCCATCTTTTTAATATGGACTTCCTGGTTTATTTCTTAATCTTTTTTATGAAATTTTGAAGCGCTCTATTTTTAAAAGTTGAACTTCTTGTTATTTTATTTTTGAACTTCTTGTTTTCATTATTTAATAACGAGGAAAAAACTGAGTTTTTTATAATCATCGAACTTCCCGCTGTTTTCACTTTGAACTTCTACCATGTATTTTTGTTCATGATTTCTCACCCATTCATCGGAGTTGCACAAATGATATATCGTGCCGATTACCTGTCTCACAAAAAGTTTTTGAACTTCCCCGTGCTGAGCACCTAAATATCAAATGCTCTGCTTTTAAAAGTTGAACTTATTTGGTTTTATTATTTAGTAAAGAGAAAAAACTGAGTTTTAAATATGCATTGAACTACTCTGTTTTTTAAAATTGAACTTCATGGTTTTAATCTTTAGTATTAGGGAAAATCTAAGATTTTTATAAACATCAAACAACTTCATTTTTTTACTTAGAACTTTTTGCTGTTATTCATTTGTATAGGGGAAAAGTCCTTGTTATGTAATAAACATCGAATCGCTTGGGTATTTATTTGAACTTCTACATTTTTTTAGAAATGTGAAAAATACAGTCAACATCAAGCACCGACACGAACCATAAAAAACATCATTTAATCACTGTAAAATGAGCAGGCATCAAAAAAGACTGATTGCGGCTAAACGAAAGGAACATTTTTGTCAGCCACAAGTGTTTTTGTGCGCCCCTGCATATACATGGACTTCAATTTTCTGACAACATGAACTTTGTTGTTGTCGTTGTGTATGAACGTCTCCTGTAACACAAACAACTTGTGTGCAATGCCGGTGGTGGGGGGAGAAAGTGAGCTCAGGGGAGGGTCACCGGTAGGGGATATTGCATCGAATAGGCGGTCTGGGCAGGCACGGGAGGGAAGAAGGCCGCGGCGGCAGAGGAGGAAGGTCACGGTGGCAGAGGAGGAAGGAAGAAAGCTGTTGTCGGAGAAGGTCAGATCCGGCCGTCGCTGCAGTCCATGCACGACAGCGAGTGTGCTGGTGGTCGCCGTCGGTATCCTTCGATCTCGGTTGTGTGCGGTCATCAAGACCCACAGGGTGAAGCAGTGGAAGAAGGTGGAAGTGGCCAGCGCCATCGTCGAAGCAGGTGGAGGGAGGCGGCAGGAGGCGCGTCGGGGCCGGAAGGGTGGCGGTGCGTCAGCCGGGGGAGGGAGGTGGGGGCGACGGCGCGTCAGCCAGGGGAGGGAGATGTGGGCGGCGCCGCGTTTGCCGGGGGAGGAGGTGTGACCGCGTGGCGGTTGCCGGCGACGCTGGCTGCAACGACGCTTGCTGGCTGGGAAGAAGGACTGTATTTGTTGCGGCGGCGCTTCCAAAATGTACACCACGCTTTACAGTAGAGCACGGAAAAAGTGGTTTAAAAAAACACATCAAACTAATCTTTTTTTAATTTGAACTTCTTTGTTTTATCTTTTTAGAAAATGTGATTGATATTCTATAAACATGAAATTGCTCCACGTTTTTTATTTGTACTTCTTAATTTGATATTTATGAACTTCTTACAATTTTCAGTGCAATAAGATTTTCTATATTTTTACTATGCGAACTTCTAGTGTATCCCAAGAAATTACATGTTTTTTGTTTTCTTCTAAAAGAATCGTCTAAGAACTTTTTGTTTAGCTTGTTGCATGTGAACTCCCGGAGGCTTCAACAACAAATTAATCAATATGGCTAAACGCGCACTAGTCGTAGTCATAAAGATGACTTATTTTTTTTTATTTGTGAATTTACATGTTTTTCTCGTACATGAATTTCTCACACACGAAATTTTTTTGTTACATATTTTTGAACTCTTACCTTTCTTATTTTTGAACCTCCTCCTTTTTATACACAAAACATGAATTTTTTTAACCCATTTCCATGAAGACACACACAAAGAACACACACACACATAACCATCGCATCCACAAACGCCACCACAACATCTCCATTGTTCTTTTGACGCCCGGTGCTGATTTGAATCCCGTACTGTAGTTGTACTTCTTCATCCAGGAGATATAAGGAGCAAGCATGGAATGATTTAGTGGGATGAACCTAGGAGACGCCTACAACTATAGACCTTCTCGAACACTTTCTATTGACCTTCAGGAACAATTTCTATTGACCTTTAGCCATTTTTTTCATTCCAACAAGTGAGCAAACTGGACAACAACATATAATGCTCCTTTTTTTAGAGCTGAACTGAAGAATCTGGCGAAGCCGGCCTGCAACAATGGCCAATTTTTTTAGAGGATAAACGCAAACAAATGTGTATAAAACCAGAGCAATCTAATGTCAATATTTTTTTTATATGTTCAATAAAACCAGAGCAATCCAATGTCATAAACATCCATAGTCCAAAGAACAAAATGACCACAGTATATATATACAAAGAAATATTTTTTCTACCACACACGCACCTTTGTTCTCATACATCTCCCAAAAAAATCAGAGCCATCACCATCGAAAGCTAGTCATGCAATAGGAAAAAGATGAGCACTTCTTGCAAAAGCGAATGACTAAAAGTTGGTAAACAACTAGGACTATTTAAGTGAAGCGCTTGTAGTATTAACCCGTAGCTCCTTCATGTTGACCAATTCCACCAGAAAACGCCATGTATGGATTTGAACACTACAAACCACTATACTAATCTCTCCTTGCGTTGACTACAATTGACTCGGCTTGCGTCGGGTTGTTGTGCCAGCGTCGACAGCTCACCACCTTGGATCCTTGCCGTTGGCAGTCTGGTGGCCGATGCAGCCAAACACCGCCAGACAATGCCAAGAGTTCGGTTAGTTTTCTGAACTTTTCTCAACAGAACAAGCCAAGAGCAGGCCAGGCGACCTACGACCGCTCGCTGCTGTCACAGCGGGGTATGAACTACAGATCTTCTGGAAGTTATCTAATCCTGTACTGTAGATTCAAGCATTTTAAACTCAAAAGATGCCTACAATTCTCAGTTTGTGCCTAACCTAGGAGTCGAGGAGAGCACCACACAGGACTAGATAGAGGAGTGCAAGTGAAGCAACCTTTTTCTTCAGAAAATTAACAAACTGAACTTCAATAAGAACAGAGTTGTGTTGATAGAGATGCACCTGCTGCTACCTGTAGCAACAAGAGATAGAGGGGAAATCAGCAAGGGCGTGCGACTGAAGCGGTGAACTTCTGAGAGTTCCGTGGTTGAACGGCCGGAGGTGGCGGTTACGAATGGTTTGAGCGCCGCGGCGGTGGGTCCCCACAGGGAGGAGGCTCCGTGAGGGGGGCAGCGGGGTTGCTCATCTTCAGTCGGGGATCCCGGCGGCGGCCGGCGGGATCAGAGCTTGCGGCGGCGGCGAGGATCCACGGCCGGCGATGGCGCCGGGATCCACGGACGGCGATGGCGCCGGATGTCGGAACCGTCCTGGGGAACGATGGCTACTCGTTGAGACGACGAGGAGTGGCCAGGGCGGCGTCACGCGATGGGGCGGGAGGAGAAGAGGGTGGCCGCGGTAGTGGCGCCATGGGAGGGCCGGCGGCGGGCGCTGGACACGGGCAAGGAGTGGAAGGAGTAGAAGCCAGGCGTGCGGCGGCGGAGGTCGCCGACGATGGGATCCAGGGTGGTTGGGGATCGGGGAAGGTGGGAGGACGAGCAGGACGTGGTCGTGGGGTGTCGTGGGTGGGCTCTTTTTTTTCTATGTGTGTTCGGGAACATCCGTCGAAGCCTGTATAGGGCCGATCGTGATCCAAATAGTTATTCTATATTATCAGAATAACTATTCTGATAATATTATCAGAATAACTATTCTGATAACACTTCCGCACTGCATGCTCAACAGAAGCGCACTACATCTTCTTTACATCGCGCACTGCGATGCTACACGGAAGAACTGCTTCATTTTCTGGCGGTCCGCCCGCGTATTCTGTGTGAAATCGGGTGTTGCGGGATGATTTAATTTGTTTATGGATGTCAGTTGACCTTTATTCTTTGTAATTTACAGAAAAAACGACTAAAATCTTGGTAAATCGAGGGATTTGGCGGGCGAGTTTTTCTCTGTTCGTTCGTGTTCGTGTCGGAATCGACTCTTTGGCGCTCGGATGTTGTTTGTTAGTCGAAATTGTTTGATATCGTTCGTTTAATCGCACCTTTTACTCTAGAAATTGTGTAATTTTTAGGAGTTAGTTTTCAGTTCCCGCGAATTTGGTTGTGTGGGCGGGTGAGCTTCGTCCGCTCCTCTGTTCTTGTTGATTTTCTGGATTTTGCGCCTCGATGTGTTTTTGAATCTTGTAATTACTGTCGCTGTTGGTTTTAATTCATTGTATTGCGGGTATAATTCTCATTCTTTGATTTGAAATTTTTAAATAAAAGCTGATGCTGTTCGTCCAGTTGCCGTGTGTTCGATGTAGTTTTTTGCGGGGTATTTTTTGATAGTTTAGTTGTTGGACAATTTTTAGGCGAGTTATGTAAGTGCGATTGAATTGGCACCTCTGTTAGTCTATGACATATCTGTATTTCTACTGCTTTAATTTTATTGTTGTTGTTCTCGCATACGCTGTAGTGCACTGCATTTTCGTTAGCAGTGTACTTCGTTTTAGCTGTATTACAGTGGTCATGGCAGCTTATGAGATTTCTCTTTTCTTAAACTGCATTCTGTGTTTTAGAGGACTGCATAATATGTACTTTCGTACTGCATTAGCAGTATGGTTAATCTTCTATTGTGCTATTAGAATAGATGGTCCATTATATGCTTTTGTTAGCTGAATAGTTATTATGACAATTTTTTTGAACTGAATACTATGAGAATTCTTTTGAACATCATATGTTAACTGCAAAGTTTCGACCATTCGCATTGCATTGTTACTGTTCAAATGACTGATTTTTTTATATTTAGGACCAACTATGTGTTTGAGAGAACTGCATTACTGCCAGCAGCAACTTGTCTAAGAATGGGTGATAAAATGATGCAGATGAGGTTGCATACTTTAAATAGGCACCGTTCAAAGTGTCTGGTGGACATAATTTTAAAAGCGTACAGCATTAGCAAACATTAGAAATATGCCACCGATGGCTTGCTTCATATTTAGACAGCCTACAGTGCAAATATTGTGAACTTCAGGGAGTCTTCTTCTTTGTAGAAAAACAGCATGGCCACTTCTCCGACCTCAAAGCCATTCTGGGAGACAAATTCTTTCCAACCAGTAGTTATGTTGATGCATTCTTCAGAGTCGATGTGGTAGTCAGCTTGCATGTCTCCATACCCATTCTTGTGTACTGTCTCCAAAGTAACCTTCCCTGAACTCGGAGCAGGAAATTTTACTGTGGATGGCAGTTTCTGCATTTTGGAAAGGATGGAAAAAGAATGTTTATAAGTAAATAACAATGTATGAACATATATATACCCATTCTTTATACTTAGGATGATCTGTTTTATGTTGAGTTAAATATGTACATATATATGACTACTATTTTTTATAAAGTAGTTGCAATGTATGAACAAACTTATATACGGAATTGACCTCTAGTTTTACTAGGATATATATTATACTGTAACATGTTTGTACTGCAAGGTCATTTACAGTGTACTTCGCTAGCATGTTAAGAGAACTGCAATACTGATCTACTGACCCTCTTTTTTGTTCGTGTGTTGTGGTACTGAAGAAAAATAGGTGGAAGCATCTAGTCTTAATAGCTAACAAATCTGAACAACAATACAAATTATGTTTTGTATTTTGTTGACACTACTGAACAAATTGATTGAACTATATATTCAGATGTGGATTTGCAGGTAGATTATGTCCAAAATTGTGAGGGGAAAAACATACCCAACTTTCCTGTAGATCTGCGGTTGTGAGGCGATGAAGAAATGGCGGCTGAAACCCCCTGTTGGGTATCATCAGGCACCCGAGCATGTTGCGCCACTCGGTGTTGGTGAGCTCTAGACCTTCTGCGTACACGCATGTGTCCGCTACCGGCGCCATCCTTGCCAAACACCCGCACTTACAGTCCATGGCGGGTTCAGTGGAATTCTATAGAAGAGCTGGGGATGGGATGAACCCTAGATCTACGATTTGAAGAAAAAGAGGAACGGGGGAGGCGTTGTGTTAGTCTGGAGCACGAATGGATACGTTTTTATGCAACCAATTGACCAACGGAAGTAATAAATGTTTGTGGTTGGTGTTAGGTGGCGGATTGGTTCTGATTCAGTGTGCGTGAATGCATTTGAGTAGTAAGAGGACTGCATACTTGAAAATAGCGAACTGCATTGTCATATCAAGACGAACCGCGGAACGCGTGGTTGGGCCTGCGTTTGTGAATGGTACGTGGGATTATTTTAAAAAAATTAGTGGCCTCTCTTTTTCTGTGTTGGACCTGTGTTCGGGGAGTGAAGACGCATTGGGCCCAAGTCGGCCTGTGAGCACGGCTGGTTCCCGGTGCGTTATGTGCGGCCTAATGTTTAGTCCCACCTCGCCCGCGGAAGGCGCGCCCGGCCTGTTTATAAGCGCTGGCGAGGCAGTCGTATCGAACTCCTCTGGTTACTTATTTGGGCGCTTATACACGGCGCTCGCTACTCTATGCTCTCAGACCTGTGGGCCCATGTGCGCCCGGCCCCACGCATTGTGGCTCAGAACGACTCGCCTGCTGTGGGCGCAGACCTACTACGAGACTGGCTGGGGCCGGCTACACCTGGGTGGTCAATTTTTTTCTTTTTTTTTTCAATGTAGGGGCGTGCACTGCTTTGTAAACCATCTGTGCACTGCACTGATCAGTTTTCTGTACTGCATGTGCACGCAGTCCGTACTACATGCACAGTTCTCATTTTTGTTTTCATGTTTTTGCTCTTATGTAATCTTTTTTCCAATGTAGGGGAGTGCACTGCTTAGTAAACATACTTGTACTGCATTGATTATGTTCTTGTACTGCACGTTCATATATTTCCGCACTACATATACAGATCGCATTTTTCTTTTTGTGTTTTCTCTTATCTATTCGTTTTTCCCAAATTTAGGGGCGTGCACTGCTTTGTTGGGTATGTGTAAACTTCATTTGACAGAGTCTGTACTGCATTGGTACACAACTTGCACTGCATGCGTCCTTTTTGCAGACTGCTCAAATCTAATGATACATGAGCAAACAATAGAAAACAAATTATCACAGGCATTCTGTACGACAAGTTCATCATGAGCAAACTAATTTCAACAGAAAGCAATCTAACATAATCAAAGTTCACATCATTACAAACGATTCTGCATGGCAAGCAAACTAAGTTCAACAAAAGCAAATGATCACAAGCAAACTAACGATACATAAGCAAACAACATAAAGCAAATTTGATGATAATTCTAAAACGACGCTGGCATTGGTTGCTCTTTGGCCGCACCATCTTCTTCTTCACCAGTCAGCGTCTCCCCATCCCCAGCTGCTCCTGGCGTGCTTCTTGGGGGGCTCCTCCTTCTCCAGCTTTGCACGGCGAAGCCCGTCCTGGGTGAGGGTGATGCGGTTCCATATCTCGTACGCTGCGTAGGCGTCCTTTGCCGCGTACTCGATGTGCCTCATGGACAGAGGCAGGGTGGCCCAGCGCTTGTGCTCGTCGTCGGTGATCTTCTTCATGTTGTTGTAGTAGTCGTCGATGAGCATGCCGGTGACGTCTCCAAGGGAGTCCAACTCCTTGGTTGCCTCAGGCACCCTCCACTCCTTCTGGATGTCGACGAAGTTGGCGACCTCTAGATTGACGCGCTCTAGCCTTTTTTGTCGCCGTCGATGGAGAAGCCTGCAAAGGTGTACCTGGGGTCGGCGAGGAAGTTGTCGAAGACGGTGCACCTTTCAGTGGCGCTCAGTTGGAAGAGCAGCACCGGGTGTTTCTTACCGATGGAGAGTTGGCAGAGGGCGGGCTTCTGCGTCGCTTCACGCTCGTTGTTGTACTCGAGATCAATGCCGATGATCTTGTGGCGCTGGAGGCTGAGGTGGCGCTCGTACTGCGCGAGGGTGATCGCCACCTGCTTCTTGTCGTTGGTGTGGATGACGTGCAACTTGGTGTTGCCGTGGGCCTCCACGTCCCTGTACTCGTCGGCGAACGCCATGGCCGGTAGTAGGGGCTTGGTGTTTTGCGTGGAGATGGATGTGATGGAGCGATTTGGTGGCAGCGCAATGGATACTTGTGTTGTTGTGGATGAGAAGGCCTATGGCAAGGGTTTGAATTTAAGGGGAGGGCGCGGGGTGGGATGGCCGCATCGGCTGAACTGCACGATCTCGCTGACGATGCGGTTTGTGCAGATCGTGGGTTGGTGTTGCGTCTGTGATCATGGGCTTGTGGCGATGGAACCGCTCCGATTGGGTGGTTGTATGCGAACGTGGTGTTTTTTAACATGGTTTTTTTATCAGTAGATTTTTTTTAACCACCACTTCCTGTGCGAACGGGCATTTTGTGACGTTTATATGTATCCTGCGTGATAACAAAATTGCATTGGTTAGAGTTCCGCACTGCATCGTGTGCAACGGAGAACTGCATGTTGTCTACAGGTGCTTACTTCACAGTATTTTTTGTGTGTCCTTGCTGGAGCCCCTGAATAAAGTACAATGTATTCCGCAATTTTACGAGTTTTTCGCTGTGTTCTATACCATGTATTTATTCATGTAGGTAATCCAGAACTGGATTTGCTAAACCGTACTACTTCGTGTAGCTAAATGCACTGCATCTTTCTAGTGCTGCATACTGCATCAATTTTTTTGCATGTACTTACTACAGTCCCTGTACGGGGGGGGTAAGGGGGGGTTGGGGGCCCCTTTTTTTGAAGTTATTGTTTTTTCTTAGTGGGCCTTGTTGGACCTGTGTTCGTGGAGTGAAGACGCATTGGGCCCAAGTTGGCCTGTGAGCACGGCTGGTTCCCGGTGCGTTGTGTGCGTCCTAATGTTTAGTCCCACCTCGCCCGCGGAAGGCACGCCCGACCTGTTTATAAGCACTCGCGAGGCGGCCGTGTTGAACTCCTCTTGTTACTTATTTGGGCGCTTATACCCGACGCTCGATACTCTATGCTCTCTGACCTGTGGGCCCATGTGCGCCCGGCCCCATGCATTGTGGATCAGAACGGCTCGCCTACGGTGGGCGTAGACCTACTACGAGACTGGCTGGGGCCGGATGCACCTGTGGTGGTCCATTTTTTCTTTGTATTTTCTATCTTAAGTATTTTTTTCAATGTAGGGGCGTGCACTGCTTAGCTAATCATCCGTGCACTGCATTGATCAATGTTCTGGACTGCATGTGCACGCATTCCGTACTACACATGTTTTGCGCTACATTTTTGTGCACTGCATTGGTAGGGGTGTGCACTGCTTTGTTGCCTCTATGCACTGCATTCGTCATGGTCCTGTGCTTCAGGTGTACACATTTTTCACTGCGTGCATGCTTCTTTGTGCTAAAGTTGTGACTGGTTATGCCAACGCTGCGGACTGCATGGCTTACAGTTAAGGACTACATCAGGTGCACTAATTCTGCTTTTGTGCACTGCGCGAAAGTGCTTTTCTTTGTGCTTCATTTTGAGCATGTACTGCACTTCATGCACACATATAGTGAACTTCCTGGTAAGACTTTGAAGAACTGCACACATAAAATGGTCTGTGGATTATAATTTTTCAGAGAATTATTATTTAATGATCTGCGGTTAGTTCATGGGAATTTCTGCAGTCAAAGTCTTTGTAGAACTTCCTGGTAAAACTTTTTTGTTTTGGTAACATAAACCTTTATTGATTGTCCTTCATTCTTGGTAACGTAATTTTCATTAACTCCCCTTTAATTTTCAGTTTTGACCTTTTTGCATTCCTCTCCTATAAATGTAGGCCAACTTCTACCCTTCCTTTGCAGTTCATTTCTCCTCTAGCCGCAACTCCTCTCCTTTCTCTAGCCTCTCTTTATTTTTTTCCTTTTCTAGGTTTTTGTTGCGATGGCTCCAGGCCCCTGCGCGAATCTCTCCTGCTGCGGGCATGGTTGTGGTGTGCCGACGCACTGCGATTGCTCAGCTTGCTCGCAGGCCCGTCGTGCTCGTCGTGGGGGGAAGGTATTGTGCCGAGCTGGGCGAGCGGAGCAGCTTGCATATGGCACAGTATTCACAGAAGGATTGGATATGGGCCACATCAACGTTTCTGCGTTCTATTCCGCCCTGCTTCGCCGTGGCCTTGGCCGCACAAGTCCTTTTGTCCATCAGCTTACGCCAACAGATGTTGAGACTCACTACAAGATGGTATTTTCGCTTGATCTGATTTTTTCTTTGTGTTTTCTATTTTTGTATAATTCCATACTAGTCTGAACTTCTAGTTTTTTAGGAATGCACTTATTTTGTTTTATTGAAGTGTACTGCACTTTGTACTTATATCTTGTTTTTATTTTTTGCTTGTGTGCATGGAGCTCGTGTTTTTATTTTGCATGGTTACAATATGTGAACTGCTTAGATACTAGATGAGAAGTAATAGTTTCCACAATTTTCCCCGCTTGTAGGTTTTGTACTACATGCAGGTAGTCTCAAGAACTTCATAATAGTTGTAAGCGTACTTCTTGTTTGCAAGTTCCGCACTGCACATTAGATTGCGTTTAATCTGTACTGTTTTTTTGCAGAAAATTCCCCAACGAGCTGTTAGGTATCTCCGGCTCAAGAAGAAAGGAATTCTCCAAGTTGTTCTTGGTAATGGACACCTTAAACCAGCCAAGTACCGTGTAGGCGTTGACGGGCGGCTGTGTCTGCAGAAAGGGTGGAAGGAATTTGTCACTGATAGCGGCCTGAAGTCTGAGCAAGTTGTTGTCCTCAACTTCTTTGAACTCAAGGATCGTATGGTTAGAATCACATTTGACGTGATTGGTTAAGGTTATGAGGTAGATTTTTAATAAGTACTTTTGCGTGTCGAACGCTTCATCTTTTTGATGTGTTTTGTAATAAGCACTTTTGTGATCTGAACCGCTTCAATTATTATTCCGAACTTCATGCTGCCAGTGAGCTAACTGCATTTCTAACATCGTTTTTAGATTAATATGTGTCAAAGTTTTAGTCTAGACTGCTATATATATGGTATACTATATACACAATTTGTCTTTAGATGGTTTAGTAGAATAACTCATAGTCAGTGGGAAATTTGTCTTTACACGAAATTTAAACTGATACATAAGTCATACAGATAAGCAAACTGCTATGCATATGATTAATTTATTGAAGTTCATCTATTTGGTCGTTAACCTGCTGCGTCTCCACGGTGACTGGAGCGTGTCTAATGTCGCACTTTCTTTTGTTTTCCGTGGCGGTGTTGCTGGTTCTTGTCTCTGCACCGTTGTGTTTGTAGTCCCTCGCGTGTTGGTTGATGGTGGCTTTTGTTTTTGAGTGCTATGAACTGCATCCTTCGTTGCTCCCCGCGTGCTTGTTGATGGCCGCTTTCGTTTTCCAGTGATGTGAACTGCATCCTTCTTTGCTCCCCGCGTGCTGGTTGATGGCTGCTTTTGTTTTCCAGTGCTGTAAACTGCATCCTTCTTTGCTCCCCGCATGCTGGTTGATGGCTGCTTTTGTTTTTGAGTGCTGTGAACTGCATCCTTTCGTGCTCCTACCTTGTTTTTTGAAAGTGGTGTCGTTCTCGGTTGTTTCTGTATAGCAGCATTCCCTTGTGGTGGTCTTGTTGGCATTGTTTCTTCATGTTCTTCGTCCTCTTCACTCTCTTCTTCCTCCTCTTATTGCTCTTCCTCATCTTCATCATCTGTTTCTTCATAAGCCACTGCTTCTTCAGTTTCTTCATGTTCTTCGTCCTCTTCACTCTCTTCTTCCTCCTCTTCTTCATTTGCTTCTTCATAAGCCATTTCTTCTTCAGTTGTGTCGCCATCTTCTTCTTTGATTTCATCTTCCTCGTCTTCCTCATTTTCTGATCTTGTTCTTTTGGGGCAGGTTCTTGAATTGTGCCTCTTCCTCTTTTTGCAGATGCTACAACGTCTCGGTTTCGTCCATTTCTTAGTGTTGTGAGTGGAATTTCTGTTTGGTTGTGCATCGCCATGTCCTTGTTTTTCTTGTTCATGTCTTTTTGTACATGTCCTGGAATTGTTGCCTCTGATTTCATTACATGTCTTGCACCTTCTTATTCCCAGTGGGTGACCATCACTGTCCAGCTCAGGCTGTGGCTTACTGTTTTTGTCATCATTTTTCTCCTTGCATGCAACCTTTTTCTGGGTTGCGTCGCCCCCTTTCTTCCTTCCTCTTGTGTTTGAAACAGGAGGTGGAAGAATTGTTTCTTTTTTGATAGCACCAGTTCCGCTGTGTTCGGTATTTTCTACTTGCTCGGCATTATTGTCATGCTGGGATTTCTCTGCTTGCTTTAGTTTTGCTTCTTCTTCTTCTTCTTCTTCTTCGTTGAGCACATCAACTTCCTCGATCAGTGCCCTCATACCAGACAACGCTCTGTGGCACCCAGCGTCGGACCTTGTCGCTCTGTTTGCAAGGTCCATTGCTGTTTCTGTCAGCAATTTTCTACGGCAAAAAAGCGATGTTCCATCTGGTGCTGTTTGTTCATAGTCTCTTCTGTCAAACGTCGCATTTGATCTTGCGTTACGGGTGTATCTTTTCATGATGTACACCTCAGGAATCTTGAGTACTCTCAAATGAGAAAGCATGCATAACACATGGACGCAAAAGAGCCCTGCAGACAACACATGATTTCTTTGTTTTGTAAGTGAACTGCATGAAATTAATAAACACATATTTTTTCGTTATTTGTTCATTTTAAAGAAGTGAACTTCATTTGGTTTTGTGAATTAGTCATGCATGTGGACTTTTAAAGTCCAGTAAGTGAGCTTTCGTGCATGACTATCAGAAACTAGAATTTTTTGTGATAGGAGTCTCACCTGTGTGTGTCCAGAGTTTGCATTCACATTCGTAGACACCTTTCTGTTCATCGGCGACCACTTGGAAATTATGCCTTGCCCAGTCAAATGCATCCGATCTGTTGTAGTGGTGTACGAGATACTTTGTCGGGTTCTCAGGGCACCGTTCTGCTCTGAATGCAGTGCTACGGTAGAGTGTTTCTTTGAAATCTGCAAACACTGCCCTTGTATACACTTTTGATAGCTGAACTTCGAACCCAAACTGGGTTGTTGTCTTTACCTCTGACTGCATGATCAGAAATGCACTGTTACGAACCAGATAAATGAAAAAATTGTTTGTTTCTGTAGTTATATTTTTAGCAGTTTTTGATGGACATTTTTGTTTACCTCATTTGCTACTGTCTCTGCGTGCTCGACGGCCTTCCTGGTCTGAATGCACTTGTCCACCTGCTGAGCAAACAGATGGAGATCATGCTTCTCTTTGACAAAGTTTTTGCTTCAGTATGCGGTTCATGCTCTCGCTTCTCTGCGTGGAAGTCATCCGAGCACAGAAAATTTCCTTGTAGTAAGCCGAGATCCACTCGTGCCTGTCTTCCCACAGCGAATTCATCACTTCATCGTCTTGCAAGTTGTATCTCTGAATGAGGTCCTTCCATGCTCGTTCAAATTCTGACGGCATTAGTGGGTGGTTGAGCACCGCATTGAGATCATCCTTGAGTTTCTCGTGCGCCTTATACAGCAAGGCGAGGTGGTCTTTGTACTTCTTCATGATATGCCACCGACACAACTTATGCAGAGTATGTGGGAGGATAGTTTTTAATGCTGCCTTCATCGAAGAACACTAGTCTGAGAAGGCACAAATAGTGTTTTTTTATTAAGTTGTTTGTGTGTGTGTAAGATAGATGGAAGAAATATAAGTGCACCAAACAAACGTAAGTATGCAGGGTTTTTTTTGTACATGTGAGGATGCAGATTGGCGGCTTGTTGTTCATACACCTCAGAAATGTTTTGAAAACCCACTCGAACGATGGTATTGTCTCATCTCGCACGAGGGCAACAGCAAATATGGTGCTCTATAGATGATGGTTCACTCCCACGAAGACTCCCGGCGGCATGTGGAATTTGTTAGTTTTATACGTCGTGTCAAATGTAACACAGTCTCCAAAATCTTCATACGATCCTTTGCAACTTGCGTTGGCCCAAAAGACGTTTCTTACACGGTTATCTGCATCAATGTCATAATCATAGAAGAACTATGGGTTTATCTTCTGCATCTTCTCGAAGAAATCCAGAAGTTTCTTGACATCATCTTGGGACTCTTCTCTGGCAAACTTTTGTTTCCTGCATTTTCAAACGCAATGCAAACTCATCTCATCAAACAGGAAATAATTACCGACAGGATGCTCAAGCGATATGTTCTGTGATGTGCTTACTTGTTTACCCAGTCGCGGCTAGTATGTCCCATGTACTGCAGACCACCGGACATACGCGACACCGTTGACATCATCTGAGCATGTGTGTGGTTGTCTAGTTGCATGTCTTTCACTAACTGGTCTATCAAAGGATCTTCTTTTTTGTGCGATCGCTTGTGCAAAAGCATCCCGGGGCTTTCCAGCATCTTGTGATTGTGGTTGAGTTCAACCATTTCTATCACAAATTTGCTGTCCTTCCTCTTTTTGACTCTAATCTTTGCCTTGCAGTCAATCCTTTTTGATGTCTTCTGACGTTTCCTTTGATAATCTGACACAGTCTGCTTGTGCGTCCCTTCTCTTGAGCAGACAATGTAGGTATTTGTCTTGTGTTGTGCCCTCTGGCGTATGCCAAACCCTGCACATCTTGCATAATTGTTGTAAAAGTCCCATGCCTTGTCGTATGTGGTGAACTTCATTCCAGCGGCAGGTATGAGGTTCAGCGGCATGTTTTATCCTGCATTAAGTGCAATGCTCTATGAGATAATTTGTTCTGTTCTGTTTTTAAATACGAGGAGTGCATACGAGTTTAAAAAAGCATTGCAGTGTTCCTAAGTTTTCAGAAGAATCCAATGTATTAGATGCTAGGTCAAACCTCACAAGAAATATCAGTGTGCACTGCAATGTTATCTGAATGGACTGCAACTATTATTATTATTTTTCAGAACATAAACTTACATGTGTGTAGAGTCGTTCACCCGATGGTGTTTGCAGCTCGCCGGGTTGTATTGGACATGGCGGGGTTATAGCAGATCTGTGTAGTTGAGGATCTCGCGGCGGCAATAGTGAGGAGGATTTGTACCTGCTGTTGACTTTTGACCGAGGCACCGTTGGTGGTCGCTTTGTCGAAGTTGATGCAGCAGCTCTGCTTGGAGCTCTGTTTTTTGGTGCAGCAGGTGGACGCTGAGCTCTGTTTTGGGGTGCAGCAGGTGGACGTGGTGGTAATCCAGTGTTGTGACGATGTCTCAGTGGATTGGTTTGAAAATTTTGGAGCGGTGGCACATCATCATCATCTGCTGCAACATCGTGTTCAACTGCATCATCATTGTCTGTTCGGACATGCTGTCCAAACGTAGTGAACTCGTGCTTATACTCTGGGTTGAGAACTGTTATTGGGTCATCTTCATCGTCGTCATCTTCATCCTCCTGTCGGTGAGTGCCCTCCCAGATGAAGGTGACATCGTCGTCATCCTCGACTACCTCTTCTCCCTGGAAAAAATCCTCTTCCGGAGAGTAGTGCACCCTGTTTGTTGTCGTGAAGAATCCTCGAGGAATCTCAGGGGTAACCCAGCCAGTATCTCTTTCAGAAGAAGCTTTACTCTTCTGAAAGTTGTTGTTCCCTGGGTTGTCAATTATGCGCGGCATTTTGTATCTGCTGAACGTCATTTCCTGCACACAAAATGACCGAGCTGCATTGTCAGGCAAAATGAACTGAATCATGCGAACTGCAATGTGTTACAAATGGTACTGCGAAACTAATGCATGCTGACTGCATCACCCTGCAATGTGAACTGAAGTAACCGCACTGCATCGTTGTCCGTAATGAACCTACACAAGCGTACTGCATAACCGAGCAAGTTCACTGCATTTTCCCCCACAACGAACCGAAGCAACCGCACTGCATCGTTTTTGTAGGCGTACTGGACTGCGTGTACTGCTTTGTCTGGAATAACTAAACTGATATGGTTGAGGAAGTGTACTGCTTACCTCGTGTTGCAGTGATTTCTTGTGTTTGTAGGAGGAAGTTCTCTTCTCGTCCGTCTGCACAACTTTCGCGTTCGCCTGTGCAGTCCACTTGCCCTTCAGAAGTTCATGAGCGGTCTGGACGTTGCTCAAGGTGAACGGAGACGGAGGATTTGCTCTGAAGGTCGTTGCAGACTTAATCCAAGAAGCTGCCGTGGATGAAGGAACCTTGCGCACGGTCCTCCTTGCTCGAATTGGTTTGATGTCGAGGCGGCACCAATCCACATCTGATGAAGTACAGCTAATTGCAGGCCCGGAGGAGTTCGACGGCGGCGTTACCGACCTGCTGCCGTGGAAGAAGGCCGATATGCTGGTGGGGGAAGCGTTGCTCGGTTGCTGCCGCGGAAGAAGGCCGAGCGGCGATGGGCGACGGCGCTGCTTGGCCGCTGCCGCGGAAGAAGGCCTGGAGGGGAGGGGCGGCGTTGCTGCCGGCCACTGCCGCAGAAGAAGGCCGGGAGGGGAGGGGCGGTGGCGCTCCCAGGCCGCCGCCGCGGGAGAAAGCGGGGAGGGGAGAGGCGGCATCGCTGCCAGGCCGCTGCCGCGGAAGAAGGCCGGGAGGGGAGGGGCGACAACGCTTCCAGGCCGCTGCCACGGAAGAAGGCCGGGAGGGGAGGGGCGGCGGCGCTCCCAGGCCGCTGCCGCGGTAGAAGGTCGGGAGGGGAGGGGCGGCGGCGCTCCCAGGCCGCTGCCGCGGTAGAAGGTCGGGAGGGGAGGGGCGGCGGCGCTCCCAGGCCGCTGCCGCGGTAGAAGGTCGGGAGGGGAGGGGCGGCGGCGCTCCCAGGCCGCTGCCGCAGTAGAAGGTCGGGAGGGGAGGGGCGGCGGCGATCTGGTGGGGGATGTGTAGAATAAGGCTGGTGTTATTAGAATAAGACTCTTAAGGGGTGTTATCATAATAGACCCACCCTATATATATATATATATATACACACATCTGGGCTATTCTGTTTCGCGTAACAAAATATTATTCTGTTACCCTACTTGAACTCATGGTTTCAGGCGGTTGTACTGATGATTTTCATCTTGTCGAACTGATCGTCTTTTCGTCGGAATGGGGCGTGTAATATACCGTTGGAAAGCTCTTGACATCTACATTACAAATATATAGAATTTTTTTGCAAAATCATCAGGTTTAAGAGCAGTTTGAAAAAACCATTTTTTTTTCAAAACCGAAAACGCGAATCGTATTTTGGACTCAATTTTCAAACGGTTTGTCGGAATTGAGCAAATAAGATGGCGTTGGAAAGCTGGTAAAAATCCTCATATTCCATATATCTACTGTTTTTTCAAATTATATACAATTTAAAAGTAATTTGAAAAACGGTGAAATTCTGGGCAAAACGTATTTTCGCTTTTTTTGCAAACGGTTTGTCAGATTGACGCAAATGATACGGCGTTGGAAAGCTATGGAAAATGCGCAACTTTTTTGTATAGAAATGTTTTTCTAATTCCTTACGGTTTAAAAACGAATTCGAATACGGTCAAATTTGATTTTGAACGCGATTTTTTTAAAAGTTTGTCGAAATGGGGCAAATAATATACCGTTGGATAGCTATCGAAAATGCGAAACTTAGTCATGTTGAACGTTTTCTCTACTTCGCAACCGTTTAAGAGTAATTTTGAATACAGCATGACGGATCATGCTGTTTTCTCGTCTGAAAAATAGAGTAGTCGTATTGATATATGTGTATGCTTGTACTGTGCTATTTTTTGTAGAGTAATTTTGAATGGCTCCGAAAAAGGGTACTTATACTGATGTTTTCATGGGTTTGTACTAAGCATGTTTTCACTAACTAGACTTTGCTCTGTTTTTTGGGTAATATATTTCTCGTAAGTTTTCAATGGTTTACTGTATCCTAGCCCAGAACTTGCATGGTTTTTATTGTTGAACTGAATGTTATTTTTTTGCCAATTTTTTTTGCGTGTTTTTTTAAGTCAATTTTTTTTGCAACGAATGTTCTCGAAAATGCGAAACTTGATCATGTTGAATGTTTTCTCAAATTCACAATCGTTTAAGAGTAATTTTAAATACAACAAGACAAACTTTTTTTCCTGTCTGAAAAACAAAGTACTCATATTGATGTATGTGTGTATTTGTACTGAGCTATTTTTTATAGAGTAATTTTGAATGGTTCTGGAAAAAGAGTACTTGAACTGATGTCCGCATGGTCGTGATATCTTTTTCGTATAGAATTTTTTTTCTAATTCCTTACGGTTTAAACTCGAATTCAAATATGGTCAAATTTGATTTCGAACGCGATTTTTTTAAAAGTTTGTCGAAATGGGGCAAATAGTATAACGTTGGAAAGATATCAAATGCGAAACAGAGTACTCGTACTGATCTATTTGTGTGTTTGTACCGAGGTATTTTTCATAGAGTAAATTTGAATGGTTTTAAAATAAGTGTAATCAAACTGATGTTTGTATGAGTTTGTATTGAGCGTACTTTCACAGGCTAGACTTTACTTTGTTTTTTCTATACGGTTTTCCTCATAACTTTGCAAAGGTTTACGGTATTATTGTCGCCTAACTTGCATGGTTTTTATCATTGAACTGAATGACTTTTTTTCAAAAACAAAATGTTTTGTGTGTTTTTTAACTCAACATTTTATTTTATTTTTTAAATGGTTCGATAATGTGGATTTATATAAGCCAACTCTTTTAGGTTTTAATTTTAAATTTGCTTCCTCTGTCCGAACTGATGATGTCGTTAGCTCCGGACTTGAATGGCTTATCTAGTTGAATTAATTGAATTTAAAATAATAAAATGCGATGTTTGTTTTCTTTTTTGTTTTCTTGAAACTCGAATATTTTTACAACGAAATTCTGGACTTGTCTCTTTTTGCAACTTGAACATTTTCTTGTTGATATTCTTTTTTATTTTTCATAATGTTCTCTTTATTTCGGACCTCTCTTTTTCATGGTTTCGAACTTTTCGCTTTCTTAACTTTGCACTTTCTGGATTCCTTGTACCCAAACCTCCTCAATTCTCCAGTAATGTCTCTCATTTCTTTCTTTTCTAAGTTTTTTAAAGGGGTTTTTGGAACAGTGAAACTATTTATCTGTGAACTTATGGACTTTTTTTGCCATGAACTTACCAACATTTATTCTACCAAATGCACGCACTTTTCAGCCAACATTTTTAAAACGCTTCAGCCAATGTAGGCATAACATCAAATAGGCAAGGGCGAAATACAAAAAAAGGAAGACATCAGTTTTAGCTCTTCACAGTATAAGTATATCATCCAACGTGTACTCGGTGTCAACTTGCATAACATGACACAGAGCAATAGCAACATCGTACCATTAGCAATAGATAGCAACTCAGAATATATCTTTTTCTACATACAATGCCATGATATTTACACGTAATGGTTGGCAAGTACATGTCAAGCGAAACAAAGTTTCAACAGAAATGACTTCTTTTTTAGTAGTGCATGTCAAAACAGTGGTATCTTATTTTCTTGATCCTCGGAATTTGGGTGAAGAGAGTGTAACAAGAGAAGTGAAACCATGCCACCACCTAGTACTTGCATCAGTACACTTCTTTTTGAGATCATAGCGTAAGGCAGTGAGGTTGCAAGTTCAAACACATGCCTGAATTGAACTCAAATAAGAAACTGAACTCCAACTACAATAAGAATTGAACTGAAAGAAATTTATAAACTGAACCGAACTGAAAGAAGAAATTGGACATCATATGTACAGCAAGAAATAAACTTGAGCAGTACCAACTACTAAACAAAAAGATTGGTTTACTGAACCTAGAGATTATATATTGGTGAATTTTTTTCTCCCTAAGAATAATTAATCAAATACATGTACTGTTCGCTAGGTGTTAGCAATAGGTGGCAAAGTAGTAGCGGCACAAAAGAAGGCCACCATGAACAGTGAGTACTACTGCGATACCTAAACTATGTGTTGGCCACGCTTGCTTTACATAGTACTACAAGATTTTTATAAAAAAGTACTAGAAGATTTGTGAATATGAGGTCGTAGAGAAGTTGTACTGAGGGTGTGGATTAGAGTGGTTGGAAGAGGATGCAGCAACACCCACACACACCACCAAATAAGTTCTTCTGCCTCCAGAACACATGTATACATAGATGCATCTCCATCTACAAGGAAGGATAGATGAGGTACTGTAATTTATAAGAAAAAATAGGTATGCTAGAATGTAAACCTGGAAAGGGAAAAACAAGTGCAATGTTTTTACGGAAAAATGCCCGCGGGGTCGGTTCCATAGCTCTTTCCACTTGCAGCCACTAACACAAACACTAACAAGGAAAAGGCACACATAATTACATAGGGGAAATCAGTTACATGCCCAACCAAGATTAATAATTACTTGTTCTACTTCCATGGTTTCACACGATGCTATGGACCTTGTGAAGCAACCTAACCAGAAACTACTTCTCATTCAGCTTAAATTTAACCCCACATAATTCAGTTTTGGCTCAGACATTAATAGGGGAAAAGCACCTTTGCATCTGTTTTTGTTCTAGGTAAGTGAACGTTTACAAACAGTACATGATACTGGAACATTTTCATCAAGAAATAGAAAAAATGCCTATAGTTGAATGGGAACATTTTCTTGTTCAGTAATAGAAGGAACTTAGTTTTTAGACCATTGGCCATTATTCCACACATGGAAATGAAAATAGAGTCAAAGCACTTCCTAAAAAGGTTCCATTGGCATGCCGAAGTTGCTTTTTTACTCGATCAATTCTGAAAAGATCAATGCCAAGAATAATATCATAACTTGATTTTTCTAATGGATACATACTGATGAACTACTACAAATCTTGTTGTTGACCTGTCCTTGTTGTTCAACATGTATTTTATTTTTACAAAATATAATTGAAGAGTACTGAAAATGTGGTGTTTTTTTTAAATATATATATGAACTTTACTGAAAAGAACGTCTGAACATTTGGGACGATAGTTTGTGAACTTCTCGATGATATTTTTTAAATGTTTGTGCGACCGAAAATAGAAAAGAGTGGCAAATCAGATTTGCACTTTCCTGTACAAAAAGTTTGAACTCCATGTCAAATGATTGGTTTCAGTAGCAAAAAAATTGGCTGAACCTCTTACGCACAAAACTGAATTTGATTCAACCTTCACACATCAAGAAGTTTGAACTTCACCAAAAATTTAAATAGTTCAACCAAATACATACAAACAGAAAACATGCTATAATTGGTCCTGTTTAGACATCAAGAAAATATTTAGAGATCACAGTTCAAAATTTTGTTTTGCGAACTCTCAAGCAAGCATCAATTGAACATACGCGGAGATACGAGGATGAGATGACGAAAGCTAACCTTTAGTAGATGGTGAAGAACGGCCGACGACATCGGTTGAATAATAGACCACAAGAATTAGATAAATGAACCACTGTTTCTAACCACATAAATGTAGAACTGTAGGAATTAGCAAAATTGAACTACCATTTGATGCTCATGCTTCTATTATTTTTTAGTGATAATGAGATAAACAAGTATTAAGAAAAACATGAGCTAGGGAAAAGGAAAAACAAGTTATACAGTAGAACGACACAACAAAATGCACGAACAAACTATGTGATGCAAGTACACCATGTGATGCAAGTACCAACTCTTTTTCTCTCTGAAACAAGCAAGATTCACACAAACATCCTGCATTTCTAGCATCAGAAGTTACTTGTCATGAACTGACAGATTTACACAAGTAGACCAACCAATGGTGAAATCTACTAATTGTTTTAAGGAATCAGTAATTTGGTACCCGCTAGGGATTCATGTGTTTCGTTGTACTGAATTTAACAACGAAAATGCAGATTCATAGAGAAAACAACCCAAAAGAAGTGATGTCACCGTGTCCCGTTGTAGCTCAGCGTGTGTAGTGTACTTGCACTTATGATCAACCATTTTTTGACTAGATATTTCATGGGAGTCTAGGGTGCTTGCATTAAAATGCAAAGTTGCAGTGCGCCAATCTTTTCTTTGTTTAATCCTTGAACTGAAGGAAGCTCTTGACTTGTAAGATGAATCGAAAATGCATCCAAAGGTGTACTGAAAAAACTGAAGCCCCGGGAAGCCTTTACTACGAGCAGGATAAGGGCTGGGGCTTTCTATGCTGGTGGAGCGCCATGTCCTCCGTCGTCAGCGAGCTCCGGCCATGAACCCACTGAGGGAGTCCTGGACTAAGGGGTCCTCGGGCGTCCGGCCTGTTATCCATGGGCCGGACTGATGGGCTATGAAGACATGAAGACCGAAGACTCTACCCGTGTCCGGACTGGGTTCTCCTTGGCGTGGAAGGCAAGCTAGGCGACCGACTATGAAGATTCCTTCCTATGTAACCGCCTCTATGTAACCCTAGATTCCCTCGGTGTCTATATAAACCGGAGGGTGTAGTCCGGAAAGAATACACTCATTACCATAGTCATACAGGCTAGACTTCTAGGGTTTAGCCATTACGATCTCGTGGTAGATCAACTCTTGTAACACTCATATTCATCAAGATCAATCAAGCAGGAAGTAGGGTATTACCTCCATAGAGAGGGCCCGAACCTGGGTAAACATCGTGTCCCTTGTCTCTTATTACCATCGACCTTAGACGCACAGTTCGGGACCCCCTACCCGAGATCCGCCGGTTTTGACACCGACATTGGTGCTGTTGGTGAACGTAGCAGAAATTCAAAATTTTCTACGCATCACCAAGATCAATCTATGGAGTAATCTAGCAACGAGGGGAAGGGGAGTGAATCTACATACCCTTGTAGATCGCGATGCGGAAGCGTTGCAAGAACGCGGATGAGGGAGTCGTACTCGTAGCGATTCAGATCGCGGTTGATTCCGATCTAAGCACCGAAAGAACGGTGCCTCCGCGTTCAACACACGTGCAGCCCGGTGACGTCTCCCACGCCTTGATCCAGCAAGGAGAGAGGGAGAGGTTGGGGAAGACTCCATCCAGCAGCAACACGACGGCGTGGTGGTGGTGGAGGAGCGTGGCAATCCCGCAGGGCTTCGCCAAGCACCGCGGGAGAGGAGGAGGAAGAAGAGGGGTAGGGCTGCGCCAAAAAGGAGACGTTCTCATGTCTTGGGCAGCCCCAAACCTCAAATATATATAGGGGAGGGGGAGGGCTGCGCCCCCCATCTAGGGTTTCCCCCCCAAGGGGTGCGGCCAGCCCTAGATGGGGCTTGGGGGGCGGCCAAAGGGGGGAGGAGTGCCTCCCAAGTCAAGTGGAGGCCCTCCCCCTTAGGGTTTCCCCTCTCCCATGCGCATGGGCCTTGGGGGGCTGGTGCCCCTGGCCCATTAAGGCTAGGGCGCCCCCTTACAGCCCATGCTGCTGTATTGGACGTGGTGGAACATTTTCCGGACCTCCGGACCCCTCCGGAATCCTCCGGAACCTTCTGGAAGCTTCCCGGTACAATACCGAAAAACCCGAACTTTTCCCGGAACCCGAACAACAACTTTCCATATATAAATCTTTACCTCCGGACCATTCCGGAACTCCTCGTGACGTCCGGGATCTCATCCGGGACTCCGAACAACATTCGGTAACCACATACATACTTTCCCTATAACCCTAGCGTCATCGAACCTTAAGTGTGTAGACCCTACGGGTTCGGGAACCATGCAGACATGACCGAGACGTTCTCCGGTCAATAACCAACAGCGGGATCTGGATACCCATGTTGGCTCCCACATGTTCCACGATGATCTCATCGGATGAACCACGATGTCGGGGATTCAATCAATCCCGTATTCAATTCCCTTTGTCTAACGGTATGTTACTTGCCCGAGATTCGATCGTCGGTATCCCTATACCTTGTTCAATCTCGTTACCGGCAAGTCTCTTTACTCGTTCCGTAACTCACATCATCCCGTGATCAACTCCTTGGTCACATTGTGCACATTATGATGATGTCCTACCGAGTGGGCCCAGAGATACCTCTCCGTTTACACGGAGTGACAAATCCCAGTCTCGATTCGTGCCAACCCAACAGACACTTTCGGAGATACCCGTAGTGCACCTTTATAGCCACCCAGTTACGTTGTGACGTTTGGCACACCCAAAGCATTCCTACGGTATCCGGGAGTTGCACAATCTCATGGTCTAAGGAAGTGATACTTGACATTAGAAAAGCTCTGAGCAAACGAACTACACGATCTTGTGCTAGGCTTAGGATTGGGTCTTGTCCATCACATCATTCTCCTAATGATGTGATCCCGTTATCAACGACATCCAATGTCCATGGTCAGGAAACCGTAACCATCTATTGATCAACGAGCTAGTCAACTAGAGGCTTACTAGGGACATGGTGTTGTCTATGTATCCACACATGTATCTGAGTTTCCTATCAATACAATTCTAGCATGGATAATAAACGATTATCATGAACAAGGAAATATAATAATAACCTATTTATTATTGCCTCTAGGGCATATTTCCAACAGTCTCCCACTTGCACTAGAGTCAATAATCTAGTTCACATCACCATGTGATTAACACTGACAGGTCACATCACCATGTGACCAACACCCAAGAGTTTACTAGAGTCAACAATCTAGTTCACATCTCTATGTGATTAACACTCAATGAGTTCTGGTTTGATCATGTTATGCTTGTGAGAGAGGTTATTAGTCAACGGGTCTGAACCTTTCAGATTCGTGTGTGCTTTACGAATATCTATGTCATCTTGTGGATGCTACCACGCGCTACTTGGAGCCATTTCAAATAATTGCTCTACTATACGAATCCGGTTTACTACTCAGAGTCATCCGGATTAGTGTCAAAGTTCGCATCGACGTAACCCTTTACGACGAACTCCTTTTCACCTCCATAATCGAGAAAATTCCTTAGTCCACTAGGTACTAAGGATAAGTTCGACCGCTGTCATGTGATCCATTCCCGGATCACTATTGTACCCCTTGACCAACTCATGGCAAGGCACACTTCATGTGCGGTACACAGCATAGCATACTGTAGAGCCTACGTCTAAAGCATAGGGGACGACCTTCGTCCTTTCTCTCTCTTCTGCTGTGGTCAGGTCTTGAGTCTTACTCAATACTCACACCTTGTAACACAGCCAAGAACTCCTTCTTTGCTGATCTATTTTGAACTCTTTCAAAATCATGTCAAGGTGTGCGTTCTTTTGAAAGTATCATCAGGCGTCTTGATCTATCTCTATAGATCTTGATGCCCAATATGTAAGCAGCTTTATCCAGGTCTTCCTTTGAAAAACTCCTTTCAAACAACCCTTTATGCTTTCCAGAAATTTTACATCATTTCGGATCAACAATATGTCATTCACATATACTTATCAGAAATGTTGTAGCGCTCCCACTCACTTTATTGTAAATACAAGTTTCTAACAAACTTTGTATAAACCCAAAAACTTTGATCACCCCATCAAAGCGTATATTCTGACTCCGAGATGCTTGCTCTAATCCATGGAAGGATCGCTGGAGCTAGCATACCTTTTAGCATCCTTAGGATCGACAAAACCTTTCTGATTGTATCACATACAACCTTTCCTTACGAAAACTGGTAAGGAAACTTGTTTTGACATCCATCTGCCAGATTTCATAAATGCAGCTAATGCTAACATGATTCCGACGGACTTAAGCATCGCTACGGATGAGAAAATCTCATCGTAGTCAACTCCTTGAACTTGTGGAAATACTCTTTGCCACAAGTCGAGCTTCATAGACGGTAACATTACCGTCCACGTCCGTCTTCTTCTCAAAGATCCATTTATCTCGGATTTCATGGCTTCTAACCATTTGTCGGAATATGGGCCCACCATCGCTTCTCCATAGCTCGTAGGTTCATTGTTGTCCAACAACATGACTTCCAAGACAGGATCACGTACCACTCTGAAGTAGTACGCATCCTCGTCGTCCTACGAGGTTTGGTAGTGACTTGATCCGAAGTTTCATGATCACTATCATAAGCTTCCACTTCAATTGGTGTAGGTGCCACAGGAACAACTTCCTGTGCCCTGCTACACACTAGTTGAAGTGACGGTTCAATAACCTTATCAAGTCTCCACCATCCTCCCACTCAATTCTTTCGAGAGAAACTTTTCCTCGAGAAAGGACTCGTTTCTAGAAGCAATTACTTTTGCTTCCAGATCTGAAAAAGGAGGTATACCCAACTGTTTTGGGTATTCTATGAAGATGCATTTATCCGCTTTGGGTTCGAGCTTATCAGCCTGAAACTTTTCCACATAAGCATCGCAGCCCCAAACTTTTAAGAAACGACAACTTAGGTTTCTCTAAACGGTGTCGTCTCAACGGAATTGCGTGGTGCCCCTTTTAAAGTGAATGTGGTTGTCTCTAATGCCTAACCCATAAACGATAGTGGTAATTCGATAAGAAACATCATGGTATGCACCATATCCAATAGGGTGCAGTTATGATGTTCGGACACACCATCACACTATGGTGTTCCAGGCGGTATTAATTGTGAAACACTTTCCACAATGTCTTAATTGTGTGCCAAACTCGTAACTCAGATACTCATCTCTATGATCATATCACAGACATTTTATCCTCTTGTCACGACGATCTTCAACTTCACTCTGAAATTACTTGAACCTTTCAATAATTCAGACTTGTGTTTCATCAAGTAAATACACTCAGCATCTACTCAAATCATCTGTGAAGTAAGAACATAACGATATCCACTGCATGCCTCAGCACTCATTGGACTGCACACATCAAAATGTATTACTTCCAACAAGTTGCTCTCTTGTTCCATCTTACTGAAAACGAGGCTTTTCAGTCATCTTGCCCATGTGGTATGATTTGCATGTCTCAAGTGATTCAAAATCAAGTGAGTCCAAACGATCCATCTGCATGGAGTTTCTTCATGCATATATACCAATAGACATGGTTCGCATGTCTCAATCTTTTCAAAAACGAGCGAGTCCAAAGATCCATCTACATGGAGCTTCTTCATGCGTTCTATACCAATATGACTCAAGTGGCAGTGCCACAAGTATGTGGTACTATCATTACTATTTTATATCTTTTGGCACGAACATGTGTATCACTACGATCGAGATTCATTTTAGGTGCAAGACCATTGAAGGTATTATTCAAATAAACAGAGTAACCATTATTCTCCTTAAATGAATAACCGTATTGCGATAAACATAATCCAATCATGCTCAACGCAAACACCAAATCTCGATGGTAGAGGGAGCATGCGATGCTTGATCACATCAACCTTGGAAACCACTTCCAACACATATCGTCATCTCACCTTTAGCTAGTCTCCATTTATTCCGCAGCTTTTATTTCGAGTTACTAACACTTAGCAACCGAACCGGTATCTAATACCCTGGTGCTGCTAGGAGTACTAGTAAAGTACACATTCATATAACGTATATCCAATATACTTCTGTCGACCTTGTCTGCCTTCTCATCTACCAAGTATCTAGGGTAGTTCCGCTTCAGTGACCGTTCCCCTTATTACAGAAGCACTTAGTCTCGGGTTTGGGTTCAACCTTGGGATTCTTCACTAGAGCAGCAAACTGATTTGCCGTTTCATGAAGTATCCCTTTTGCCCTTGCCCTTCTAGAAACTAGTGGTTTTACTAACCATCAACAATTGATGCTCCTTCTTGATTTCTACTCTTCGCGGTGTCAAATATCGCGAATAGCTCAAGGATCATCATAACTATCCCTGATACTTTATAGTTCATCACGAAGCTCTACTAGCTTGGTGGCAGTGACTATGGAGAACTATCACTATCTCATCTGGGAGATTAACTCCCACTCGATTCAAGCGATTGTGGTACTCAGACAATCTGAGCACATGCTCAACGATTGAGCTTTTCTCCCTTAGTTTGCAGGCTTAAGAAACTTGTCAGAGGTCTCATACCTCTTGACGTGGGCACTAGTCTGAAATCCCAATTTCAGTCTTCGGAACATCTCATATGTTCTGCGACGTTTCAAAAACGTCTTTGGTGCCACAATTCTAAACCGTTAGCATTACGCACTAACTATCACGTAGTCATCAAAACGTGTATGTCAGATGTTTCGCAACATCTACAGACGACGCTGAGGTTCAGCACACCGAGCGGTGCATTAAGGACATAAGCCTTCTGTGCAGCAATGAGGACAATCCTCAGTTTACGGACCCAGTCCGCATAATTGCTACTACCAACTTTCAACTAAATTTTCTCTAGGAACATATCTTAAACAGTAGAACTAAAGCGCAAGATATGACATAATTTGCAAAGACTTTTTGACTATGTTCATGATAATGAAGTTCATCTGATTATTGAACTCCCACTCAGATAGACATCCCTCTAGTCATCTAAGTGATACATGATCCGAGTCAAACTAGGCCGTGTCCGATCATCACGTGAGACGGACTAGTCATCATCGGTGAACATCTCCATGTTGATCGTATCTACTATACGACTCATGTTCGACCTTTCGATCTCTTGTGTTCCGAGGCCATGTCTGTACATGCTAGGCTCGTCAAGTCAACCTAAGTGTTTTGCATGTGTTCCGAGGCCATGTCTGTACATGCTAGGCTCGTCAACACCCGTTGTATTCGAACGTTAGAATCTATCACACCCGATCATCACGTGGTGCTTCGAAACAACGAACCTTCGCAACGGTGCACAGTTAGGGGGAACACGTCTCTTGAAATTTTAGTGAGGGATCATCTTACTTACTACCGTCGTTCTAAGCAAATAAGATGCATAACATGATAAACATCACATGCAATCAAATAGTGACATGATATGGCCAATATCATTTTGCTCCTTTGATCTCCATCTTCGGGGCACCATGATCATCTTTGTCACCGGCATGACACCATGATCTCCATCATCATGATCTCCATCATTGTGTCTTCATGAAGTTGTCACGCCAACGATTACTTCTACTTCTATGGCTAACGCGCTTAGCAATAAAGTAAAGTAATTTACATGGCGTTATTCAATGACACGCAGGTCATACAAAAAATAAAGACAACTCCTATGGCTCCTGCCGGTTGTCATACTCATCGACATGCAAGTCGTGATTCCTATTACAAGAATATGATCAATCTCATACATCACATATATCATTCATCACATCTTCTGGCCATATCACATCACATAGCACATGCTGCAAAAACAAGTTAGACGTCCTCTAATTGTTGTTGCAAGTTTTTACGTGGCTTGTATAGGTTTCTAGCAAGAACGTTTCTTACCTACGTAAAACCACAACGTGATATGCCAATTTCTATTTACCCTTCATAAGGACCCTTTTCATCGAATCCGTTCCGACTAAAGTGGGAGAGACAGACACCCGCTAGCCACCTTATGCAACTAGTGCATGTCAGTCGGTGGAACCTGTCTCACGTAAGCGTACGTGTAAGGTCGGTCCGGGCCGCTTCATCCCACAATGCCGCCGAAACAAGATAAGACTAGTAGCGGCAAGAAGAATTGGCAACATCGACGCCCACAACTACTTTGTGTTCTACTCGTGCATAGAAACTACGCATAGACCTAGCTCATGATGCCACTGTTGGGGAACGTAGCAGAAATTCAAAATTTTCTACGCATCACCAAGATCAATCTATGGAGTAATCTAGCAACGAGGGGAAGGGGAGTGCATCTACATACCCTTGTAGATCGCGATGCGGAAGCGTTGCAAGAACGCGGATGAGGGAGTCGTACTCGTAGCGATTCAGATCGCGGTTGATTCCGATCTAAGCACCGAAAGAACGGTGCCTCCGCGTTCAACACACGTGCAGCCCGGTGACGTCTCCCACGCCTTGATCCAGCAAGGAGAGAGGGAGAGGTTGGGGAAGACTCCATCCAGCAGCAGCACGACGGCGTGGTGGTGGTGGAGGAGCGTGGCAATCCCGCAGGGCTTCGCCAAGCACCGCGGGAGAGGAGGAGGAGGAAGAGAGGTAGGACTGCGCCAAAAAGGAGACGTTCTCATGTCTTGGGCAGCCCCAAACCTCAATATATATAGGGGAGGGGGAGGGCTGCGCCCCCATCTAGGGTTTCCCCCCCAAGGGGTGCGGCCAGCCCTAGATGGGGCTTGGGGGGCGGCCAAAGGGGGGAGGAGTGCCTCCCAAGTCAAGTGGAGGCCCTCCCCCTTAGGGTTTCCCCTCTCCCATGCGCATGGGCCTTGGGGGGGCTGGTGCCCCTGGCCCATTAAGGCTAGGGCGCCCCCTTACAGCCCATGCTGCTGTATTGGACGTGGTGGAACATTTTCCGGACCTCCGGACCCCTCCGGAATCCTCCGGAACCTTCTGGAAGCTTCCCGGTACAATACCGAAAAACCCGAACTTTTCCCGGAACCCGAACAACAACTTTCCATATATAAATCTTTACCTCCGGACCATTCCGGAACTCCTCGTGACGTCCGGGATCTCATCCGGGACTCCGAACAACATTCGGTAACCACGTACATACTTTCCCTATAACCCTAGCGTCATCGAACCTTAAGTGTGTAGACCCTACGGGTTCGGGAACCATGCAGACATGACCGAGACGTTCTCCGGTCAATAACCAACAGCGGGATCTGGATACCCATGTTGGCTCCCACATGTTCCACGATGATCTCATCGGATGAACCACGATGTCGGGGATTCAATCAATCCCGTATTCAATTCCCTTTGTCTATCGGTATGTTACTTGCCCGAGATTCGATCGTCGGTATCCCTATACCTTGTTCAATCTCGTTACCGGCAAGTCTCTTTACTCGTTCCGTAACTCACATCATCCCGTGATCAACTCCTTGGTCACATTGTGCACATTATGATGATGTCCTACCGAGTGGGCCCAGAGATACCTCTCCGTTTACACGGAGTGACAAATCCCAGTCTCGATTCGTGCCAACCCAACAGACACTTTCGGAGATACCCGTAGTGCACCTTTATAGCCACCCAGTTACGTTGTGACGTTTGGCACACCCAAAGCATTCCTACGGTATCCGGGAGTTGCACAATCTCATGGTCTAAGGAAGTGATACTTGACATTAGAAAAGCTCTGAGCAAACGAACTACACGATCTTGTGCTAGGCTTAGGATTGGGTCTTGTCCATCACATCATTCTCCTAATGATGTGATCCCGTTATCACCGACATCCAATGTCCATGGTCAGGAAACCGTAACCATCTATTGATCAACGAGCTAGTCAACTAGAGGCTTACTAGGGACATGGTGTTGTCTATGTATCCACACATGTATCTGAGTTTCCTATCAATACAATTCTAGCATGGATAATAAACAATTATCATGAACAAGGAAATATAATAATAACCTATTTATTATTGCCTCTAGGGCATATTTCCAACAGGTGCTTTCATTGAGAGTTCCACTGTGCCGTCGACGAAAGGTTCGATGGCCCCTTCGATCGTCCATAGTGACGCTGTCCAGGGAGAAACCTTCCTCCCAGGACAGATCTTTGTGTTCGGCGGCTTCGTACTGCGGGCCAACTCGCTTGGCCATCTGGAGCAGATTGATAGTTACGCCCCTGGCCATCAGGTCAGATTCGAAAGCTTGAACTACATCGCGGACGTCCGCGGAGACTTGATCTTCGACGGATTCGAGACGGCGACGATCGCTCCCCCTCGCTCCGATGAACATGACTTAAATCTGTCATCGGGTCACATCCAGGAGATGGTTCCTATTGCTGCAACAGCCTTAGAGACGGAGCAGATCGTGCCATCCGAGGCCACAGAGTCCGCGGCGTTGGAGCCGCACACAGACTCAACACCCTGCAATATTTGCATCAACGGAACTCCAGACTCGTCTCCGGCTATAAGTTCCAGACCATGTACGCCTGTGGACATCGAGCTGGATCGGTTATTGATTTTTGAATTCAGCGTTGCAGACATCTTCCAGCACTCACCTTTGGGTGATGTGTTAAACTCTTTAAACAATTTGTCCTTGGAGAAGGACTCATAGCCGAACTATGTTCGGTTCGAGCTAGAAGCTGATGATGGGGAATTTTGCTTCCCACCTGCCACCCACTTCATAGCCACTGTCGATGACTTAACTGACGTGCTTGATTATGGCTCCGAAGACATCGACAGTATGGACAACGATGCCGACAAGGAGCAAGGCCAAGACCCGCCATTCACCGGACGTTGGACGGCCACCTCTTCGTACGATGTGTACATGGTTGACACACCTAAAAAAGCTAGCGACGATGACAAAGAAGATCCAGTTGCGAATAAACCTTCTGAGACACAGTCCAAGCGCCGGCGCCCTAAACGCCATTCCAAGCCTCGTCGCTCAAAAGATGGCAACACTGGCACCGGAGAAAATAGTACTCCGGGCGACGCCGAAAACAATGAAGACCCTGTTGGAGCTACATCCGAACAGGAGGAACAAGACAACGGGTAAGTTAACCCTGATAAACAGGCCATGCCCAATGACCCGGATAATTATAGTTATCGTCCAGTCTCCGAGGATGAGGAGAGCCTCGGCAGCGAGGATTTCATCATGCCTGAGGCACCCCTCGAGTAGGAGCACTTCAAGCGCCAGCTACTAGCTACTGCAAGAAGCCTGAAGAAAAAGCAGCAGCAACTCAAAGCCGATCAAGACCTACTCATTGACAGATGGACCGATGTCCTGGCAGCAGAAGAACACGGCCCCAAGCGCCCAGCCAAGAGTTACCCAAAGCGCAAACTGCTACCTCAGTTCGACGAGGAGGCACCAGATCCCATACCTCCCTCGCGTAATCCGGAACGACCACCACGTGGTCGGGATAGTGCGGCGGACCGACCACCTTGTGGTCGGGATAAAACGGCAACTCAGGCCGAACAACAGCCCGCCCCACCGCCTCACAAAAATAGGGACAGAACAGCTCGGGATCATACATACGACCTTCGGCAGGACCTGGATAGTAGAGCAGGACATACCAGATCAATCTACGGATCGCGAGGAGGCTTCCCGACTCGGGATGACGGCTACCTATTCGGACGTGACAAACCTAGTCACGCCCGGGCCGATAACCGCAGACGAACTTCATCGGAGGTGCGCCGTGATGCGGCCCGATATAGAGGCGCCGCACACCCTCTCTGCTTCACGGATGAAGTACTAGATCACGAATTCCCGAGGGGTTCAAGCCCGTCAATATTGAATCATACGACGGAACAACCGATCCCGCAGTGTGGATCGAAGATTTTATTCTCCACATCCATATGGCCCGAGGAGACGACCTCCACGCCATCAAATACTTCCCACTAAAATTAAAAGGGCCAGCTAGACACTGGCTAAATAGCCTGCCTGAAAATTCTATCGGCAGCTGGGAGGACTTGGAAGAAGCTTTTCTTGACAACTTCCAAGGCACTTATGTCCGGCCACCAGACGCCGATGACTTAAGTCATATAGTTCAACAACCTGGAGAATCAACTAGAAAATTCTGGACTAGGTCCCTAACCAAAAAGAACCAGATCATTGACTGTCCGGATGCTGAAGCCCTAGCGGCCTTCAAACACAGCATCCGCGACGAATGGCTCGCCCGCCACCTCGGCCAAGAAAAGCCGAAATCCATGGCAGCCCTCACAGCACTCATGATCCGCTTTTGCGCGGGTGAGGATAGTTGGCTGGCCCGTAGTACAAACACAACCAACGAGGCAGGCCCCTCTGAGGCCAAAAAATAGCACCGGCAAGCTCCGGCACAATAAACACAAACGCCAAAGTAATGGCGATAACATCGATGACACGGCAGTTCACGCCGGATTCAGCGGCTCCAAGTCCGACCAGCGGAAGAAGCCCTAGAAAAGGAACAATGAGGGACCATCCAGCTTGGACCGCATACTCGACCGTCCGTGCCAAATACATGGCACCCCAGACAAACAAGCCAATCATACCAACAGAGATTGTTGGGTTTTTAAACAGGCTGGCAAGTTAAATGCCGAGAACAAGGAAAAGGGATCACAAAGCGAGGACGAGGACGAAGAGCCCCGGCAGCCGAACACTAGGGGGAAGAAGGAATTTCCCCCTCAAGTCAAAACGGTGAACATGATATACGCTACACACATCCCCAGAAGGGAGCGCAAGCGAGCACTCAGAGACGTCTACGCAGTAGAGCCAGTCGCCCCGAAATTCAATCCATGGTCGTCATTCCCGATCACCTTCGATCGTCAAGATCATCCAACTAGTATCCGCCATGGCGGTTCGGCCGCACTGGTCCTCGACCCAATCATCGAGGGATTTCACCTAACACGAGTCCTAATGGACGGTGGTAGTAGCCTCAACCTGCTCTATCAGGATACAGTGTGCAAAATGGGCATTAATCCCTCACGAGTCAAGCCCACAAAGACTACCTTTAAAGGAGTCATACCAGGCATAGAGGCCCGTTGCACGGGGTCAATCACGCTGGAAGTGGTCTTCGGTTCCCCGGACAACTTCCGAAGCGAAGAGTTAATCTTCGATATCGTCCCCTTCCGCGGCGGCTACCACGCACTGCTTGGACGAACTGCGTTTGCTAGATTCAACGCAGTGCCGCACTATGCTTATCTCAAGCTCAAGATGCCCGGTCCACGTGGCGTCATAACAGTCAACGGAAACACTGAACGCTCCCTCCGAACAGAGGAGCACACAGCCGCCCTAGCAGCAGAGGTACAGAGCAGCCTTCTCAAGCAAAACCGGAATCCCGCTGCCGAGCCCCTGGACATCACTAAGAGAGTCCGGACCACACTGTAACAGGACGGTTCGGCTCGTCAAAAGCTCGACTAGCAATTCGGCCTTGGTCCCGGTCCTGATGAGGTAGCCGCATCCGCACCTCGCGTACATAATTACACACTCAAAATCCCATGGGCATGACGGAGGCACAACTAGCTTGTGATCCACAGTTCGGCTACACCGATCCCGGACTCACTAGTATCTTTGCTATTTCTTTTTTTTCTTTCTCCCTCTTTTCAGGTATCTTTTATACAGGCCTCCTCCGATGGTCTGATTACCGGTCCTGTCAAAGGACGAGTACACCAGATTGGCGCAGAGCAAGGGCATACAAGGGAAGCCCTAGAGGACAATCCAACGACTACTCTACCTGTTTTTCAGTACCCAAATGCAGCTCTCCTCTGGTTTTGGCATGTTAAATAGCCGGTTGCTTATCGCATTATTTGTATAAATGCGCTTTGATGCATTAACCCAACTATAATGGAAACAGTTTACGGCCCACGTCAAGGGGCCCCAGATACTACCTCTGCTCTTTTTCTGTTTCCCGTTGCTATTAATTACTTATATCCTCGCACCCGTACACTTTGGTACGTCTCATATTCGCCAGGGGCTCCCTATCGCCCCATAATACGGCAACAAAGTCCGAACACTTCTTATAGATAAGTTCGGCACCCCGAATTTAGCATTATATGCATTGGCTCCGAATCATGTCTTTGGTCAATAGTTGGGTTGCCCAGCTCCTGTGCTTGCTACCCTACGTTCCGCTATAGCGGCTAGGGTAGTAAAGGAGAACTACTGCGATTGTGCCCTGGTCTAAACCGGATGAGCACCTCAGTAGAGAAAGCCGAAAACTGACTGTCATGATGCGGCGAGAGCCGGTCAGCTGTTCGGAGGTCACAAATCGTTGGAGATTTTTCCCGCATTTCGCGAAGGATCGGTACTTCCCGATTAGACGTTGATAGCACCCTGATTTGTATACCAAGGGCTGCGCCTATGTTTTATGATAAAACTCCTATGGCTAAGTGAGGGCATTTAAGCCGCATAGTCTGATTGCATGGTTCGTTGCACTAAACAACTCCTTCAAGGACCATATAATTGGATCAATATTGTTTAGATTCCATCCCGAACACCTCCGTACTACCTACGTGAGGGCAGAAGCCGACGACTGGCCAACCCTCAGATTCAATATAACACGGCCGCACAGGAGGAAACAATCAAAACATAACAAACATTATATTACAAACCGGATTTGTTTTCATCATACAAAGACAAGAAACGAATGTCTTCATTCGAAAATAATGTCCTGCCCGCACTGCGTTGCTGCAAGTCGAGACCCCTCCAGGACATCCGCAAAATACCGCTCAGGTGTGCGGTGCTCCTTGCCATCCAGCGGCCCCGTGGCCACCTCAACAGCATCCATCTTCACCCACCACATCTTGCAACGAGCTAATGCCATGCGGGCACCCTCGATACAGACTGATCGCTTGACAACGTCTAGCCGCGGACAAGCCTCCACCACCCGCTTCACGATGCCAAAATAACTGTTGGGTATCGCCTCGGCCGGCCACAGCCGGATTATTAAGTCCTTCATGGCCAGTTCGGCCACCCTGTGTAGCTCGACCAGCTGTTTCAGCTGATCGGTAAAGGGCACCGAATGTTCTGGCACAGCGTACTGTGTCCAGAACAGCTTCTCCGTGGAGCTCCCTTCTTTGGCTCGGAAGAACTCCGCCGCATTGGACACGCTGCGTGGTAGATCCGCAAAAGCCCCTGGGCAACTCCGAATCCGGGTTAGTAAAAGGTACTTCCTCTCCGCATACTTGCTTTGCATGTTAAATGCCTTACGAGCTGCGATCTTCTTGGCCTCCTGGATCTCCTGGAGAGCGCCCCGGGCCTCATTCTGTGCGGCCTCCCCGCTCTGGCGGGCTTTGGTAAGTTCGTTCTCTCGAACCAACGCTTCACGCTCCAAAGCCTCACACTTTTTCACTACGTCCTGGAGCTCCTGCTGGATCTCGTCGACCCGGGCCTTGAGCTTCTTACGGGTGGCTTGCTGCTGGCAGCCTTCCCCTCGGCTTCAGTCAGGGCATTTTTCAGGGCCTCGACCTCGGTCGCCACCCCTACACACATTATGACACTCCGGTCAATACTCACCACTTATTCTTTCCGAATACAGAACAAATCATTACTCACCTTGCTTCTTGTGGAGCTAAATCTTCACCTCGCCGAGTTCGTTCTCGGTCCGCTCCAACCTCTGCTTCAGTTCAGAGACTTCGGCAGCATGCGAGGTCACGGCCAACAGTGACGCATGTTTAATCACATAATTAGTCTCCTACAAAGGGTTGATCCCCTGTCCGGCCTTTCTTTCCGAACACCGGACAGTGTCTCAGGGGCTACTGTCAGCATGGGGTGTTCTCTTTTTACGTGAATTACCTCGAAACCTGTCAACAAGTTGTGGCAGGCCTCGTTTAGTCCACTCTTGGCGGACTGAACCTTCTCGATCATCGTACCCATAAGGATACAGTGCTCGTCCACAATGGAGGCGCCTCGTAGTGCCTCCATCAGGTTATCCGGTGCCCCTGGTTGGACAGGGGCCACCAGTGGAATTGGCGCACTCCCCTTCTTTGAAGGAGGCTGCTCGCCCAATTCTGGAGCCATATGGGTCTCCGGAATCGTATCCGGCTGTGGGCCGAACTGATACGCCCCACTTTGCCAGTCTCCAAGGGGATCCGCTCCCCCATGTGTCCGACAGTGGAGGTTTCGCCTTGTGGCGCCTCCCGGACAGCGTCCCGGGCTCTTCCCCGGCTCGGAGCGGTCCTCCGGGACAATACTTTGGTGTCATCCTGGGCCTCGGGGGAGTGAGCGGTCGGCGGTGACGCACTGGCCATTTCCGCCGGATCCAACGAACTTCCAGATGAGGTTCGCTGGACGCTGTCGTGGGCCGGACTACAATAGCACAATTAACCACGTCAAAACGATAAAAAGGAGAGGCTGGGTATACTTATGTACGGGAGTCATAATACTTACGATGCGGCCCGGGGCTTAGTGCGGAGCCGTCGCTTCGGACTGCTGTCCACGTCCCACGCGGTGTCGACCGCAGGGGCGCCCTTCCCCTTCTTGGGCGTTCCCGCCTCCAGATTCGTGGAGGCCCCCCTCTTCTTCTCCTTAGGGGAGGTTTCTTCTCCTCCTCCTCCTCCTCCTCTTCCTCGTCGTCGTCCTCAGGAACAGAGGAATGGGCTTCCTCGTCTTCGGACGTCACGTCCGAACTGCCCTTGCGATGGGGGCCACTTTTGGCCCCCTTGGCCTTCTTCTTGGCCTTCTTCTCCGGCGCCTTATATGGCGCCGGCACCAGCATCTTCGCCAGACGCGGGATGACTGGTTCTTCAGGCAGCGGAGCCGGACACTGGATTCGCTTCGCCCTCTCCATCCAATCCTGAAAAAGCAATGATAAAACTCAGACATCATCCTCGAAACAATTAAGTTGAGGATATGTCAAAAATAACATACCTCGCTGGCGAGGTGTTTACAATCGTGACCACGGTCTGAATCCGTGGCCGGCGGTTTCTCGTTGTCCTTAAAGAGCAACTTCCAGGCACCTTCGTGAGTAATTTCGAAGAGCCTCTCCAGGGTTTGGTGCTTCTTCGGATTAAACTCCCACAGAGGGCGACTTCTGCGCTGGCACGGGAGGATCCGGCGAACTAGTATCACCTGGATTACATCGACAAGCTTGACGTTCTTGGCTATCATACTCTGAACGCGCGTCTGCAGCGCTATCAACTCATCGGGCGAACACCAGTTCGGTCTCTTCTCGACCTAGGAGGTGAGTCACATGGGAGCACTGGAGCGGAATTCGGCAGCTGCGGCCCAGGTGGTGCCGCAGGGTTCTATGATGTAGAACCACTGTTTCTGCCACTCCTTTACCGTCTCCACGAAAGTGCCTTTCGGCCAGGAGAAGTTTGACAGCTTGCTCACCATGGCTCCCCCGCACTCCGCGTGCTGGCCATCCACCACCTTCGGCTTCACATTGAAGACTTTGAGCCATAGCCTGAAGTGGGGTTGGATGCAGAGGAAGGCCTCACACATGACGATAAACGCCGAGATGTTGAGGAAGGAGTTCGGGGACAGATCATGGAAATCTATCCCGTAATAATACATCAGCCCGCGAACAAAAGGGTGGAGCGGGAACCCCTAGTCCACGGAAGAAATGAGGGAGGAATACCACCCTCTCGTTGGGCTCCGGCGTGGGGACGACTTGTCCCTCGGCCGGCAGGCAGTGGACGATTTGCTTCGCCAAGTATCCGGTCGCCCGAAGCTCAGTAATGTCCTCTTCCTTGATGGAGGAGACCATCCACTTGCCCTGACCTCCGGATCCGGACATGGTTGAGTGCTAGCTCGAGTGGAGAGGAGATGAGTTGGGCGCTGGAGCTCGAGATTGGAAGGGCGGAGATAGAGAGAAGGCGTGGGAGAAGAAGGGCGAGTCCTTGTCCCCTTATAAAGGCAGTAAATGTTGAGCGCCTCCCCACTCGCCTTAGAATTCGCCTATTCCCAAGGGCTGTATAAACGGCACGGTTGGGTTACCCATGCCCGCATTGATGAGAATCCCGCAATAAATGGACACGATCTCTGCTTTGACAAGACGTGCCAGTAGAAACTGCGTCTCGAAACATGGAACGGTGAACACAAAACGGTCCGAAGTTATGACCGGGCTGACGTAATGTCATGTTGTAAAAAGCTGTTAGCAGATGGGACTCGTGCAAGTATTATATTCTCTCTGCGGTTGTGTGTGGTACGTGTTACAGGTCCGGATACTATCGTCGCATCCGAAGACTATCTTGGAGTTCAGAAAAAGGGGAACCCGCCTTGCAATGCCGAAGACAATCTACGCGCCGGACTCCTCGTCATTGAAGCCAGGTTCAGGGGCTACTAAGGGAGTCCTGGACTAAGGAGTCCTTGGGCGTCCGGCCTGTTATCCATGGGCCGGACTGATGGGCTGTGAAGACATGAAGACCGAAGACTCTACCCGTGTCCGGACTGGGCTCTCCTTGGCGTGGAAGGCAAGCTAGGCGATCGACTATGAAGATTCCTTCCTATGTAACCGCCTCTATGTAACCCTAGATTCCCCCGGTGTCTATATAAACCAGAGGGTGTAGTCCGGAAAGAATACACTCATTACCATAGTCATACAGGCTAGACTTCTAGGGTTTAGCCATTACGATCTCGTGGTAGATCAACTCTTGTAACACTCATATTCATCAAGATCAATCAAGCAGGAAGTAGGGTATTACCTCCATAGAGAGGGCCCAAACCTGGGTAAACATCGTGTCCCTTGTCTCCTGTTACCATCGACCTTAAGACGCACAGTTCGGGACCCCCTACCCGAGATCCGCCAGTTTTGACACCGACACCCATGTCCACCTTAACTGTCGTCACTGGAAAAGGAACAACATGATATGAGAAACAAGATGAGAGGGCGAAATTGAGCCGGATCCAAGGCGGAGCACGGGGTGGCCTGCACGCAACTCCTTGAGCGACCGACCATGGAGCAAGTAGTTGGATTGCCGAGTTGGATGGCGTGCTGTGGCCACCGGATGCGGCGATGCAATGCGACGGTCCGCTACGGGGCTGGGCGAAGGCTTGTCGCGGCGGTTGGTGGCACTGGGGTGGCTCCCGCCGGTGGGGGTTGGAAGCAGGAGGGCCGCCGGAGGCGCATGGAAGCAGGGAGGCCGCCGGCTGCGCGTGGAAACAGGGGGGCAGCGGTTGCGCATGGAAGCAGGGGGCGGCGCCGGCGGAGAGTGGAAGGAGGGGCGGCGCGGCGTCGGGTGGAAGCAGGAGGGGCGGCGCCGGCGTCAGGTGGAAGCAGGGGCGGCGGCGCGGCGGGGTGGAAGCAGGGAGCTAGCCGCCGGCGTCATTGGGGAGGGAGACGGCGAGCAGCGTCGTGGGGGGCGGAGGCGGCGGCCGGCGGCATGGGGACGGAGGCATCGGTCGGTGGTGTGGGGGTCGGAGGCGGCGGCCCGCGGCGTGGGGGGCGAAGGAGGCAGCGGCTGGAGTGATGCGATGAGAGGGTCGCGGGCCTTTTTGCTTTCTTTTCTGTGCGTAGCGTTTGGGCCATTGCAAAAACGCATCGGGCCCTATATAGAGCCGGGGGGTAACAAAATATTATTCTGTTACTAGTAACAAAATAGCTCAGTCCTATATATATGCATGATACTAGTATATGACACTCTCCACTATGAGTAGCCTAAGTATAGCCTAACTAAAACACCCACATGTAGTTGTAGTAGGGTTTTTGACTTTATATGCACTAAAATGCAAGGTAAGTGCAAAGAATGACTTAAACTTAGCAGACGAGACCTGAAATGGGCCAGAAAATCAAACCAAGGGTATATCCGCGATTGTTTACCATGATTTTTTTCAAGGCGTAACGATGTAGTAACTGACGATTTGGAGTCCGAAGTGCCGCATCTCCTTTTGGAAACTATGATCCTTCTTATGCGATGCTCCGGTATGTAAGGTGTGAGCACCATAAGTTGTGCCAAACTTTACCAAATTTTTTGCATGCGATCGTGAGAGCACGCCACAGTGACACAATGATTTTCGTTATTTTCCGGACTCTATATGCATTTCCTGAAATTAAAATACCAACAAGGCCTACGCCTCTGGCCGCACCCTGCAGCCGAACTATTTGAAGTTTTCCCCGTTTCTCGGACAATGAATGAAAACTCGCAAAGCGACATACAAATGATCTTGCTAACACCCACGTGTAGTTGCGACTATATATATATATATACACAAATGAGATCTCTTTTTTTGCATATTCAAAGTTTGGTAAAATGTACCAGAAAATCGAACCATAGGGTACAATCGTGATTTCTTACCGAGGAAAAAAATTGGAGGCGAAATGATGAACTCATGTTTTCATTCAAACAAAAATATGTTGTTAGTTAATGTAAATGTTTTCAAATAGCACACTGTTCACTCAGGAAAGCCGTGTGCCTACCAAACCGTGGTCGATGCCCCCCCCCCCGCCCCCTGCCACGCGCACGATCTGAGTCGTGCATTCTAATTGGCCAGAACCCAAACCCCACGGATCGCACGTCTGCACCATTGGATGCTCCTTGATCGAACAACGATCCTCATCCCTTTCGACATCACATACAGTTCTGGTTCATGTAAATGTTTTCAAATAGCACACGGTTCACTCACGAAAGCCGTGTGCCTACCAAACCATGGACGATGCCCCCTTGCTGCACGCGCAATCTGAGTTGTGCGTTCTGACTGGCCAGAACCCAAACACCACGAATCGTACGTCTGCACCATTGGATGCTCCCAGATCGAACGACAATCCTCATCCCTTTCGACAGGAAATGCAGTCCGGCTAGGACTTGATTTATATGCCAAAATGCACGGTAAATGCCAAGAAATGTCTTAAATATAGCACACGAGACCTGAAATGCACCAGCAAATCAAACCCCTGGTATAATGGTGATTGCTTAACGTGGGAAAAATTTAGAGGCGAAACGATGAACTCACGTCTTCATTTCAAATGAATTTTTTCTCTTTGTGCACACGAGCGCTTAGAGGCAACCGTTTGCATAGGCCTTTCCGCGCTGCGATCGGGGATATTTTCACCCTTTTCACCTAGTCCGCCAACACCCCCCCATCGCCCGCCCGCGTTTCACTCAACTAGTCCACGCAATCTCCATTGCCAGCTCCCCCTCCCCCAGATCCACAGCAGAACCCTCTCCGGCACCGGCGTGTTCACCCCGGCCGTGTACCCGCTCTTAGGCGTCAAGCCTACCACCACTGTCGTTCCCAACACGCGGCTGCCCGTGCCTCGCCGTCTTCGTTTGCTCGCCAGCCACCCTCGAGCATATCGATGCTGTAACCCTCGCCTCTCCTGTGGTCCGACCAGGTTTGCATTAAGAAGTCAGTTAGTTACTGCTCTGTCGCGGTGAGGCATATTTCCTCGCAATCCCTCCTCCTGTTTCGTTCCATATGTTCCCAAAATGGCTATAAAATAAGGGAGAGCATATACATATTCATTATCTACCTTCCTAACTAGTACATATAAGTTGTATTTGTTCCAATAAGTTACTACTGATTTACAGATCACGGGCGCCCGAGTCACACAAACTTAACAAATTAGCCATACATTTTCTAAATTATTGCATGACATGTTTAGATAGCTTCATACCAAGTTCTTAGTTTTATGCTTATCCTCCTTTCTTGAGTTCCGCATGTGTTCTCTATAGATGCTGAGTAGTAGCGACAGCACTCATGCTTCAGGCGATGTATCTTCATCTGATTCTGACAACCCTAGGTCTTCAGCAGATTGTGAGGGATCAAGTAATCTTGAACGGGATAGAGCTGCAGCAATTACCCTTCCAGCCAGGACATGGAGGAATGCTCCAAGGAAGCCCACACACCAGCCTAAAGGTGTATATGAAGTAACCGAGATTGATTTAAAGTCTTGGGCACCAACTAAACCAGATAAAGCACGCACAAGGTTCAGGAGTGTGTGTGGATTTGTTGGCAGGGCAAGGCTCAACATTAATCTCCCGGGGTTTCGGAAGGCTGACACAGAAACACGGCAAAGTATAGTCCAGGAGATCATGGATCACTTCAACGTTCCAGAGCAGTGGAGAATGCAGGTGGAACACGCTGCATCGAAGAAGGCTAGGGATGCTTGGAGAAACTGGAAGCACGTGTTGTACAAGAACTACTTGAGTGAAGGCAAGGACCCAATCCCCGCATACTCCCAATTTACAAAGCTAGACTGGGCATAATTCAAAAGGGTCAGGGCAACTAAAGAGTTTGCTGAGAAGAGTGCCAAGCAATCGGAACTTCATAAGAAGAACATACAACCCCACCATATGGGTGTGGCAGGATACTACGGCATGAAACCGATATGGGACCAGGAGGACAAAGAAGCAGTAGCGGAGGGTGGGTAACCGGCCTTTAGTGAAATCAGGGGCGAACGCGCCAGAGACTACTTGCGGGCACGTGCAAAGAGGCGTGATGACAGAACTTATTACTTTGAAAACTCGCGTGACGAAGAACTGTATCAAGTGATGTTAGAGGCTTCCAAGATCACCGGAAGGTTCTTCAGGAACTCAGAGCCATGTGACATTCTGTCTGATGCTCTGGAAACAAGAGAGCCCCCTAGCCGTGCAAGGGGTATATGTGTTAATGTCCCACACAAGAGGGCTTTCACACTCAGCAAAGAAGAGAGGCTCATGATGAAAAAAGCGAGGAGTGAAATGAAGCAGAATGAATGGTATGAAAGGTTGAGGAAGGACATGTATCCGGCTATTCGAAAGGATATTGAGGAGTCAATGATGATGCAGAAGACTCTAACACTGACAGATAGCCAGCAGATGGGAGGGTAGGTGGGCATGGAGGATGCTTCTTATTGCGAGACAACACCGCACAAGAGTAGTTGTGCATCAGCTGACCCCAGCGACACTGAGACTGCAACTGCTCATGATGATACTATATCTAATCTATCTGGAATGAGAGCCAGACTGAAGGGCGTGCTTACACATTATGAAGGTACATTAAAATGTGCAACAGCCTGGGTTTGCGCACCCTTCTTGGAAGAGGGCCTCTTGTTGGACAATGTGCCATTGAAGCTGGGCTGTGTGAAGTGCTACGTGACTGAAGTAAAGCCTGGGTTCAATGAATTTGCCCTGAAGAATGTTAGGAGACTTTGCTGAGCAAAGTACCTTGGGAGAAACACTATTACATCACATCAAGTGGCCACGAAAGGAAATAGAGTTCATCGATGAGATCCCTGAAGCCCCACAAAGAGCAACCAATGTCACCCCTCAATCGGTGACGCTCTCCTTGCCACCGCAGCTCTCGCGTGCTTCCCCCAAAGAACCTAATACTCGTAATCCGACGGCTGATGCATCAACCTGTGATCAGCCGGCCCGACTTTGTGCCGTACAGGCCATGTCATCCTCCACCCCAGAGCAGCTAGTGGCAAGGCCTACAACTGCTGAAGACGGACCACCAGTTCAAATGTTGGCTGCTGAAGCAGCGGGGGGAGACCCAGCTGCAGCACATGCTGAGCAGACCAACATGGTGGAATAGACTGCTAAGCAGTCCGATGCTTCGGACGCACTAACTAATAGCTAGCCGCCTCACGGATCACCTTATTATGTGCAGCTAAAGCGGGGTGTGTGCATTGTTCAACTAGAGCCGAGGAGGACAAAAGCCGCCTGCTAAGCAGTCTGTAGGTCCAGAACCGACTGCTCATCAGTCCGTCCGTCCACAGTCACGTGATCAGCATACCAATGCGTCAACACTTCCTGGTCAGCAAACCAACACATTGGCACGGCCTCCTCAGCACACTAACAAGTTGGCACCACCTGCGTAGAAACCCGACATAGCTTCAACGCATGGTCAGCAGTCCGATGCCTCTGCTCCTACAGCCCAGCAGTGCGTCACAGTAGCACCGCCAGCTCAACGGTCCGGCATAGATAAACCGTCTGCTGAAGCTTCACCATCTGCTCGACAGTCTACCTTGCAGCCAACCAGACGTTCTACCAGAAATGCTTCAAGTACCAAGAAGGAAGCGGCCAAAAAGGTTGCACTCGCGAGGAAGCGCACCGGGAGAGTGAAGAGGAAAGAGAACAATTGCCACTTACTTAAAGCACTCATCGCCCGGAACCAAATTAATAGCAGGTTGTTCGAATCGGGGAGTAATATTATTTCTGACGGCATGGATGATGAAGAAGTAGATTTGTTGCTTGCTAAAAGTAAAGCAGACATACTTCAAGCACGCAATTACGTCCATGGCCTGCCATTTCTTGTTGGCGAATACTTTGATGAGTGCAGCTCCAGTTTCCGCGAGTTACATGAATATTGCATGGATCAAATGTTAGCAGGTCATGATGGTTTGCTAGTCCACTACAACAGAGATCATTTCCGACACGATGCTGGTTCCATCAATGTGAGTTTTGAGGAGTTACATCTCTTCTTCAACTTCAACGAGCTCGATGCCACTCTTGTTAGATGCCTTATTTTGTAAGTACTAAACAAACTCTGATCAACTTCTCCATACAAGGCTGTAAATGATAAACAGCTAACTACATTTTATTCCTCTTAGGGGATTGAACGCGCAGAGAAGAAAAAGGGAGTGTATGTATTTCATAGATCCTGCATTAGCAAATGGCACAACATTAGATGGTAAGGACCTACGAAACTGGGCTGTTAACACGGTCGTTCGTCTCTTCGAAAACACGTCCCATGCAGAATCATTTCTCTGGCCATATCATGAACGGTAAGTCAAGTAAACAACCATGCATACACTGATTGTCTTTCAGATTTTGACATAATTCGTAAGTTCATGGCTTTCTTAATATGTAGCAATCACTAGACATTGGTATTCATTGTTCCAACCAAGAACATAGTTTACTACAAGGATTCTCTTAGAGAGTCAACAAACGCTCAGGATCTGAGGCATCTTCAGCAATTCATGGATAGGTATTGAATTCTATGATGTTGAAATTAATTTGCATTCATATCTGGTTCAATAATTGATATTGTCAAAATTCATCTTCATTTCCAGTGTGCTCGCATTGTGGAAAATTAAACCAGGGAACCTGTTCAAGAGGGAACTACCTCTGCAGCACGAGATCGTTTCTCCGGTAACACACTGAAATCCGTTATTTTTGGAAAATTTATCCAATAGTATGCAAATACCTTTTCTTACGCTAGTCAAATGTTCAAGCTTCTAAATGAACCTCTTTCTATTTTTGTCCAGAGAAAAAAATAATACATCTAACGCCGGTTAGGTTGTTCCTAACAGGACAAATACATGACTAATTCTGTACAAAAAAATTCAGTGTCCTCAGCAACAAGCAGGGACCAACCTTTGTGGATACTATGTTTACAGACACATGATCTTCATCTGCAAATCTGCTGATAGTTGTGACGATCCTCACGAATTAGTACCAGTAAGTCTATCTTAATTAATATCTTCTACTCCACTCATATGGCACATTCTGATCTTAAAAATACTGCAGCTCGTCTTAGAACCGAGGACCCCTGAACCGCTCCCGGCTGGTGAGTTGCTGATGGTTCGGAGATTTATCAGTGACTTCTTCCTCAATCACTACATAAATCCCACTGGTGATAATGAAGATTTTAGCATGCGTTCTCCTGAAACATTGAGTAAGAGTTAGTCGCTAAGCATATACGCATGGATCCATTGTTTTCCATCTAATGAGGTCTTCGTATTTCGTACACTATGATTAATTATGTAATGTATATATGTGTGGACAAATCATTCAAATTTAGCTACCATATGTTCAATTGCAATTGTTGCAAAATTTTATGAATGTTCTTCCTGTGGACACTATTTGTTCAATTGAATATTGTGGCGAATTTGCTTTTTGCATGCCGATTCAAAATGCGATATTTTTGTTTTAACCTGGCAATTGGTCTGCACACGGTTCAACTAAATGAGTGTGTGCGATCCACATCGAAAAGCATACGTCAATCATAGCAGAACCGTCGGTGATACACAGCAGATCGCAAACGATTTGCAGCGCTACTACGTGTGCGTAGGGTCTCCGGAACCGTTTGTGATATCACGATATCGCACACGAGAGCTCGGAGTAAACCGTGCTCAATGTAAAATACAATCCCAGTCGTAATTTTTTCAGAAAACGTGTGGGATCCCAAACGAAAAGCACACGTCACTCTTCCCGCAACCGTCGGTGATACACAACAAATCACAAACGGTCTGCAGCACTTGTATGTGTGTGAAGGGGCTCCTAAACCGTTTGTGATAGAACATTATCGCACACGATAAGTGTTGGGAAACGTGTGCGATGGAATCTTGCATGGCAGACGGGTTATGCAGAAAACTCGTGTGCGATGGGGCACGTATCGCACAAAGTTCATATGTTAGCCTGTGTGCCTTACATACTGTTTGCCAAACGGTTCATTACGACACACCGTTTGGTTTCACTGCGTCATTAGAAACATTTAATCACCGATCCCACACGTGCGAAAGAATTTAGTGTGTGCTGCATCGCGCATGATTACACTTTGCAAGGCCTCTGGATCATGGCTCCATATCCCTGACGGTTTCTAGGTCGTGTGGGTAGAACCCCCTATCGCCCACACTCACTTGGCGACGGTTCCATATGCCGCTGCGGAAAGGGGTTAAAAACCGTGTGTATAGCACTGACGCGTACCAGTGTAGGTATACGGGCAGGACTTGTAAACTGAAATGGAGGGAGTACAAAGAAAGAGATAGATAGAAGTAAAAAAAATTACTCTTATAGCCAACCTTACAGCTAACCTTGTTGTATTAGTGACTAAGTGATGACTATGTATGACATGCCAACATCAGATAGCCAAACGCACCTGGACGGAGGAAGTAGTTTCATGCATGCGAAGTAGGCAAAAAATGCTCATTTATAGCCGTCTGAAATCTCCAAGGGCGCGAGCGAGGCGACAATCGTGGTAGGCACGACCATGATACGGGCTGCTGACAGCCCTTGGATCTGAGATCGAACGGTCGCATGCTAAGTTGTTGGAAATTTGCAGGATAACCCTCCAGGATAGGATATTCACCCATAGGTCTAGAATCACGCCATGCAACCGTTCGATTTTAGATCCAAGGGCTCTTGGAAGCCCGTATCATGGGAGCATGGAAAGCTTCGTATCACCTGTAATTTCTCGACGCTTGACGTGCGAACACGCAGATGCATGAAGCCATTTAATTGGGCGTCTAGTAGACATCTATATCTATCTATATCTATATCTATCTATATCTATTCTATATTCTATACTAATTAGCGACTCTCAAGAAATTACCACGTTAATTAGATTTTACGAGCCGTTAATCTGGTGGGACCGAATTATTACGGTGTAGATTGACTCATGAAATCCTCCATAAAAAATCTTGATTTTAAGTAACTTCTATCTCAATCTATCTAAAACTCCTACAAGCTCACACATTAATCCACATCCAGTACATAACTATCATCGACTAAATTGTCTCAATCACCGAGGGCTCGATATCTCACGTATCCCTCCATCTCTCTCATGTCTCCTTCAAACTCCCGAGGCTCAGATCAAGATTTGTGAAGAAACAGAAACCTTGCGGCGGCTGGTGGTCGCCGGCGCCGGGACATGCGTTAATGTGTGCAGCCCTGCTGCACCCTACGCATTGCAACCGTGCATATAGGGGTGGTGCAGACGCAGCTTCATGTGAGTGGCCTGCGGCTGGGCACGCACGAATGTGCTAGGCCTGGTAGCCCGGCGGCAGGGCGCGTCAACGCTGGCCGTGGCTTGCTGCTCTTACGACTCGCCAATCAGCCTGATGCCATCAGGTAATTATTAGGTAATGCTACATAACCTGTTCCATCTGATGGCCATGTCATCTTAGATAGTACATTGATTGATCCATCATCCCTTTGTTTACAATTTTTTTTCCTCGATGATGAGTAGTTGGACGAACAAATAATATGCATATTAGAATTATATAATTAAATCAAATAGGCATTAGCGACATTAATTATAAGTTTTTTAAATAACTAGGGCCCTATTTTACATTGCACTCCAAGCCCCAAATTTTATGGAGACGGGTCCGCGGATGTTCAACGAAGTACTGTTTCAGCACGCATCTTTTCGCCTATACTTTTGGCCACCAAGAGATGCACAAGTACTAGCAGGTGGATAGATTTTCAGGTGGCCTATACATGCACAACACATGGTGAAACTATGAGCCGCATGTGATCAAATAGATCTATGTACGTACTTTGCATCGTATACGTATGTGTCTTCACACAGAATCCGTTAATAAGCTACTCCCTCCGTCCGGGACGGAGGGAGTAGCTAGCTAGCCGGATCCATCAACATTTTACATCTTATACGTGCTACTTTGTCTGGCCAAAAGCACCAGCCAGGGAGGAGATCGTATGGTGCACCCAGTCCACCTACTTTTTTGGCCAGTCCAATAGACGGCATCATGATATTCTAATAAGACATACATCTTGAAAGCATTATTTTGACTATTCCAAATGTCCCTCTTTGTACTTAATACTTATATGATTTATAGTGTCTGTGGAGTTGATTGTAGCGTTGGCATGCATTTTTGTATTAACTTTACACATGTATTCATCAGTGTATACCTACTGAAAATTGCACATTTTTTTACTCCAGGCTTATGTTGCATAAATAATTTGTATTTGGCAGTGATTACTATTATATTCTGCATGCATTCATATTTGAAATATTTAGTATGCATTATTAGAAAATATCTATGTTATTTTTCTTTCGGAATTTCAAAAATCCCAAGGGTATGATTTTGTCTACTAGATACTATAAGATTTGGACTTTTTCTGATAAATTGATTAAGCTTGGAACAATTTCTGAACATGTGAGATGATCTTTAAGATATCGTAAAGAAAAAATAGATAATTCACAACATTATGGGGATTTGTTGATTTGTCAATTTAATAGTGTATCTTTTAGGTGTATTTTCAGTTATTGATTCATAGTTTTTGCGCATAATTTTCAACAAAATAGCTGCAATTTTTTTCAGTATGTGCTAATTAGGAGTTATTCTGGCGCGCATTAAACTTGCTTCTAGCCTTGGATTATGACTTCATGTTAGGTGATAGGGATACAGATTCAACTATTTTGAGTTTTTTAACACGGTTCGGAGAACTGGAGCAGTAAAAGGTATTGCAAGGCCACTATCATCTACTTCATTTCACTTGCATTTTATGAGGACCTACACAGTCTCTTTTAGTTTTTGTTGCTCTTGAATGTACCAAATTTTGTGTAAATTCTATGGTGGTAATAATGTAAGCTAATCTTAATGGTATGCTCAACTACTTTTTCACGCCCTTTGTTCTATTTGTTCTTTCTACTAATATTGCATCTTGGGGTTGCTTATACATTAAATCATGGAGGATCACTGTGTGCCATGATTACGGACCTATGAAGCTTGCTTCTGTACTGTAGCTAGCCCGTTTTTGTAGAAGTACAATATCAACCTACTTCTATGTAATTTATGCTTCTATTTTATAAAGTTATAGATTCAAGGCCTTTGAGTTTATTTTTCCATTGATGCATCTTAGTTGTTATACATGTTCCACGTATTTCTTTCTAGCTGACATTTGAAGTTTGTGGCGTATTTGCAAAGATTCTCACTTATTGCTCTATATTTTTTTTTTGCGGGGATACTTATTGCTCTATATAACTTCTTGGAACAAAATAAATATTGAATTTTTATTTCTCACAATCCTTCAGCGAATTAATAAAATGTAGACGCAGTTTTGACCAACATGGCAATGCCTTAAGATAAATTTTCCATTAGGAAAACAAAATTATAGTTCATATGAATATTTAAATTTGTGGTTGCCATTAATTTCTTGAATGCTACCATTGTACCGATTATAACCGCGCCCGTGCGGGTGCACGGGTTGGCGACTAGTGACATCTAATTGGGCCCCCATAGTACTGTGCATGAATCCATTTATCCACCGGGCAAGCCACTACTCTGCCTTTCGTATGCCCCACTCAGCATTTTTACAATCAGAAAACCGCTAGCAGTTCGCTCCTACTCGTCCCCGGCTGTCCTTTAACATTACGGCAATTCACTCCTAGTCATCCCGTCCTTTCACATTATAGCAGTTCCACTAATCCTAACCCTCCATCCAAATCCATGGCTTCCCAAATGTCCATGATCGATGGTGAGTACAAGGTTAGAACCATCACCAGTGATGAGTTCGACGTCATCTACACCCGTTCTTCCGCAACGGTGAAAGGATGCCTTGCTCGCTTCAGCCGCATGTTCGAAAAGTCAAAGGGTGATGAGTGGGTCGCTGGGCTAGATGTTGAGTACACCATAGTCCTGGGAAAAGAGAAGAATCTAAAGGAGGAAGAGAAGAAGATGCCCGCCATGATCCAGGTTTGCGTGCATAACTTGTTCTTGGTCTACCACATATGCCATGCCGATGTTAAGTGCGAGGATTTTAAGAACTTCCTCGCGGGCGGCAAAGTCAAATTTGTTTCTGTAGACTTTACGAATGACGAAGAAGTCCTGGGTGGGATAGGCCTCGTTTTAGGCCATTCCTTCGACCTCCAGAGGAATGTGTTGGTGTCCTCCCGTCAGCCTTCAATGTTGACCCTTGCAGCAGCCATGGTTGATCCTTCGTACGGTAAACTGACGAAACCTCCGCCCAAGTTTCATCTTGCATGGCAGTGGAATGTACTAGATAGAGACCAATCCATTACGCTGCAACGGATGCCTACCTTTGTTTCAATATCTACAAGGGTTGGATGAAGAGCGAGAGCCAAGTGTGCGGTTCAAGCAAAGAAGTATCAGCCAAGAGGAAGAGGGACAAGGACGAAGTCGAGCACGTGGACGAGGAGTCCGAGTAAGGTGGTAGTGTCGTTGCTCATGGTGATTGTAATGCAGTGTCCACCGGATTAGTTGCTTAGTTTAATTTCAGGGTGCTTAGTTTTATTTGAGGGGTGTGTTGTGCTGAGCCCCCAGCAGAACTATGTTATGTTCCTTCTTGTTACTTTAACTCTTCAGTATGTACATACTAGTATTTCTTCATCTTGTAGTTGGTAGTACTACCACACGTTTCTTCACATTACATACGTAGAATATATATGGCCAACATCATATAGCCAGCAGTTCAGTTGTCAAAGAATTTTAGGGTGCTTAGTATTATTTGAGGGGTGTGTTGTGCTGGACACCATTATTATGACTCAAATCTCTTTTGCCATGTTATAATGACATAAATACCTATGGACCAACATGCCAGCTCTCCCTCCATCTCACTACAGTACAATAAAGTGTGGGGCCTACTTTATCCCAACATCGTTCTTATTTTCCTGTAAAATTATTCGCTTGGTTACTCCTGACAAGTGGGGCCACACTTATCATTGTGAGATAGAGATAATTGACATGTGGGTCTAGGCTTATTTTTGTCATATAATATGGTCAACGGGTTTGACGTGAAAATAACAATGTCTAATGGCATTTTTAGCAAACATCTAACGGAACGATGACATTTTTTAGATATCTAATTGCATTTTTGAGCAAGCATCTCACGGATCGATGGCATTTTTGAGTAGTTGTAACTTCTAATGGCAAAACTGAGTAGTGAGACACAACTAGTGGCATAAATAATAAAAACCCAGGAATTAAATAGGTATGCTAATTTCTTTAATAGAATTTAGCACCCCATCTAAGCACGTACTAGCTTTTTTAATAGTACTATATGCATAATTTGGCGACGAGCACTCTATATATGTACCACCTTTTTCTTTAATTTCATCTTGTTAGTTTTGCTCCATGGCGCAATCCATCGATACTACTACTATACAAAAGTATACATTTAAAAGACTAGAGGGCGGGGCAGTCTCACTTGGTCGGTTACACGAGAGGCTAGGGCCTTTGTGATTTGACGACTCATTACTGCTGGAAGGCGGGGCCTTGTGATTTGACTGTTCGTATAAATGTTGCCGACGACCTAAGGAGGAGCAAAGAACCGTGTGGTATACTCAAGTTTTCCACTGGAGTACTAGTACGACGGAGGAGCATGAAACACGGCAGCCCAGTGCGATATGGCGATAAAAAGTGATCTAATTTGCTAGTAATCGATCCCACAGCGCCGCTCATTGTTAGCATTGTTCTATTCATGCCTCGCAGAGAACGTGACACGTGTGGCGAAACACACGAAGCAAAAGAAGAAACACAGAAGCAAAAGAAGAAGGAAGATTATCCCCCCAAAAAACGAAGGAAGACGCACACACAAGTCTGGGGCGTTGCTCTCTACTACATGAAGGGTTGCTGGACGCGGAGTCGTAACTGCTTCTTCATCGCCTCCACGACCTCCATCTCCTCGCACATCTCCTCCGCCATCTTCTTCATTCTGTCCATGACGCGGGATTTCTCGACGCGAGCCTTCATCATCTGTTCCACGGCCGCATTACGTACCTTGACAGCAATCGGGTGCTCGATGAGGAGCTTCGCCAACTCCTCCTTCTGTTCCATGACGAGGGCCTGCAGCATCTTCATCGAGGAACTACTCTTCTCATGCAACTTCTTCTAGCCGGCGTTCTCCTCCTTCAACAGGTCGAGCTCGTGGTGGAGCTTCGCCTTGTCCTCCTGAAGTTGCAGGATTTCGCCGGTCGCCTTCTTATCCGAGGCAATGCTCTTCTTCAGCAGCATCACCAAGTCGGCGGTCAACTCCCCCTGCTCATTGATCTCAGCGGGCATGTCGTCGAGGCTCTCCTTCAGCAGCTCCACCAAGCCATCGATGAACTCCTCCTGCTTATTAAGCTGATCGGGCATGTCGTCGAGGGATAACGACTCCGGCGCCGCCAGCTCAGCATGTTTGCCTCCACGGCTAGGGCGCTCCTGGGAGCCCTCGCCTCCGCGGCTAGGGTGCTCTTGGGAACCCTCGCCTGCCCGTGAGAGATCTTTCGAGGTCTCTGCCAGGCGGTGAGCCCTCTCTTTTTTTCCGCGGCCTTGGTTGCCGCTCCCTTGTTACGAGTAGTTCTCGACCTAGAGCTCTGCACACCGGCCATGGCAAGGACGGACGGACAAAAAAGACTTATGAGGAGGAAGAGGTAGAGTGATTTTCGGCTAGGTACTAGTTCCCCTTTTTATAACCTAGTACTAGCACTAGTACTAAAACCTGCATAGTGGGAACACGTTCAGGTTTGATACGTACTAGGTGTGAGCAGGTTTGCACTTAATTATACATTACACTTTGGAATGTGATGGGAATAAGCTAAATATTAATTGATGGTTTTGGTTTCGAAGGCCGAAACGGCTCCCGATGAGTTTCCTGGAACACAAATTTCAAGTACTACCGCTCAAATGCGGTCGCACAAGTCAGTGATGTAACTGGTCGTACATGTCAGACCAAGCCAATGCGTGTCGCGGGTCCGACTGACCATCTATTGGTGCGACTGACCGTAAGTATTACGCGATGGAGACTTCTGGTTGTGGCTTTGGGTGATTGCCACAACCAAGCATTAAAAAACTAGTGATAAATCAATTACCATCTTTTTCCAAACAACCAAGTATTTTCACAGGAATACAATACATATAGATAGAGTGATTGTCACGGTTGCAAACCACCATGGCGCCGCAAGTTCACTGCATCCGCAACCGAGTAGGTCACTGCATCGCTGGCGGGGAAGGAGGGCAGCTCACCTCGCCTACGATGCATGCCCAGTAGCGCCGCCGCAGCCGGTCCCACGATTTGGCTTCTCCTACCGCCCATTTGAAAAGTTGCACCGACTGCTCATGCCATTCCGCAGGCATGCGAGTTCTTTCCTCCGCAGTTGACTCCGTGAATATGATCTCTGCCATTAGCCCTAGCTTGAAATCAACGCGACGCTGCCAGATGCTGACATCCCTCAGCATCTCTCCCCTTAGATCGACTTGCGCCTCCGCCTTGTGCTGCGCTAGGCATAGCTCCTTCGAACTTCTCTCCAATCGATGCGACGCTTCCTCGATCCGATTTGCCCTTGCTGCCCACCACCTGAAACGCAACCCTGGCATGTCCTCCGGCACCACCGATCTGTGATTCCAGGGCAATGGATCCCCTCTAAAACACATGTGGGTTTCGCTCAAAGGCGGCAGTGCTGCGGGCCGCAGCGAGAGGGCAGCCCGCGGGATCCTGGGATCTAAGGGATTATCCATGGCGGGATCCGGTGGGCGAGGCGGGGAGGCGATCCTAGGCGCTGGGAGAGCCCTACGAGGCTAAGATAAAGATAGTACTACTCCACTCCGTCCATATTTAAATACAAAGGCCACCAACAGTAGCCCAGCCAAAATTTGATCATGCTGCCTGCGTCCTAGTTTATTGGCCCCTTTTTTTGTGCCAGTTTTTACCATATGAGTATGTTCAAATGCATTCGATGATATTACTTTTTATGACATGCATAAATATTATGTTACTTAAAAATATGGTCAAAAATTGGCACAAAATATGAAGGAGACCAATGGAAGTAGCAACCCATGATTTAACTACTCGCATGCACGTAGTGGAGTAGTAATGTCTTTCTCAACTACTTCCTCCCTCACGTCCACTCAATTTGCATGCGCTATCACTACTAGGGAAAAGCTTATAGGCAGACGCTTACTAGTAGCGAGGGTTTATAACCCTCGCTACTGCTACTTACTAGTAGTGCGGGTTTTTACCCCCCGCTACTACTAAGTTGATAGTAGTAGCGCGGGTTTATAACCCTCGCTACTACTAAGTGGTCTCTACCGTGCCCCCGGGGACATGCCATAGTAGTAGCGAGGGGTATAAACCCGCGCTACTACTATCAACTTAGTAGTAGCGCAGGTTTATACCCCTCTCTACTAGTAAGTACAAGGTAAGTGAAATCCCCATATCCTCAGCTGAATCCCTCCTTTCTCCCTCACTCTCCCCACTCTCTCCATAGGCTCTCCCATGATGCTGCACACCTCCTCCTCCATGGCGCCCAACAAGTTCACCTCCTTGCGTCACGTGCCTCCTCCTCCATGGCGCCAAAAGAGGGAGGCTGCCTCGTGCCGCCGTCGTCCCGGAGCTCACCGGTCTTCCCCGCATCTCCATGCCACCACGTCGGACCACCTCACCACCGGTAACGAGCCCCGGTGCGCCCTCCATCTCATTCCTTTCTTCCTTGTTTCTCTTTTTCCCTCTCGATGTCCCTTCGATTTCACTCAACTCCCATGCCCATGCCTACGCAGGTCGTAGACATGGCCAACGAGGAGCTCTCTGCCTTGGCCGTGAAGAGGACCCTCAAACCATCGTCTTGCTCTCCTCTGCACTGGATGCGGTCCCTCTACAACAGCCGTCGCTGGATCTGGTCTCCGCTGCCTGTTCGCACCTCCGGCGACCCTTGTCGTTGCTGGATCGAACCATTGACACCATTGACAGCACGCACGGGGTCGAGATTTTTTTTTTTGGTTTTTGAAATTAATAGTAGTAGCGCGGGTCACAGACACGCGCTACAGATAGTTATTAGTAGCGCATGTCGAATCCGCGCTACTACTAACACACATACTAGTAGCGCGGGATGCCCCGCGCTACTACTACTAGTTAGCTGTAGCGCCGTAGTAGTAGCGCAGGCACCCGCGCTACTACTAGCTTTTAACCCGCGCTACTACCAGGCTTTTTTCCTAGTAGTGTATATTAATTGACCATCAATGAAGTGAAGGACTTTACACGCGTCAAATTATCACATGGGGTGGATCTTCGTACAAAAATGCGTCCCATAGTGTATCCGCGTGTGCGTGTGAGGGAATGAGTGCATGCGTGCACATCTTCACTTCGTGCATGTACTGTCAGTGTGCCTGAGAGAGGACGAGTACATTCTTCTGGAACTAGCAGCACATCATTGTGATCAATCCACACAAGGAGGTCGGGACAACGCCTCCACATGTGCCACGTGGCTTCATGAACTGAAAAAGGGAGAGACAATGTGTAACGTGCCATTGGAATTCTAATTTACATGTTTTGCACATACTAGAAGTACTAGTAAAGTACACGTGCGTTGCACACATCAGATTTGGCAACCAAATTATGAATAAATACCACACTATAGTATGTAAGCTTTGAGTCATATATTCATGATGTAGACGTTCGTTCAATTCTTATAGTTCATCTCATTCAAAATTAATTAGTTTTTATAAAAAAGTTAATCTATTTTATGATTCATGGAATTGTGTGTTGTAAAGCATAAAGTAAAAACAAATAATGGCAATTCAACTAGGAAAAAAGTTTGGGCAGTTATGATACAAAAGATTCTAGAACAAAGGAGAAGCACTTGTGTTTTGAGGTTTGTGCATTATGCTTAAGTTCAACCATGGAGTCTTCTAGATTGTACATGTGGCAGAATCTGGTGGGGGGCTGGAAGATGGTGCGAGGGGCCAAGTGGAGGGAGACTATGAAGGACTGCAGAAGTGCGAGATCGATATTTAAAGTGAGGGGGCGAGAACGTGCGCGGTTGCGCGCAGTGGCGGAGCCATGAAAAATAAATGAGCTAGGGAGCCAAGCATTGCTAATCCTTTACGAGGAGGGCCAATTCATCAACTTAAACCATTTTACCAGTAATTGATCTACTGATCACATTCATACTAGCCTCAATATATAGTGATGTTAGGGGGGCAGGGGCCTTTCCGCCCCTTGTCTTCGCCACTGTGCGCGCATCTGAGAGATGAAGCGGAAGGCATGGATGATGAGAGGGGACGTTAGATATATAATTAATGTGGGTGTATTAGCTATGTAATCCTTGTTGGGAATCGTAGCATAATTTAAAATTTTCCTACGCTCACCAAGATGCATCTATGGAGTCTACTAGCAACGAGGGGAAAGGAGTGGATCTACATACCCTTGTAGATCGCGAGCGGAAGCGTTCCAATGAACGTGGATGACGGAGTCGTACTCGCCGTGATCCAAATCACCGATGACCGAGTGCCGAACGGACGGCACCTCCGCGTTCAACACACGTACGGTGCAGTGACGTATCCTCCTTTCTTGATCCAGCAAGGGGGGAGGAGAGGTTGATGGAGATCCAACAGCACGACGGCGTGGTGGTGGATGTAGCGGCTCTCCGGCAAGGCTTCGCCGAGCTTCTGCGCGCGAGAGAGAGGTGTTGCAGGGGAGGAGGGAGGCGCCAAAGGCTGTAGTGTGCTGCCCTCCCTCCCCCCCCTTTATATAGGCCCCCAAGGGGGGGTGCGCAGCCCTTGGAGATGGGATCTCCAAGGGGGGGGCGGCGGCCAAGGGGGAAGGGGTTGCCTTGCCCCCCAAGGCAAGGGGAAACTCCCCCCCCCTAGGGTTCCCAACCCTAGGCGCATGGGGGGAGGCCCAAAGTGGCGCCCCAGCCCATTAGGGGCTGGTTCCCCTCCACTTTCAGCCCACGGGGCCCTCCGGGACAGGTGGCCCCACCCGGTGGACCCCCGGGACCCTTCCGGTGGTCCCGGTACAATACCGATAACCCCCGAAACTTTCCCGGTGGCCAAAACTGGACTTCCTATATATAATTCTTCACCTCCGGACCATTCCGGAACCTCTCGTGACGTCCGGGATCTCATCCGGGACTCCGAACAACTTTCGGGTTTCCGCATACATATATCTCTACAACCCTAGCGTCACCGGACCTTAAGTGTGTAGACCCTACGGGTTCGGGAGACATGCAGACATGACCGAGACGCCTCTCCGGTCAATAACCAACAGCGGGATCTGGATACCCATGTTGGCTCCCACATGTTCCACGATGATATCATCGGGTGAACCACGGTGTCGAGGATTCAATCAATCCGTATGCAATTCCCTTTGTCAATCGGTATGTTACTTGCCCGAGATTCGATCGTCGGTATCCCAATACCTTGTTCAATCTCGTTACCGGCAAGTCTCTTTACTCGTACCGCAATGCATGATCCCGTGACTAACGCCTTAGTCACATTGAGCTCATTATGATGATGCATTACCGAGTGGGCCCAGAGATACCTCTCCGTTTACACGGAGTGACAAATCCCAGTCTCGATCCGTGCCAACCCAACAGACACTTTCGGAGATACCCGTAATGCACCTTTATAGTCACCCAGTTACGTTGTGACGTTTGGCACACCCAAAGCACTCCTACGGTATCCGGGAGTTGCACGATCTCATGGTCTAAGGAAAAGATACTTGACATTGGAAAAGCTCTAGCAAACGAAACTACACGATCTTTTATGCTATGCTTAAGTTGGGTCTTGTCCATCACATCATTCTCCTAATGATGTGATCCCGTTATCAATGACATCCTATGTCCATAGTCAGGAAACCATGACTATCTGTTGATCAACGAGCTAGTCAACTAGAGGCTTACTAGGGACAGGTTGTGGTCTATGTATTCACACATGTATTACGATTTCCGGACAATACAATTATAGCATGAATAATAGACTATTATCATGAACACAGAAATATAATAATAACCATTTATTATTGCCTCTAGGGCATATTTCCAACAGTCTCCCACTTGCACTAGAGTCAATAATCTAGTTACATTGTGATGAATCGAACACCCATTGCGTCCTGGTGTTGATCATGTTTTGCCCTAGGGAGAGGTTTAGTCAACGGATCTGCTACATTCAGGTCCGTGTGTACTTTACAAATATCTATGTCTCCATTTTGAACACTTTCACGAATGGAGTTGAAGCGACGCTTGATATGCCTGGTCTTCCTGTGAAACCTGGGCTCCTTCGCAAGGGCAATAGCTCCAGTGTTGTCACAGAAGAGAGTCATTGGGCCCGACGCATTGGGAATCACCCCTAGGTCGGTAATGAACTCCTTCATCCAGACTGCTTCCTGTGCTGCCTCCGAGGCTGCCATGTATTCCGCTTCACATGTAGATCCCGCCACGACGCTTTGCTTGCAACTGCACCAGCTTACTGCTCCTCTATTCAAAATATACACGTATCCGGTCTGTGACTTTGAGTCATCCGGATCTGTGTCGAAGCTAGCGTCGACGTAACCCTTTACGACGAGCTCTTCGTCACCTCCATAGACGAGAAACATATCCTTAGTCCTCTTCAGGTACTTCAGGATATTCTTGACCGCTGTCCAGTGTTCCTTGCCGGGATTACTTTGGTACCTTCCTACCAAACTTACGGCAAGGTTTACATCAGGTCTGGTACACAGCATGGCATACATAATAGACCCTATGGCCGAGGCATAGGGGATGACACTCATCTCTTCTATATCTTCTGCCGTGGTCGGGCATTGAGCCGTGCTCAATTGCACACCTTGCAATACAGGCAAGAACCCCTTCTTGGACTGATCCATACTGAACTTCTTCAATATCTTGTCAAGGTATGTACTCTGTGAAAGACCAATGAGGCGTCTTGATCTATCTCTATAGATCTTGATGCCTAATATATAAGCAGCTTCTCCAAGGTCCTTCATTGAAAAACATTTATTCAAATAGGCCTTTATACTTTCCAAGAATTCTATATCATTTCCCATCAATAATATGTCATCCACATATAATATGAGAAATGCTACAGAGCTCCCACTCACTTTCTTGTAAACACAGGCTTCTCCATAAGTCTGTGTAAACCCAAACGCTTTGATCATCTCATCAAAGCGAATGTTCCAACTCCGAGATGCTTGCACCAGCCCATAGATTGAGCGCTGGAGCTTGCATACTTTGTTAGCATTCTTAGGATCGACAAAACCTTCCGGCTGCATCATATACAACTCTTCCTTAAGGAAGCCGTTAAGGAATGCCGTTTTGACGTCCATCTGCCATATCTCATAATCATAGTATGCGGCAATTGCTAACATGATTCGGACGGACTTCAGCTTCGCTACGGGTGAGAAAGTCTCATCGTAGTCAACCCCTTGAACTTGTCGATAACCCTTAGCGACAAGTCGAGCTTTGTAGATGGTCACATTACCATCTGCGTCCGTCTTCTTCTTAAAGATCCATTTGTTTTCTATGGCTCGCCGCTCATCGGGCAAGTCAGTCAAAGTCCATACTTTGTTTTCATACATGGATTCTATCTCGGATTTCATGGCTTCTAGCCATTTGTCGGAATCCGGGCCCGCCATCGCTTCTTCATAGTTCGAAGGTTCACCGTTGTCTAACAACATGATTTCCAGGACAGGGTTGCCGTACCACTCTGGTGCGGAACGTGTCCTTGTGGACCTACGAAGTTCAGTAACTTGATCTGAAGCTTCATGATCATCATCATTAACTTCCTCCCCAGTCGGTGTAGGCACCACAGGAACATTTTCCCGCGCTGCGCTACTTTCCGGTTCGGAAGGGGTGACTATCACCTCATCAAGTTCCACTTTCCTCCCACTCAATTCTTTCGAGAGAAACTCCTTCTCTAGAAAGGACCCGTTCTTGGCAACGAAGATCTTGCCTTCGGATCTGAGGTAGAAGGTATACCCAATAGTTTCCTTAGGGTATCCTATGAAGACGCATTTTTCCGATTTGGGTTCGAGCTTTTCAGGTTGAAGTTTCTTGACATAAGCATCGCATCCCCAAACTTTTAGAAACGACAGCTTAGGTTTCTTCCCAAACCATAATTCATACGGTGTCGTCTCAACGGATTTAGACGGTGCCCTATTTAAAGTGAATGCGGCAGTCTCTAAAGCATAACCCCAAAATGAGAGCGGTAAATCGGTAAGAGACATCATAGATCGCACCATATCCAATAGAGTGCGATTACGACGTTCGGACACACCATTTCTCTGAGGTGTTCCAGGCGGCGTGAGTTGTGAAACTATTCCACATTTCCTTAAGTGTGTACCAAATTCGTGACTTAAATATTCTCCACCACGATCTGATCGTAAGAATTTTATTTTCCTGTCACGTTGATTCTCGACTTCACTCTGAAATTCCTTGAACTTTTCAAAGGTTTCAGACTTGTGTTTCATTAGGTAGACATACCCATATCTACTTAAATCATCAGTGAGAGTGAGAACATAACGATATCCTCCGCGAGCCTCAACGCTCATTGGACCGCACACATCGGTATGTATGATTTCCAATAAGTTGGTCGCTCGCTCCATTGTTCCGGAGAACGGAGTCTTGGTCATCTTACCCATGAGGCATGGTTCGCACGTGTCAAATGATTCGTAATCAAGAGACTCCAAAAGTCCATCTGCATGGAGCTTCTTCATGCGCTTGACACCAATGTGACCAAGGCGGCAGTGCCACAAGTATGTGGGACTATCGTTATCAACTTTACATCTTTTGGTATTCACACTATGAACATGTGTAGCATCACGTTCGAGATTCATCAAGAATAAACCATTGACCAGCGGGGCATGACCATAAAACATATCTCTCAAATAAATAGAACAACCATTATTCTCAGATTTAAATGAGTAGCCATCTCGAATTAAACGAGATCCAGATACAATGTTCATGCTCAAAGCTGGCACTAAATAACAATTATTGAGGTTTATAACTAATCCCGTGGGTAGATGCAGAGGTAGCGTGCCGACGGCGATCACATCGACCTTGGAACCATTCCCGACGCGCATCGTCACCTCGTCTTTTGCCAGTCTCCGTTTATTCCGTAGTTCCTGATTTGAGTTACAAATATGAGCAACCGCACCGGTATCAAATACCCAGGAGCTACTGCGAGTACTGGTAAGGTACACATCAATTACTTGTATATCACATATACCTTGGGTGTTGCCGGCCTTCTTCTTGTCCGCTAAATATTTGGGGCAGTTCCGCTTCCAGTGACCACTTCCCTTGCAATAAAAGCACTCAGTCTCGGGCTTGGGTCCATTCTTTGACTTCTTCCCGGTAACTGGCTTACCGGGCGCGGCAACTCCCTTGCCGTCCTTCTTGAAGTTCTTCTTACCCTTGCCCTTCTTGAACTTAGTGGTTTTATTCACCATCAACACTTGATGTTCTTTTCTGATCTCTACCTCAGCTGATTTCAGCATTGAATACACCTCGGGAATGGTCTTTTCCATCCCCTGCATATTGTAGTTCATCACAAAGCTCTTGTAGCTTGGTGGAAGCGACTGGAGGATTCTGTCAATGACCGCGTCATCCGGGAGATTAACTCCCAGCTGAGACAAGCGGTTGTGCAACCCAGACATTCTGAGTATGTGCTCACTAACAGAACTGTTCTCCTCCATTTTACAGCTGAAGAACTTGTCGGAGACATCATATCTCTCGACCCGGGCATGAGCTTGAAAAACCAGTTTCAGCTCCTCGAACATCTCATATGCTCCATGTTTCTCAAAACGCTTTTGGAGACCCGGTTCTAAGCTGTAAAGCATGCCGCACTGAACGAGGGAGTAATCATCAGCACGCTGCTGCCAAGCGTTCATAACGTCTTGGTTCTCAGGGATTGGTGCTTCACCTAGCGGTGCTTCTAAGACATAATCTTTCTTGGCTGCTATGAGGATGATCCTCAGGTTCCGGACCCAGTCCGTATAGTTGCTGCCATCATCTTTCAGCTTGGTTTTCTCTAGGAACGCGTTGAAATTGAGGACAACGTGGGCCATTTGATCTACAATACATAGTGTAAAGATTTAGACTAAGTTCATGATAATTAAGTTCATATAATCAAATTATTTAATGAACTCCCACTCAGATAGACATCCCTCTAGTTATCTAAGTGAAACATGATCCGAACTCAACTAGGCCGTGTCCGATCATCACGTGAGACGGACTAGTCAAGATCGGTGAACATCTCCATGTTGATCGTATCTTCTATACGACTCATGCTCGACCTTTCGGTCCTCCGTGTTCCGAGGCCATGTCTGTACATGCTAGGCTCGTCAAGTCAACCTAAGTGTATTGCGTGTGTTCCGAGGCCATGTCTGTACATGCTAGGCTCGTCAACACCCGTTGTATGCGAACGTAAGAATCTATCACACCCGATCATCACGTGGTGCTTCGAAACGACGAACCTTCGCAACGGTGCACAGTTAGGGTGAACACTTTCTTGAAATTATTATAAGGGATCATCCTACTTGCTACCGTCGTTCTAAGCAAATAAGATGCAAAAACATGATAAACATCACATGCAATCGAATAGTGACATGATATGGCCAATATCATCATGCTCCTTTGATCTCCATCTTCGGGGCACCATGATCATCTTCGTCACCGGCATGACACCATGATCTCCATCATCATGATCTCCATCATTGTGTCTTCATGAAGTTGTCACGCCAACGATTACTTCTACTTCTATGGCTAACCGTTTAGCAACAAAGTAAAGTAAATTACATGGCGTTATTCAAATGACACGCAGGTCATGCAAAATAATAAAGACAACTCCTATGGCTCCTGCCGGTTGTCATACTCATCGACATGCAAGTCGTGATTCCTATTACAAGAATATGATCAATCTCATACATCACATATATCATTCATCACATCTTCTGGCCATATCATATCACATATATCACTTGCTGCAAAAACAAGTTAGACGTCCTCTAATTGTTGTTGCAAGTTTTTACGTGGTTTGTAGGTTTCTAGCAAGAACGATTTCTTACCTACGTATGACCACAACGTGATTTGCCAATTTCTATTTACCCTTCATAAGGACCCTTTTCATCGAATCCGTTCCGACTAAAGTAGGAGAGACAGACACCCGCTAGCCACCTTATGCAACTAGTGCATGTCAGTCGGTGGAACCTGTCTCACGTAAGCGTACGTGTAAGGTCGGTCCGGGCCGCTTCATCCTACAATGCCGCCGAAACAAGAAACGACTAGTAGCGGCAAGAAGAATTGGCAACATCAACGCCCACAACTTCTTTGTGTTCTACTCGTGCATAGTAACTACGCATAGGCCTGGCTCATGATGCCACTGTTGGGAATCGTAGCATAATTTAAAATTTTCCTACGCTCACCAAGATGCATCTATGGAGTCTACTAGCAACGAGGGGAAAGGAGTGGATCTACATACCCTTGTAGATCGCGAGCGGAAGCGTTCCAATGAACGTGGATGACGGAGTCGTACTCGCCGTGATCCAAATCACCGATGACCGAGTGCCGAACGGACGGCACCTCCGCGTTCAACACACGTACGGTGCAGCGACGTCTCCTCCTTTCTTGATCCAGCAAGGGGGGAGGAGAGGTTGATGGAGATCCAACAGCACGACGGCGTGGTGGTGGATGTAGCGGCTCTCCGGCAAGGCTTCGCCGAGCTTCTGCGCGCGAGAGAGAGGTGTTGCAGGGGAGGAGGGAGGCGCCAAAGGCTGTAGTCTGCTGCCCTCCCTCCCCCCCCTTTATATAGGCCCCCAAGGGGGGGTGCGCAGCCCTTGGAGATGGGATCTCCAAGGGGGGGGCGGCGGCCAAGGGGGAAGGGGTTGCCTTGCCCCCCAAGGCAAGGGGAAACTCCCCCCCCTAGGGTTCCCAACCCTAGGCGCATGGGGGGAGGCCCAAAGTGGCGCCCCAGCCCATTAGGGGCTGGTTCCCCTCCACTTTCAGCCCACGGGGCCCTCCGGGACAGGTGGCCCCACCCGGTGGACCCCCGGGACCCTTCCGGTGGTCCCGGTACAATACCGATAACCCCCGAAACTTTCCCGGTGGCCAAAACTGGACTTCCTATATATAATTCTTCACCTCCGGACCATTCCGGAACCTCTCGTGACGTCCGGGATCTCATCCGGGACTCCGAACAACTTTCGGGTTTCCGCATACATATATCTCTACAACCCTAGCGTCACCGGACCTTAAGTGTGTAGACCCTACGGGTTCGGGAGACATGCAGACATGACCGAGACGCCTCTCCGGTCAATAACCAACAGCGGGATCTGGATACCCATGTTGGCTCCCACATGTTCCACGATGATATCATCGGGTGAACCACGGTGTCGAGGATTCAATCAATCCGTATGCAATTCCCTTTGTCAATCGGTATGTTACTTGCCCGAGATTCGATCGTCGGTATCCCAATACCTTGTTCAATCTCGTTACCGGCAAGTCTCTTTACTCGTACCGCAATGCATGATCCCGTGACTAACGCCTTAGTCACATTGAGCTCATTATGATGATGCATTACCGAGTGGGCCCAGAGATACCTCTCCGTTTACACGGAGTGACAAATCCCAGTCTCGATCCGTGCCAACCCAACAGACACTTTCGGAGATACCCGTAATGCACCTTTATAGTCACCCAGTTACGTTGTGACGTTTGGCACACCCAAAGCACTCCTACGGTATCCGGGAGTTGCACGATCTCATGGTCTAAGGAAAAGATACTTGACATTGGAAAAGCTCTAGCAAACGAAACTACACGATCTTTTATGCTATGCTTAAGTTGGGTCTTGTCCATCACATCATTCTCCTAATGATGTGATCCCGTTATCAATGACATCCTATGTCCATAGTCAGGAAACCATGACTATCTGTTGATCAACGAGCTAGTCAACTAGAGGCTTACTAGGGACAGGTTGTGGTCTATGTATTCACACATGTATTACGATTTCCGGACAATACAATTATAGCATGAATAATAGACTATTATCATGAACACAGAAATATAATAATAACCATTTATTATTGCCTCTAGGGCATATTTCCAACAATCCTACATAGAGAGGTATAGATTGATCGATGTGTACGTGGGAAAGAGGGTGAGACCTGACTAGATATATAGATTGATCAGTTTGTGTGGAAAATTGGGGAAGACCTAGCTATATATACACACACATAGAGGAACATCGATCATTGCGCATGCATGTGAGAGATAAAGAATGCCCGAAATGATGAAGAGGGGGAGGTGTGTGTGTGCATGCATGGGAGACCGACCTGAAGAAAAACATTGCATGTGTGCGATGGATAATGCCGAGTGGTAGGGTGTGCATGCATGCACGAGAGAAAGTTAGTGGTACAATTATAAAGAGAAGACGACTGTGTGAGTGTAAAAGACTAGGTGAGGTCATAATCAATGGAAAGTTTAATTCAAATATTTGAATAAGAGATCGTAATGTTTGAAACCCATGCATGCATGAATATAACTGAGATATGCGCGGTGTGGTTTGGAAATGAGCATGCTATACTGTATACACATTGAACAAGGTCAGACTGATTTGAATTTGAGATACCGATGGCAGACATCATTCGGCCACATTGCATCCGTGCATGGACAAACTATTCTAATTGGAGATGATGGGTGGCTTTAGCATCACATATCTATATCTATACCCCTATATAGTGTGCGAATAACTTTGAAAGATGGTTGTTGGATGAAGCCAATTCGACGGTGGAGAGATGGCTAATCCAAGCACTACTGGCCGTTGGATATCATCTACATTCCACCAGATTTTGGCACATGTACAATCTAGAAGATTCCATGGTTGAATTTAAGCATAATGCACAAACCTCAAAATACAAGCACTTCTCCTTTGTTCTATAATCTTCCGTATCATAATTGCCCCAATTTTTTTCTACTTGAATTGTCATTATTTGTTTTTACTTTATGCTCGCACAATTCCATGAATCTTAAAATAGATTAGCTTTTTATAAAAACTAAATGATTTTGAATGAGATGAACTATAAGAATTAAACGAGCATCTATATCATGCATATATGACTCAAAGCTTACATGCTATAATGTGGTATTTATTCATAATTTGGTTGCCAAATCTCATGCGTGCAATGCACGTGTACCTTACTAGTCTAAATGGTGTTTGTGTGTGTGTTGTGCGTGTTAAACACATTGTACGTAGTATCATACATGGTTTAGATTCCGAACATCTAGCTAGAGCATACATGTACTATGATTTGAATTCAACATAAAATGGATACATATATTTGAATTTGAGATCGTGTGTACATGTAGTTCGTATTTATATAGGAATTTACTACTTCTATATTCATGTCATGTGTTGTGAAGATAATATTTAGATGGTTGTATAACTAACCCGAGTACAATCCCATTCAAACAGGGAAAATGTACTCAAATTTAGTCTATATGCTAGACAACACGAATTGTTTTTTTATTGTTGAGGGAAGTGCAAATTGATTTGGTACTGTACACGTTAGGTTTGTTGTCCCGATTTTTTTAGTTTTTCTGTTGTTGTATTTGAATGCATTTCTAGTAATATAGTAAAATGGGACATGGCTCTCTCTAGTGATGAGGTGCGAATTTCAAGCTAGCATCTCTGTCTATCGTGCTGCAAAACTCCCGCCTCTTCAACCCGTGCCTTGTTACCCCGAAATATTTAAGATATATCTTTGTCTCGTTGTGCTCCTAAAACTCCCTCCATCTCAACCCGCGCCTTGCTATCCCAAAATTTCAACGCACGCAAAAGCTCCCACCTCCTGCGAAATCCCGACACGTGAAATGCACGTGATACCCCTGAACCGAAAGAACTGCCTAGCTCAAATAGGTAGGGGTACTTTCATAACTTACCACACATTTTGGACAAGCGCGTCCCTAAGCCGTGGTTCCCCCCTTCCATCCCATCCGCCCACCCATTCGTACACCGAGGCCGCGAAAACCCGTGAAGCCCCACACCCTCCTCCGTTCGCCACCCAACCGGAGCCTCTTCCCCGACGACGTCGTCCACAGCAACACCTTGACATACCTCATCCACCGCACCGGATGAGGATCCGTTGTCGATCTCGTCGTCCCGCCGATTCAGCCACCCCGCGTCCTCCACCTCCATGGAGGTGCCCCGATGTTCCCCTCGTCTTCCGCGCCACCTCCACTCCCACACCCCCGTCTTCACCTGCACCACCGGAAGAGCAACATCATCCCCGATTCCTCGGATGAAGCTGAGGCCTAATCGGCGCCACCAAAGAGGTTCTACACTAATCGCCGCATTTTCTTGTTGATTCGATCTCACAGTGCTGCCGGCGCTCGGTCCCGAGCCAACATGACGCGGCTCCATCCACGGCGGCGTCGCCGGCCACTTCCTCCACGGCATCGCTCCCTCGGTGGCGACGTCCACATCAGTAGGAGATGTTGTTGTTTTGGATCTCGCTCGCGCTGCTGCTCTGCTCTTGCTCTCGGTCCCCTGCCTGGTCTGCTCTTGCTCGCGCTTCTGCTCTTGCTCTTGCTTGCGCTGCTGCTATCGCTCTTGCTATTGCTTGCGCTGCTGCTCTACTCTTGCGCGTGCTGCTTCTTGATACGTCTCCAACGTATCTATAATTTTTGATTGTTCCATGCTATTATATTATCTATTTTGGATGTTTTATATGCATTAATATGCTATTTTATATGAATTTTTGGACTAACCTATTAACCTAGAGCCTAGTGCCAGTTTCTGTTTTTTCCTTGTTTTAGAGTTTCGCAGAAAAGGAATACCAAACAGAGTGCAAATGGAATAAAACTTTTGCGATGATTTCTCTTGGACCAGAAGACACCCAGGAGACTTGGAGTGCAAGTCAGAAGAGCCACGAGGCGGCCACAAGGGTGGAGGGCGCGCCTAGGGGGTAGGGCGCGCCCCTGACCTTGTTGGCCCCTCGGTGACCCACTGACCTAGATCTTCCTCCTATATATTCTCAGATACTCCAAAAACTTCCGGGGGAGCCATGAAACCACTTTTCCACCGCCGCAACCTTATGTACCCGTGAGATCCCATCTAGGGGCCTTTTCTGGTATCCTGCCAAAGGGGATTCGATCATGGAGGGCTTCTACATCAACACCATTGCCTCTCTGATGAAGCATGAGTAGTTTACCACAGACCTACGGGTCCATAGCTAGTAGCTAGATGGCTTCTTCTCTCTCTTTTATTCTCAATACAAAGTTCTCCACGATGTTCTTGGAGATCTATTCGATGTAATACTCTTTTGCGGTGTGTTTGCCGAGGTACGATGAATTGTGGATTTATGATCAGCCTATCTATGAATATTATTTGAATCCTCTCTGAATTCTTATATGCATGATTTGATATCTTTGCAAGTCTCTTTGAACTATCGATTTGGTTTGGCCAACTAGATTGGTTTTTCTTGCAATGGGAGAAGTGCTTAGCTTTGGGTTCAATCTTGCAGTGCTCGATCCTAGTGACAGAAGGGGAACCGACACGTATTGTATTGTTGCCATCGAGGATAAAAATATGGGGTTTTCATCATATTGCTTGAGTTAATTCCTCTACATCATGTCATCTTGCTTAAAGCGTTACTCTATTCTTTATGAACTTAATACTCTAGATGCATGCTGGATAGCGGTCGATGTGTGGAGTAATAGTAGTAGATGCAGAATCATTTCGGTCTACTTGACACGGACGTGATGCCTATGTTCATGATCATTGCCTTAGATATCGTCATAGCTTTGCACTTTTCTATCAATTGCTTGGCAGTGATTTGTTCACCCACCGTCATAATTCCTTTCTTGAGAGAAGCCTCTAGTGAAACATATGGTCCCCGGGTCTATTTTCCATCATATAAATTTCCGATCTACAATTCTAGTTTCCTATTTACTTTCTTTGCAATTTTTTACTTTTTGTTCCATAAACCAAAAATACCAAAAACATTACTTTGTCGTTTATCCATCTATATCAAATCTCACGTCGCAAATAACCGTGAAGGGATTCACAACCCCTTTATCGTGTTGGGTGCAAATTGGTCTTTGTTTGTGCAGGTATTCGGTGGCTTGCGTGTTGTCTCCTACTGGATTGGTACCTTGGTTCTCAAAACTAAGGGAAATACTTAATCTACTTTGCTGCATCACCCTTTCGTCTTCAAGGGAAAAACCAACGCAAGCTCAAGTGGTAGCACTACTGCACGAGCAACAGATCCTGCTCTCCCTCGAGCCCCTGCAGCTTCTACCCGAGATGCTGCTACATGACCAATTGCCCCAGCTCTCGCATGCGCTTCTGCTCCAGGCGCTGCTGCTGCTACTACTGCTTTTTGCTACTAGTGCGTTCCGTTTCGGCAGTAAAATTCAGTTTCGACAACAAAATTCAGTTTCGACAGGTAAATTCAATTTCGATAGTTAAATTCAATTTCGACAGTTAAATTCAGTTTCGACAGTTAAGTTCATAGATGAGCGGCTGATGTATTTTACATCTAGCACTTTGTGGTTATGTATATTACATCATCTATTGGAGATGCTATTAGAATTCCACTCAGGTTAACATTGTCTCTCTTGTCCTGCTTCAGCCTCGACGTCGTACAACTCACCGGAGCTGCTCCAACGATGAAACCCTCCATCGCAGTGGAGCAGTACCCCGGGCTCCATCTCCAGACGCCTAAGATCTTCTTCCCCTCCTCCGACAGCCAAATCAGCCGGAGCATCCTCACTGACAAACCCAATCACGCTAAAATCGACATGGCTTTGCCAAAGAGGTTGTACAGTTGTTGCATCTCTTTTTTATTCTACATGTCATATATATTATCCATTGAGCACACATAGTAATGTGAAATACGATTAGTTTCTCCTACTATATGACAAGCACTGAGGTACCAGGCAACTTAGCTATCCATGATGGACTCTCTTGAACGCCATCATTATTTATCTCTACGCACTTGAGCTGTGCATTTGTAGATGGGCCTGGGAGTTGAGCTAGTAGGGCAGTGGCCTGGGTCCAAAGTAGTAGAAGTAGCACAAAAACATTTTTTGAGTGTAGGCTTTTCCCTGCTCAAGCCTTCCTACTAGAATCGCCAGTGCTTAAAGGAAAAGTGAAGGAAAAACATAGGAATTGGAAAGTTTCCTCTGGTACTACTATTCATACATTTGGTTCAAAGGAATGGAGCAAAGGAAATTTGTAGGATTTGTTCCTCTAGTGTCTCCTTGAAAGAAAAACCGTAGGAATTTTAATATCCACTTGTCCTCCTTTTCAAATTCCTATTCATGAAGCACAAGACTAAGGGATAGTAGCATAATATCATTATAACCGTACATTTTCTTGTGGTTTGACTTAATCTCACCATACTTCTTTACATCCTGTGATCTTCCAATTCTTGTGAACCAAACACCTAGATTGGCAGAAATCATGTGTTTTTTAATTCTCTATTTTTCACGTGCATTCCTATCTTATTCTTGTGTATTTCCTATCCCTGTATTGTTAGAATCCTAAAATTCAAACAAGCCCTTACACAATTACTTCTGTTACAGATATGTGTCAAAGAAAACCTTGTGTGGTTTGCCCCGCTCCTGCTGCGCTATGTTCCACCCCAGCTCAGCTGCTCCAATGACGGAAGGGTTCACCACAGCAGGGATCCGCCCTCCAGACTATCTTCCGCCGCCTCAGATCTTCTTCCCCACCGCCGGCAGCCATGACAACTGCATTACCATCATCAACTGAGCAGATGACCTTGAGGACTACATGGGTCCGCAAGAGAGGTCGCACTCTTTCATGTCTGCTTATGTTATGCATCGCTTAATATGATGACATGCTACTTTATCGTCCTGTTCACCTATTAGACTCTGAGTCAGGTCCAAACTAATGGTCAAACTTGAGTTTTTAAATGGTTGTGGGGTACATATTGGGGCAGCAACCAATACTATCTGGTTAATCTCGGGTGTCTACTATGAGTTTCATGTTGGGTGGAAACAAACATTAAAGGAGCCATTATCTTTATTTTTTAACTAAAGCTATTATCTGCCTGCTATCATTGGTTTTGGGTCTATCCACAATTTGCTACCATCACTCTGGATTTGTGCATGCACTCCTTACATAATCTCACTATGTTTTATTCCTATGCATGTCAGTTATTGTACACAATGGAACTGAACATGTAGAGCGAAAGAGACAAGCCTTGCGTGGCAATACAAATTCATGCAGACGTAGCTCCATGGTGGGTGCAAAGGCAGCCCCCCTCCACCCATTTCGGATTGTAATCAAGAGGAAGATAGCTGTTCTGAGGGGGATTCGGAAGGAGAAACCACTCCTATTTACCCCCTGAGGTCTTCGCTCTAACTTGGCATGCTGATGTTAGTAATATCATGCATATGGTGCCTTGCATTGCTTACTTTATACATGAAATATGTCATCTTCTTAGTTTAGACATGCTTTGTGTGAATGTCATATGTTTAGTTTCTCTATCGTATATGTGAACCATGCAATGCCATCTTATTTAGCCAGGCATCATATATGTGAATTTTGCAATGCCACCCTGGTTAGCCAGTCATCTTATATGTGAATTATATCATGCCATCATTTTTTATTACGTATTAAATTTGTCAACAATTTTAGTACATTAAATTACTCTTCCTGTGCATTAGCCATTCGACACGGTCATGGAAAAATCTGGAGTGGAAACAAGGTCTTCAGAGCAGACAATGCTATCTGACGAAGTGCATGTCTTGCTGGTTATGGATAGCTCCTCAGAGGAGGATTCAGAGACAGATGACCAGTCCTATTCCCACCCCCACCCCAAGGTGCATGCTCTAACTTGCCAGGGTTATATTGCTCATATCGTGCATATTGTGTCTTGCATTGGCATGTCATATGCTTAGTTTAGACATGCTTTGTGTGAATGCCACCTGTTTAGTGTCTAATTACCATGTATGTGAATTTTGCAATGCCATCTTGTTGCAAGACATTATAAATGTGAATTATGCAATGATATCTTGTTGCAAGGCATTATGTATGTGAATTATGCAATGCCATGTTGTTTAGCCAAGCATCATATATGTGAATTATATCATGCCGTCCTTTTTTGTATTACTCATTGCATTTGTCGACAATGTTCGTATATTCAACTGCTCTTCCGGTGCATCAGCCATTTGAATTGGTGATGGAGAAATCTGGAGTGAAAACAAGGTCTTCAGAGCAGACAATGCTACCTGCTGAAGCAGATATCTTGCTGGTTACAGATAGCTCCTCAGAGGAGGATTCAGAGGCAGATGACCAATCCTATTATCCCCCTGAGGTGTATGCTCAAACTTGGCAGGGTTATATTACTCATATCATGCATATGTTGTCTTGCAATGCTTAGTTTTTACATCATATACGCAATATTGAATGCCATCTCCTTAGTTGACACATCATATATGCGATTGCCCTCTGCTCACTTGCTTAGTATATAAATCATATATTTGAATTATATCATGCCACGATGTTTACATAAACATCATGTATCAGAATTATGGCATGCCAGACCATTTTCTAAAGACATAATATAGTTATATCATCTCATCATGTTTACATAGTCATCATATTTTGAATTATGTCATTCTATCCATGAATTATATCATGCCATCAGGTTTCCATCGACGGCATGTTTGCGAATTATGGCATGCCAACCACTTTACTAGACGCATTGTATAGTTATATCATGTCATCCTGTTTACATAGTCATCATATTTTGAAGTATGTCATTCTATCCTATTTAGTTAGCCATCATACATGTGAAATTGTGTCATGCTATCCTGTTTAATTAGCCATCATATATGTGAAATTATGTCATGCTATTCTGTTTGGTTAGACAACATAAATGTGAATTATTTCATGCCCTGTTTTCTTCCCTACTATCCATTGCACCTGTCTATCTTACAATGTCTATACATTCAATTACTTTTCTTGTTTATCAGCCATTTGAATTGGAGGGGGTGATGGCAGTATCTTTGGGAGTAAAAACACGGTCTTCAGAAAAGATCGTGCTACATGTTGATGCAGATAGAACCACGTTGTACTTGCCCAAGAACTAGCCCCACCACACATAACCCAGACTCACGCAGATTGTACCCCTACCCAGTTGGACAGATAACCAGCTACACCCCTTCTAACCCCAACCCTAGCAGATAGTAACCCAGTTCCAGTTGACACAACACTGTCTCCACCACAGAGCACCCAAACACGAGTAGTTAGTAAGGCAACTACAGTGCCCAAAGCACGAGGACCACCACTCCGAACCCCAAGTCAATGCTTAAAGCAGAAGAAGAATTGTTCTCAAGTCAGGTTCCGTAGCTATGGTTCATACCCCTTTGCTCTTGCATCATTGTATTTACTCATACCAACTAATTTCAAATTTGAAGGATGCAATTGAAACTCCAATGGCGCAATAGGTATGTTTTAAACCTGTTTCTTTAACGTATTTGCTGTTGTAACTTGCTCTATGTTGATTTCAGTTTCAATTGAATAAACAGTTATGTTCTCATGCCATGCACATTACAAGTGTTGTTATTGCTGTGTAGTTTCCCACACTTATATTCTGTCTATGCTGCTTTGTCTTAAATAGATATGATTTGAACTGTCTCTATCTTGATTTGGCAACCTAAACTAGAATGATATAGACCATACAGTGACCATACTACCTAGATATATGTTTGTTTCATGATGTTATCCTGTCCACCTTACTACTGAACTGGTTTACCAAAATGAGTTTCATATAGAACATGGTAAACCTGTGATGTGTCTTTTTGTTTCTCTTTCAGAATGCGGATAAAATATTGGAGAAGAGTACCCCGTTATGCAACGGTAAGGGAAGTAATGAAGATAAGGTTCAAGATAGTGAGACATCCCTATTGGTCTCCAAGAAAGCTGATAAAAACTATATTAAAGACACCGAGACAACCCCAAAGTCCTGTCTTGATGTAGTGTTCGAGTTACTGGCCACTACTGCTGGCACCAGCTCGTCGAACTCGCTGCCTCAATCAGTTTGGCTTCTCGAGTCTCAACTTCAAGTTGAAAGACATCGATCAGATGTTTTGTGACAGGAAGTCGAAGGACTGAGGAAGTCCCTGCAGAATTTAGATGCATACTTTCTGGTGCAACAGCAAGCGCTGGAGGATTTAAGCACCAAACAAGAGAAAGTTAATAAGCTTTCTAAGCGTCTTGCCAGCATTATGGGTACTCATGATATTGTTTCTTGATCTCTTCTGAAGTGGTTTCAGTTCTGGACTTGTTTTGCTGCAGAGTTTATTTGCATTGGTCGCCAACTTTGACAACCAGTGTATGTGATATGCTGCTTTGTTCCCTTGCACTGGTGGCGAATCTTGATGCCCAGTGGATGTAATATGTGTGTAGCCGTGATAGCCTAGCGTAAGTTGCTTGCTTATTTATTTCCTTGTTGTCTTGTTTATTTGTTTGCTTGTAGTCAGTGCAGTTATTTTTCCACGGTTTGCTAGTGGCCGCAATAACCTATTTTTAAAAACTAGGCCACAATAACCATGGGCTACATATCTGTAGTGACCATGGGCCTCCTACGAGCCATAGAAACAATGGTCCTTCTACCGGGCATAGCATCAATGGGCCTTCTACGGGCCGTATGATCGATTGGCCAAACATGGGCCAATAACGGACCGCATTATGGGTCGTAAACGGGCTAGAGTTGGAATCATCCGCTCATGGGCCGACCATAACGGGTCGTTGTTAATCGGCCGTATTTGACGCTGCTATGAAAACGGCCCAACGGATTAACGGGCCAGAAACGGGCCGACTGTAACCACGGGCTGAATTTGGCCCACAAGCAGAAAAGGCCAGTAACGGTCCGTAAGTAACCAAATGCTGGAAATGAGCCCAATAATAAATGGGCCCTGAGAAGGCCGAAAGATAACACGGGCTGGAAACGGCCCAATGGAATAATGGGCCGTTAATGGGTATAAAGCGATACACTGTTCATTACGGGCCAATTTCACCACAGGCCGTTAATGGGCCAAGAGTTACAAAGGGCCTCATATGGGCCGAAAGACGTCATGGGCCATACATGGGCCAGAAGTTACAACGGGCTGGAATCATATTGGACGGCCCAGATAACGCTACTGGGCCTAATTCGGATAGGCCGTAACGGGTCGTGACTTAGCGGGCTGTAAATGGGCTATATGCGAACAGGCCGTTAACAGGCTTTCCGTGGGCCGGCTCGCTACATTTTGACCAAGTCAAATGGGCCGGCCTTTTCACCAGAATGGGCCTCTGTTGGGCCGTGCCACGTGTCGACGTATCATAGGCACCTTCGGTCCAATGAGTGGATGACATCTGTCCCAACGGTGAGCCGACACGTGGTTCCTCTGGCCATTGAGAATTTTACACGTGGAAAATCCCCATTGGTCCGAGTTATTGACGGGTTATCGGATCCAAACCGAAACCCGATAGCTTAACGGCCACCCGTTATGGTGGATGCCACGTGTCGGTTACCCTTGACGAAAGCAATTCTATGAAGCGTGATTTATCGTCATGGAAGTGGACACTTCCGTGATGATAATTTTGGTAATGTCATGGAACACTTCTACGACAGCACAGGTATGACTATCTTGATTCTGTCATAAAATCATCATGGATGTACATGCATGACGGAAAACGTGACCTACTGTGACAAACACGTATCATCATGGAAGTGTATTTTTTTGTAGTGATACCATATAGAAAGTTTATTAACAAAACATGATAACGAGAGCGCACAGCCACTAGGCAGATGGTAGTGTAGATAACAGGGGTACACCATAACCACCATAAATAAATCGAGAAGCGGAACTGGCTAGAAAATACAGAGTTTTGCCGCTACTAATATGCAGCCTATCGATCACCTACATGCTAGCTCCATTCATCTGAAGGCGCACAGCTGTTACTATCAGTCTAATCTATCAAAGACCGCGCGGCTCCCACCATTTCTGGGATATTATGGCAGACCAACTCGAAGTGCGAAATCATGTAGCAGAACCGCCCCAATAGAGCTGTCGACTGCGGATGTCCCTGCTCCCCTTCCCGACAAGGAACATACTGTACTTACTAAACAAGAATAGAAGAGGAACATGTTAAAGAATAGAAGGGGAAGCATATTATTGAGATTCCCCTTCTTTCTATACATTTTTTCCTGAATTGATATGAACATGTACGCTTAGTCCTTAGTTCCTTACTCCCTATATGATGCATCTTTGTTTTTCTGGATTCTAATGAACATGTCTTGAAATTCATCCACCAGCTGATGTGCACTCAAAGGGGAGATGTAAAAGGATTAAGGAGCACTTAGACAAGGGTGGACAAGGGAAGGAAAATAAGGATGGAGAAGGGACACAAAATAAAAATGGAGAGCGGAAGAAAAATGCCAGAGGAACGAAAAAGCCTCGCACAAATTGGCAATGTATTTCATAAATCTTATCTATGAATATTAGCGTTCACAAAATGGGTACATATTCCTTTATAACTAATCAGTTCATGTTTACTTGCTGGCTGTTTTATTTTGATTCAAGTCAACAGAGTGCTTTCTTTTTGGTGTGGTGCAAGATGAAAAAACAAAGCTTCAGTCTTATATAGTAGAGGCTACCACTTGTTTTCATGAAGTACATTGTAGTACAAAAATTTGATGTATACCTCTGAATCTTGTGTTCTTCTGACAATACGTGGTGTCCTACAAATGAACATTATGTACTGGATGTTACCACTTGTTTTAACGCACTATATTGTGTTGATTATTTGAATGCAACCATCATTTTTTTACAACATTCATGTCACTAATTGTTTGAAATGCGCTAGTGGTCATTTGGCATTCTGTCGGTGGTATGATTCCATTATCTATTTGAAACTATAGATTGTGTGATTTGGTGTACTACTATTAAGAGTTTGAGGATTAGGATTGGAGACACATGTCTAATCGTTTATTTTGCCAACTTGAAGTTGTAGCCTAGGCATACATGAATGATGTCTCTGTTTTTTGCTTCTGTCCATACACCATGTCATTTTTGCCAAAGCAAAGTTGTAAAATAGTTCAGCAAACCTGCACTCTAACCCTTACTTTTCACATATGTACATGCTGCATAAGCTTCTTCCAACAGAAGCTTCAGCAATACATACACTTTATTTCGCCCAAAAAATGGCTTACATACACTTTAGTTAGAATAAGAATGTTGCTTCAGATCAAAGCCTGTCCCTGCCCTCTCCCGAGCATCTGCAGAAGTGCATGAACAGACCACCCTTGCACTGAATTATGTGTAAACTTTCATCCAACAAACACCAATAGAGCTCAACACTGAATAGCAGTTCGGAAGCTTGCATTTAGAAAATTTTGTCTTGTGCAAATTCTAGATTACAGCAATGGTGCACTACCCAGTCTAAACAAATAGAATCAACAATGCTTTCATGTTCAGTGATAACACAAGATAAAAATTGCATTCAGAAATTTTGTCTCCACATGACAAACTTCCACAGCAAAACTACAAAATTTAGGTGGTAGGAGGCACGGTATAATCAAGGTTCGAAGGAGCAATGACCCATTCCCACTGGTGTCGTTGGTGCGTGTGTCATCTCCCACAGAGTCTTCCTGCCCCACCGCACAGTCGGTGTCGTCGGGGAGGCTGCCTTGGCTGACATCCTTGCCTACCCCATGGGCAGCGCGCGTAGTCATCCACGCAGTCCTGCGTGATGGACGCCAACCTCGGCGCCGTAGATGGTCCTTTGTTCTTGTTGCTCTAATACTCTGTAATTTCTTTATAATGGATTTCTGTGGAACTCAAATTTTCCTTTAGGCTGCAATAGTCATTTAACTAAGGAACTGAATATGAACAACTAACCAAAAGCTGGCCCAGTTGTCTGCACTAGAATTTGGACGACAACAAATACAGACCAATAGCTTAGAAGGGCAAGCAGCGCCAAGGTGATCCGGCTGCCATTGCACTGGGGTGGGATGGGCAACACCAAGGCCGCTGGCTCGCCGTTGCACGCTGAGGCAACAAGATCACCTTTGCGTGGTGCAACACCTGCTATCGCGCGGGGGCTCACCTGGTCGCTGTCGCATAGGTCAGGTGAAGCGGCGGCGAGATTTGGGTTAGAACTTGGAAGGATAGGAATGGGGTAGAATAACTTGATAGGGAGTTACTAATTACTGAGAGAGGGGTTATGTAAAAAATGGAGTTAAGTGGCTGGTTAGTACTCCCAGCATTGATCTCTGCCGCTCGCTATTGATCCAAGGTCCCACATGGAAGTTTCTAGATTTTCACCGAATTCCAGTTTTCGCTTGATACTTCACCTCTTTTATTTGTCTTCACTCGTAGCGGCTAGTGCGACCGTCAAGACATCCTATTGGAATCCCATCTTGTGAGATTTATTCCATCTAGCATATTCGCAATTCCATATTGCTTGGCTATTATTTTCTTGCATGTTCTTCGATTTCCCTATAATAAAAATCCTTCGTGGATAGGTCGATCGCGTTGTTGGCTCGGTCAATAACACTATGGTGTTAGTTCAATGATTGTCGTGGACATCAGTCATGTACGATTCTCCCAGTATGGTTGGTAGCCAGATCGTGAGGGTCGAGTCCCACAAAATCGTACTTATCTCTCTCATCGAAAGATCGGACACCAGTTCACATCAGCTGGTGGATCCCAGCTGTGAGGGGGAGGGATAGTTTTTTCACGTAATAAGGAGGCACTTCCTTCCTTGGAAAGATATAGCTGGTGGGTCCCAGCTATCATAGGGGAGGAATCGGATTTTTGCTTAATAAGGAGGCACTTCCTTGCATGCGAAGATGTAGCTCGTGGGTCCTAGCTGTCAGGCGGAGGAAACTTTTTCCCGCGTAATAAGGAGGCACTTCCTTGGGTGCTAAGATGTAGCTAGTGGGTCCCAGCTGTCAGGGGGAGGAATCGTTTTCTCGCTTAATAAGGGGGCACTTGCTTCCGTGTGGCGATTGACCATGTGGGTCCCTACTATCAGCCTCTCTACGTACATCCCTCTTCTGATGGCTGTCGTTTCTTGACCAAGTTGACCACGTCGCATAGAGAGCACCAACGCGGTGGACGGTGGTGAGGCCTAGGAAGCGAATGACCCAAAGTCAGTGAAGACACAGTAGTGGATGCCCGCGCTGAGGGAAGTACGAGAGTTGGCTGGTTCAGCTACCGTGTGAGGCTACCGTCGCTTGAGAATAACAAGAGGTGTGGGTGAGTAGAGGGATGGCCTGGCTAGCAGTGGGAGTAGGGTGGGCGGTGAGGCCTGCGCGGGAGAACAGCCAGCCACGGGAGGCACGAGAAGGCAGTCCCACCGGTGCTGGTTTTGGCCGCTAGAGCAAGAAGATCAAAGATTGAAAAAGCAGCATGGTCGTTGCATTCACATCCAACGATCACTCCTGCTAGACTCATTTGTTGACTAAGTTGACTTTTTTAGGGGTGACTAAGTTGACAAAGCCCTGCGTATGCGTCAACATGGTAGCCCACAAGTCAGCCTCCAAATCTTTGGCAAACGACATACAACCCATTTTCCATTATTTTTAATAATTTACAACCCATTTGCTTCTGAAGGATTTTTTGAATCCCATATTCTTTTTATTAGCATTACTGCCCATGTTCTCGCCACGGTTAAAAAATTCAAAGAAATTTTACATATTTCGGTGGGGTCCGAACGGTTTTAATCCCGAAATTTCGAGTCAGATTAAAATTAATTCGAAAAACAAATTTATATTAATTTAAAATCCAATGAAATTTTCCCCGCAAAAAAATCATTAAAATTTAAAATCTATAAATCTTAAAAAAACAAAATTTGAAACTAATTGTTGGTTTGCAGTGTTTTAAAAATTAGCATCCCATTTCTTATTACTTATAGCCCATTTTCTAGGCAAACCAAATGCATCCTCCTCATCTTCAAAGATTTGCAGCCCAGCAAGGCTAAGAAAAGCAAGTAGGGTAGAACTAGGCTAGCCATTTTCATAAAGAAAAAAACAACTGGGCTGGTCATGTGGTAAACATAAAATAAAAGCATTGGCTAGACGGACCACAACCCCTGCACAACCCAGTTATTACTCTCCTCAGTCTCAAGAACAAAAAAACAACTGCGCGAGCTGCTGGATCCCTGGTGTCTGCCGCTCGTTGTGCAATTCTCTCGTTTATTGACTATGTTGACAATGGCATGGGACCCAGATGTCAGGAAACCATTAGGAGGAAGCATTATTTTTTGCTTGTAAAAAGGAGGCACTTGCTTGTGTACTGATACGTCCATTTTGCATCATGTTTTCCTAATGTTATTTATAGTGTTTTTATTCAAATAATGATGTCTACTATGCAACTTTATTCTTGTAGACACGTGTTGGGCCTCCAAGCGCAGAGTTTTGTAGGACAGTAGCAATTTTCCCTCAAGTGGATGACCTAAGGTTTATCAATCCGTGGGAGGCGTAGGATGAAGATGGTCTCTCTCAAACAACCCTGCAACCAAATAATAAAAAGTATCTTGTGTCCCCAACACACCAAATACAATGGTAATTTGTATAGGTGCACTAGTTCGGCGAAGAGATGGTGATACAAGTGTAGTAATGATAGTAGATATTGATTTTTGTAATCGGAACAATAAAAAATAGCAAGGTAGCAATTGATAAAACGGAGCACAAACGGTACTGCAATGCTTGAAAATGAGGCCTAGGGTCTGTACTTTCGCTAGTGCGATCTCTCAACAATGCTAATACAATTGGATCATATAACCATCCCTCAACGCGCGATAAAGAATCACTCCAAAGTTCCTATCTAGCGGAGAACATAAGAAGAAATTATTTGTAGGGTACGAAACCACCTCAAAGCTATTCTTTCCAATTGATCTATCCAAGAGTTCGTACTAAAATAACACCAAATAATTTCAGATTCATAATACTCAATCCAACACAAAGAACCTCAAAGAGTGCCCCAAGATTTCTACCGGAGAAACAAAGACAAGAACGTGCATCAACCCCTATGCGTAGATTACCCCAATATCACCTTGGGAATCCGCGAGTTGAGTGCCAAAACATATCAAGTGAATCAATACGATACCCCATTGTCACCACGAGTATTCATATGCAAGACATATATCAAGTGCTCTCAAATCCATAAAAGTATTCAATCCGATAAAACGAAATCTCAAAGGGAAAACTCAATTCACAACAAGATGGAGAGGGGAAAACACCATATGATCCGAATATATTAACAAAGCCCGCGGTACATCAAGATCATGACATCTCAAGAACACGAGAGAGAGAGAGAGAGATATTAAACACATAACTACTGGGACAAACCCTCAGCCCCAAGGGTGGACTACTCCCTCCTCATCATCGTGGCCGCCGGGATGGTGAAGATGGCCACCGGTGATGATTCCCCCCTCCGGCAGGGTGCCGGAACGGGGTCCAGATTGGTTTTCTGTGGCTACAGAGCCTTGCGGCGGCGGAACTTTTGATCTAGGTTAACCCCGAGGGTTTTTGGAATATTTGGAAATTTATAGGGTAAAGAGGGGGTGCGGGAGGCCACCAAGGTGGGCACAACCCACCTGGGCGCGCCTGGGCCCCAAGCGTGCCCTGGTGGGTTGTGCCCCCCTCAGGGCACCCCCGGGTGCTTCTCTAACCCACTGGATGTCTTCCGGTCCATAAAAAAAACCACAAAAAGTTTCATTGTGTTTGGACTCCATTTGATATTGATTTCCTGCGATGTAAAAAACAAGCAAAAAACACCAACTGGCACTGGGTACTGGGTCAATAGGTTAGTCACCTGTAAATATTTCAGAATTTTTCCATGTTCCAGTAAAATATAAGAATTCCTGCACTGGAAGCAAAAGTTTCTGTTTTCGCACAGATTCAAGTCAACTATCATCCACACTATCCCAAAGGCTTTACTTGGCACTTTATTGAAACAAAACCTATTAAACATGATTACTACAGTAGCATAATCATGTGAACACACAGAAATAGTAGGTAAAAGTGTTGGGTTGTCTCCCAACAAGTGCTTTTCTTTTATGCCTTTTAGCTAGGCATGATGATTTCAATGATGCTCGCATAAAAGATAAGAATTGAAACATAAAGAGAGCATCATGAATCACATGGCAAGCACATTTAAGCCTAACCCACTTCCTATGCATAGGGATTTTGTGAGCAAACAACTTATGGGAACAAGAATCAACTAGCATAGGAAGGCAAAACAAGCATAACTTCAAAACTTTCAACACATAGAGAGGAAACTTGATATTAGTGAGATGCCTACAAGCATATGTTCCTTTATCATAATAATTTTCAGCATCATCATGAATGAATCCAACAATATAACTATCACATAAAGCATTCTTTTCATGATCCACAAGCATAGAAATTTTACTACTCTCCACATAAGCAAATTTATTCTCATGAATAGTAGTGGGAGCAAACTCAACAAAATAACTATCATGTGATTGAAAATTAAAATCATGATGACAAGTTTCATGGTTACCATTATTAAATATAGCATACGTGTCATCACCATAATCATCATACATAGCAACCTTGTTCTCATAGTCAACTGAAGCCTCATCCAAAATGGTGGATTCATCATTAAATAAAGTCATCACCTCTCCAAGTCCACTTTCATCAATATAATCATCATAAATAGGAGGCATGCAATCATCATAATAAATTTGCACATCAAATCTTGGGGGACTAAAATATCATCTTCATCAAATATAGCATCCCCAAGCTTATGGCTTTGCATATCATTAGCATCATCGATATTCAAAGAATTCATACTAACAACATTACAATCATGTTCATCATTCAAATATTTTGTGCCAAACATTTTATTGACTTCTTCTTCTAACAATTGAGCACAATTTTCCGAACCATCATTTTCAAGAAAGATATTATAAAGATGGTCAATAATATGATCACTACAGGAAACAGCTACTTTGCCGTCTGCCACGGCGGACGGCAAAGGCTCGAAAGGCGGACGGCAAAGACCTTTGCCGTCAGCCGCGGACGGCAAAAGGCTCCGGCAAAGAAGGCTACGGTAAACAGCTGCTTTGCCGTCTGCTTCCTGGCGGCGGATGGCAAAGAGCCTTTGCCGTCTGTGGCGGACGGCAAAGAGGGTGGACGGCAATAATTGCGCTGTCAGTCCGTTAAGTGGCTAACGGCAGACCTTTGCCGTCCGCCGCGGACGGCAAAATTTCTCTGGTCTTTGCCGTCCGCCTTATGATGTCATCTACACGTCACTAGATGGCAGGTTCTTTGCCGTCTGCCACTGATGGCAAAGTGCAGGTTCTTTGCCGTCTGCCACTGTAGGCAAAGTGACCAAATGGGTCATCTCCCAGGAAGCACAGTTGGCTGCCACGTGGCTTCTTTGCCGTCTGCGGCAGACGGCAAAGAGCTCTTTGCCGTCGGTGGCAGACGGCAAAGAGCCTGCATATTGTCTGTTTTTTTTCTGTTTTTTGTTAAATCCCACAATTTGCACAGAAAATATATATGACATATAGATATATTTAAAAGCATTCATCACATAAACAAGTTCATACATCATTTCATACATAAACAAGTTCCATCCATCATTTCATACATAAACAAGTTCCATCCATCATTTCATACATAAAGAAGTTCCATCCATACATAAAGAAGCACTCCATAGCTAAGGTGACTAGAATGAGAAGACAAGAATGAGAAGACAAGAAGAAGAAGAGTAGAACAAGCACTCCATGCAGCACATAATGAAATCTGCAAAATGGCAAAATAAGAAAGTTAGAAATGGATCGTTTTTGAGGTAACTAAGGTGAAATGGATCGTTTTTGAGGTAACTAAGGTGAAATGGATCGTTTTTTAGCTCACTTAGGTCAAATGGATCGTTTTTGAGCTAACTTTGTTGAAATGGATCGGTTTTGAGCTAACTTTGTTGAAATGGATCATTTTTGAGCTAATTTAGTAGTTTTCTTCTATAAACCAAACTAGTGATAAAACAAGAAAGTAAAAGATTCAGTTGCAAGATCTAAAGATATACCTTCATGCACTCACCTCCCCGGCAACGGTGCCAGAAAAGAGGTTGATGTCTACTACGGAACTTTATTCTTGTAGACACATGTTGGGCCTCCAAGCGTAGAGTTTTGTAGGACAGTAGCAATTTTCACTCAAGTGGATGACCTGAGGTTTATCAATTCGTGGGAGGCGTAGGATGAAGATGGTCTCTCTCAAACAACCCTGCAACCAAATAATAAAAAGTATCTTGTGTCCCCAACACACCAAATACAATGGTAATTTGTATAGGTGCACTAGTTCGGCGAAGAGATGGTGATACAAGTGTAGTAATGATAGTAGATATTGATTTTTGTAATAGGAACAATGAAAAATAGCAAGGTAGCAATTGATAAAAACGGAGCACAAACGGTATTGCAATGCTTGAAAATGAGGCCTAGGGTCCGTACTTTCGCTAGTGCAATCTCTCAACAGTGCTAATATAATTGGATCATATAACCATCCCTCAACGTGCGATAAAGAATCACTTCAAAGTTCCTATCTAGCGGAGAACATAAGAAGGAATTATTTGTAGGGTACGAAACCACCTCGAAGCTATTCTTTTCGATCGATCTATCCAAGAGTTCGTACTAAAATAGCACCAAATAATTTCAGATTCATAATACTCAATCCAACACAAAGAACCTCAAAGAGTGGCCCATATTTCTACCGGAGAAACAAAGACAAGAACGTGCATCAACCCCTATGCGTAGATTACCCCAATGTCACCTCGGGAATCCGCGAGTTGAGTGCCAAAACATATATCAAGTGAATCAATACGATACCCCATTGTCACCACGAGTATTCATATGCAAGACATATATCAAGTGCTCTCAAATCCATAAAAGTATTCAATCCGATAAAACAAAATCTCAAAGGGAAAACTCAATTCACAACAAGATGGAGAAGGAAAAACACCATATTATCCGACTATATTAACAAAGCCCGCGATACATCAAGATCGTGACATCTCAAGAACACGAGAGAGAGAGAGAGAGAGATTAAACACATAGCTACTGGTACAAACCCTCAGCCCCGAGGGTGGACTACTCCCTTCTCATCGTGGTGGCCGCCGGGATGATGAAGATGGCCACCGGTGATGATTCCCCCCTACGGCAGGGTGCCGGAACATGGTCTAGATTGGTTTCTCATGGCTATAGAGCCTTGCGGCGGCGGAACTTCTGATCTAGGTTAACCTCCAGGGTTTTTGGAATTTTTGGGAATTTATAGGGTCAAGAGGGGGTGCATGAGGCCACCGAGGTGGGCACAACCCACATGGGTGCGCCTGGGCCCCTAGGCGCGCCCTGGTGGGTTGTGCCCCCCTCGGGGCACCCCCCAGGCGCTTCTCTGGCCCATTGGATGTCTTCTGGTCTATAAAAAATCCACAAAAAGTTTCCCGGTGTTTGGACTCCGTTTGATATTGATTTCCTGCGATGTAAAAAACAAGCAAAAAACATCAACTGATACTGGGCACTGGGTCAATAGTTTAGTCCCAAAAAATGATATAAAGTTGCTATAAAATGATTGAAAAACATCCAAGAATGATAATATAACAACATGAATACTTCATAAATTATAGATATGTTGGAGACGTATCACATAACACTTTGTGGAATAAATTCCTTTTCTACCATAATATGCAAGGTTTACACAAAGAGGGAGAATACCGGCAGCTGGAATTCTGGAACTGAAACAACTATACCAGATATACCTATTCTTCACATCTCCAAATGAGATGAAATTTTACGGAGATTTATTTTGGAATATATAAAAATTATTGGAGAAAAGAAATACCAGAGGGGGCCACCCAAGTGCCCACTAGGCACCAGGGCACGCCTACCCCCCTTGCGCACCCTGGTGGGTAGTGGGGCCCCTAGCCAGCCTCGGGTGCCCATCTTCTGGTATATAAGCCCATTTTCCCTAGAAAAAAAAATAAAGAGAGGACTTTCGGGACGGAGCATCGCCGTCTCGAGGCGGAACTTGGGCAGGAGCACTTTTGCTCTCCGGCGGAGCAATTCCGCCGGCGATACTTCCCTCTGGGAGGGGGAAATCGAAGCCATCGTCATCACCAAACCCTCTCACCTTGGGGGAACCAATCTTCCTCAGAATCTTCAACAACACCATCTCATCTCAAAACCCTAGTTCATCTATTGTGTTCAATCTTTGTATCAAAACCTCAAGTTGGTACCTGTGGGTGACTAATAGTGTTGATTAAATCTCGTAGTTGATGCTAGCTGGTTTATTTGGTGGAAGATTATATGTTCAGATCTATTATGCTATTCAATACCCCTTTGATCTTGAGCGTGAATATGTTTTGTGAGTAGTTACTTCTGTTCTTGAGGACATGGGAGAAGTCTTGTCATAAGTAATCATGTGAATTTGCTATTCGCTCGATATTTTGATGATATGTATGTTGCGTTTCCCTTAGTAGTGTTATGTGAACGTCGACTACATCTTTTGGGCATAAGGGAATGCATTGTGGAGTATTTATTACATGATGGGTTGCTACATTGCCAGAAGCTTAAACCCTAGTTTATGCGCTATTCTGTAAGGGGCTGATTTGGATCCATATGTTTAATGCTATGGTTAGATTTTATCTTAATTCTTCTTTCTTAGTTGCGGATGCTTGCAAGAGGGGTTAATCCTAAGTGGGAGGTTTGTTCAAGTAAGAACAGCACCCAAGCACCGGTCCACCCACATATCAAATTATCAAAGTAGCGAACACGAATCAGACAGACATGATGAAAGAGACTAGATGAAATCCCCATGTGTCCCCAAGAACGCCTTGCTTATTATAAGAGACTTTTCCAGCCAATCCTTTTCTACAAAAAGGATCGGGCTACCTTGCTGCACTTTTGTTACCATAACTATTACTTGTCGTTACAAATTATCTTTCTATCAAACTATCTGTTGACGACAATTTCAGTGCCTGCAGAAAATACCTTGCTGAAGACCGCTTGTCATTTCCTTCTGCTCCTCATTGGGTTCGACACTCTTACTTATCGAAAGGACTATGATTGATCCGCTATACTTGTGGGTCATCAAGACTCTTTTCTGGCGCATGAAGAGACACGCCGCACGATCGAGAACCAAGTGCACCACCTCGCTACCAAACGCAACATCAACAAGCACCCCATGTGTTCTACCCCGGGGATCTTGTGTGGGTACACTACGCAAAGAACATTTCCCTAATGAGCACAAGTCCAAGATCCTACCTCGCGCTGATGGACCATTTGAGGTGCTAGCTCGCTACAATAACAAGCCTATAGGATCGATCTCCCGTGCGACAAGTATACCATGAGCGACATCTTCAACGTCAAAGACCTATCTCCCTTCCATGGTGATGGAGTTAATGACCCAAGGTCAGGTCTTTCCAGGGGGTGGGGGGATGATGCGGAGCATCCTACAGTCATCCCCATGGATGTACCCTCGTCTCCCAAGACACCAAGTGGATCAATGACTAGAGCCCGTGCAAGGGCCATCGAAATCGAGGTGAGCTCGCTCTTCTCTGAGCTTACACATTTCGCATGCGAGACATGGCTACTACCTCAAGTGGAGATGGTGTGTGTGATCAGGTACTTCAAGGAAGGCCTTGGAGCCGCTACGAACAATGGACAAGATGGTGAGGACGCCAAGCGCGAGAAGCAAGAGAAGGAGCTGCCGGCCAGCTACAGCCACCGGACGACCGGTCCTTACCAGACGTCCGACACCCTGAGGATCAATCAACCAGATGATCCAGCTGACGAACCTTACAGCGGCCGGACAACCGGCAAGTACCGGACGTCTGACATCCTCCAGCAAACGAATGACGACCCTCCTCTGAAAATCTAGTGCCACCAGTCTAGTACTAAAATAGCGAAAGAAGGAAGCCTTCCAGATGTTCGAGCCCCCGGACGTACGATGTCCTCCGGATGACCGGACGCTCGCGAGCCACCGGACGACTGGTAACCTCCGGACGACCGGAACTGCATGTGCGCAGCCACTCGGGTTTTGACCCATTTATCCCCCTTTCCCCCCTAGACTATATATACCCCTTCAGTTGGACGGACTAAGGTTAACAAAGTATATTGAGATTATCTAGAGAGAGCTTTGCTCATCTACCCCTCCTGTTGGAGACCAAGACCTCTTAGGAGAAGATCCCTAAGTGGATATCAAGACCTCCCTTGTGGAGAAGACTATCATCAAAACTTCATCTCCTTTGGATTTGGGAAGGACCTTACCTCTGTGCTATTTCCCTTGATTGTTCATGTCATACTTGTGGATCTCATGCATGCTATTCTAGTGGATGTGTGATTTGGGTTTTATTTGAGTGATTCCTCTTCTTGTTCTTGTTGATTTCCCCTTTTACCCCTCGAAGTGTGAAAAGATCATCAATTAGGGTTCCACCGTATATCAGAAGCTCAATAAGGAGATAGGCAACCTCGGTTTCGATAGCTCTTGCACGCGCTCTTGTCATCGGGCCACTTGGTGTTTGGGGGGATGATGGAATGACCATGGGGATGACCGAAGGATGCTCTGCATCAGGTGTGGTACAATGCGACATCGCAGAGGAGGCGGGGAGGTGGCGGCACGACGGGAGGCGGAGGTGCATCTGTCTACAAAGGGATCGATGAAGGAACGCTCGTGGTGGTGGCACACGAAGGAGGATCGAGATTCGGGGAGAAGAGGAGCGATGATCCTTGCTAGAGAGGGAGAGCGGTTGGCGCACATAAAAGCGAGCCACATCAGCCCCTATCCCCACTTCCCAAGCACGCCAGGCCGGAAACGCTGGAAAGAAGCAACACATCATTTGGCAGGTAGGCCTCCACAGAAAGTAAAAATCGTACACACACTTACAATGTTAGCCTAGATGCTCCCAAACGCCCTGATGCATGAGGTAGCAGTAATTTGTGGGAGCTTAGTAACTTAAGAGTGGCCTTTTCCGTAATAAAAGATATTTTGAAGTTTTTCTTTTTGGCAAATACACTTCGCGAGCAACGGTTCGAAGCCCTTTCACTATTGCGAGCAGACAACAGAAGATGACTGAGTGACTAACAATGAATCATTAGCGTAATTTTTGGACAATCTTTTTTGTAGTTTGCAACTTTGTGACCATTTGAAAATAACTGGCAAGCTTATGTATCTTGCATTTGCCTCATCTCTACCATTGTCCATATAGCAAAGTCCATAATAAATCAAGCAACTCGGACTTTTGGCGCACAGGGGCAATGGAGCACATTATTTTAAACAACTCGAATATGGTACTTTGAAGTTTCAAAAAATGCTATATTTTTAACACGAGTACATATGGATGTTCTCTAGGTACTCCCTTTGTTTCGAAATAATTGAAGTTTCGGGTTTGTCTTAAGTCAAACTTTAGTAAGCTTGACCAATCCTATAAAAAATATATCAACATCTACAATAAGAAATTTGCTTTATTAGATTCATTATAAAATGTATTTTCATATTATATATAGTTGTATTTGATATGGTAGATCTTAGCAAATTTTTCTATAGATTTAATCAAACTTTAAAATGTTTGACTTAGGACAATCCTTTAATTTTTTGCGGGTAATTTTAATTATTTTGGAATGAAGGAAGCACATGTTAAATTTCGTTCAATAGTAACGCTACACAAAAAAGACAAAGAAGCTGATACCATAAATAAATCTGAATTTTTTGGACCATGAAAATTACTACTCCCTTTGTCCGGAAAAGCTTGTCCCTCAGATGAATGTATCTAGGATCAAGTTAGTGCTAGATACATCCATTTGAAGAACAAGCTTGGGACAAGCTTTTTCGGACGGAGGGAGTACCTACGTAACATTTTCAAACTTGAAAAAGAAGGGGCGGACGCGGAGTTTCTGCTCCCGGGCTCATCTACACCGTGCTCAGAAAAAGAAATCAAAATAAATACTAGAAAAAATCAAATTATTTTTGTTCGGTAGATAATTTTGATTCATAAGGCCCGCTCCAAATTTCAACTCATTTGCACATTCGAGCAGCTCTTGGTAAAAAAGACAAATTCAGGGTATGTAAAAAAGTTTACTGTTTACGTAATGTTCTAACCCAATTTGTCTTTTTTGCCGAGAGCTGCTCAGATGTCCAAATGAGTTGAAATTTGGAGCTGATCTCACACATTAAATTATGTACCAAAAAGTCGATTTTTTTTTTAATTTTTCTAGTGTTTTTTTCCTGAGCCTAGGCATCGAGTTGGATTTCTGCTCATAGTGCACCTGCTCCGAAGCGACTTTCCGTACTCAGAAGCTTTTTTCGAGCTAGTCTCTTCGTCCGAAAAAGCTTATTCCAAGTTTGACTTTTAAATGAATGTATTTAACACTAACTTGTTGCTAGATACATTGGCCCTGTTTGGTTCGGCTGTGGATTTCTAAAAACAGCTGTGAAAAATCTGCTGTGAAAAAACAGCTGTGAAAAATCTGATGTGAAAAAAATATAGGTCATTTGGCAAACCAGCTGATACAGCTTTTTCAGATTTTGGTCTGCAGCGGAATCAAATTTTTGAAAAGCACGTCATGGGCTGCTTCCGCTTTTGGTTTAAATTTTGGCAGCGGATTTTTTAAATCAGATTCTGCTGGGTTCGCCCTTTGGTTCAGATTCTGCTGTACGGTAGCGGAACGTCGATAAAAGCTGAACCAGGCCATTATATAAGGTTTTTCGGACGGAGCGAGTATTTAAAAGGCAAGGCGAGACGCCAACGCTGAGGCCAGCAACTCAGCAACACATCTTGGGCAGTCTTCATTCCTCTCCTCTCCAACTCGTCGCAGCCGCAAATCGCAAGGACAGCAGGAGCTAACCCGACGAGGCCACGCGACCACCACCCACCGGTCTAGCGCCTCCTCGTCGTCGCCGTTGCTTCCCGCCCGTTCTCTCGGTTCCGCCTGAAATCGCGATGGTGAGAAATTAAATTAACCTTTGCTGGTGGGCATGTCCATTTCCTCTAGTGTGTGTCGGTGAGTTGAGTTGCTGAGATCGGTGTGGTTGGTGCAGACGAAGAAGCAGCGCAGGGAGGCTGGTGCCAGGCGGCAGCAGCAGGCCCGCCAGCGGCTGCGGCCGCCGCCGCCGCTGCAAGCGCGCGACGAGCGCTCCGTCTCATGCACCACCTTCAACATCCTCGCGCCGATCTACAAGCGCATGGATTCTGAGGTGAGCTGGATCTCTTACCCTTTTCCCTCCCCTTGGAATCTGCTTGTTTCATCTTGTGTTGGGAGGAGTTGCCGCCGGTATTTTGTTGGATCGGTGAAGTAACGTGTCCGTGGGCATTGGGCACAGAATGGCAGGGAGAGCCAGAACAGGGCCAACTGGTTTAGCAGGAATGAGAAAATCATCGACCGCCTCCTCGGCGATCGCTCCTCCATCATCTGCCTCCAGGTGAGGGGAATTGACCGATCATTCACTTCCATGGATGTTTGCGCAAGGATGTGATTGATAGGTTGTATTGGTATTGTGTCAGGAGGTGTGGTTGGGGAATGATGAGCTAGTAAACATGTACGAGAAGCGGCTCGGTGATGCGAATTATAGGCTGTTCAAGCTAGCCCGCACAAATAACCGCGGAGATGGTGAGCTCTCTCTCTCTCTCTCGCCCATTTCAGGTAGTATTATGACAAAGTATCTTGTGGTATGGATTAAGTAAGCTGACGTGTGTTGTTCCTTTTAGCCACCACCGTCTATTTTGCCTGCTCCATCCAAATGGTTGTTTGTTCTGAGATTGCTATAAATATCTGAAAACTCGAATATTTAGGCCACAGAAAATGCAGAACATAGAGTAAAAAGGTAATAGATCTGTGTGAATATTGGGGCTCCAACATTGTTATTCAGCCTGCCCTTTTCAGTTCACGTGATCATAATTCAGATTGTATCCATGTTGATGTTGTAATCTCTTGTGTTGAATTCCTCTGATGTTGACGTCTCAGATGATTATCCTTACATTGTGATTTGTTTTCCTGTTTACTATTTGAAGGAAATGTAATATAGTAATATTACTTGTAAGCTGTTATGTTCAATGCCTTCGATACAAAATTACAAATACATGCAATAACTGTGAGTAGCCATAATTGGCTGTTTTGTTCTGGAATTTATTGGAGAAGGCACACTCAATTTTTTAATTATAGCGTTGTTACAGAATGCTACTGGGACCAGTCTGCAAATTTACACTCAAATTGTATATTCCCCACCCAGGTCTTCTAACTGCTGTACATAGGAATTACTTCTGTGTCTTGAACCACCGGGAGCTTCTTTTCAATGATTTTGGAGATCGAGTTGCTCAGCTATTGCATGTTGAGTCAGCCATACCTTTCTTGCAAAATCGGAGCAGCAGCTATGTCCAGCAGCAGAGCCTCATTGTGAACACTCATTTGGTGTTTCCCCACGATCACAGCCTTTCAATAGTTCGACTGAAGCAGGTATGATTAGTATGCTGTTGTACACTTAATCATTCAGCCTGCCAATATTTCAGCATGGTATGTAACAATTGACTGCCATGCCCATGGTAGGTATATAAGATCCTTCAGTACATAGAAGCTTATCAGGAAGAGCATAAACTTGGTCCAATGCCTATCATCTTATGTGGGTGAGTATGCAGTAAACATGCTACTTTTTACGTTCTTCTATGAATATCAGAGTGAAATATTAACATATGATCAGGACATTCATATTATAGTGATTGGAATGGAAGTAAGCGCGGCCAAGTTTACAAATTTCTTCGTTCACAAGGATTTGTTTCATCATATGACACTGCTCATCAGTACAGTGACAGCGAAGAAGATGCACACAAGGTAACAGGACAATTCTGTTTTACTACTAATGCTTGATAGCCCAGCAACGCTTAATATGTATGTATGCTTGCATTGTATTCTAATTTTCTTCTCCTTTACCTCTTCTTGAGTATAGTGGGTGAGTCATCGGAATCATAGAGGGAACATCTGTGGAGTTGATTTTATATGGCTTCTGAATCCAGACAAGTGCAGGAAGCCCCTGAAAACTAGCTGGAATGAAGCTGTCTTTGGTATTATGAAGGTAAGCAAACATGGTCCACACTGTGTCATTAATTAAAAAAAGGCATACTATCGCTAATATTAAGTAATAGTTGACCTTGAAGAACAAGTTAGCCTGTTAAGAATACGTAATTCCTTGTCTGTTAACTCTGAAAGTCTAAACTGTTCTCTTTTCAGTATCTTCTTCTCCAAGTTGCATCTCTTCCGGAGGAGAATGCATTTGCACTTCTCAAAGCTGACAGTTCAGATGATCGTATCACATATTCAAGCTTCTGCCAGGCACTTTGTCAGGTATTAAGGACACTATGTGTGTGCTATGTAGAAAACACTTACAGTACTTTAGAAAATACTTTTTCTAATGCTACAATAAATGCAGTTAGGAATGGTCCACCCCGATCGTGTAAATTCTGAAGAAATGGAAGATCTATGGAGTGAAGTTGACCACGATGGGAATGGTGCTGTTGACTACAAAGAATTTCAGGTAATTACTCTTCTGTGTCTTTTCTTTTTGGGTGGGTGGTGGTGGGGGGTTGGGGGGATTCATGTCACATGGAAAGATATCTTGGTTTCAAAATTTGAATATGTTAGAATAAAACGCTAATGCAAGATTATAGACGACACACCGAGGCACGCTATTTCTAAACGAGATTCACCGATATGGCTACATCCCCGGGGCAATGACTACGGGCGCTCCTCCCCAAGATACCGCAACACCGGCCACCCGAGCGCCGGCACAAGCCGTCGGCTCCCCTGTGTACTTGCTGCTATCAAGTCGTCATAGGTTACAACGTGTGGTGCCTCTCGATATATAAGAGGCCTAGGATATAACGTGTCCGACACTTACACGACTTGTACCTATCCTCACCAGTTACAACTCCAAGTCCATGTAACCCCTTGCGTACATAATATTCGACACAAGTATAACAAACTCCACCTTGGCGAATATTCTCCACCACCTAGAAGTCATCCATGCTCGAACCTCCATGTACTCCGGACTTGGGTTGTCTTCTTTGTAGCTTACTGAGAGCTACCCGACGGGTCAGACCCCGCCGCTACCGTGAGACTCCACCGCTACTCCTGCAGCTCCACTCTTCATGGCTCCACCTGCAATAGTGCTCCCTTGCAACTTTTAAAGATGCGAAGCCGTCCTCTCTCCTATCATCACGATCACCCCATCTTCCATGATTTTCATGGTCTTCTTATCCCGATCACAACGGAATTCCATACCACCATCATGAAGAACACCAACCGAAATTAGATTCCTTCTTAGCCTTGGCACATGCCTGACTCCTCGAAGCATCCGCCCAACTCCGTCAAACATCTTGATTTTGATGTCACCTACTCCAGCAGCATGATACCTGTGTCATCGCCCACATAGGCTAAACCAAACCAAACTCACCAGACTTGTACGAAGAGAACCACTCCATGTTGGGCGTCGCATGAAAAGAGCAAGCTGAATCCAACATCCACGCTTCAGTTTTTGTTGACCGCCTGTCTGATAGTACACAGGCATCACTACTGTTGTTCGAGTCAATCATCATGAGTAGCCAGGTTAGCACTTCCCCATCCTCCAGTTCTGGGCATTCCCTCTTTATATGTCCCCTCTCCTTGCATCTGTAGCACTGCACCTTTTCTTTTTCTTCTCCGTCTATTGTCCCTTCCTGAGCTGATAAGCTTTAACTGCCAACCCCAAACCTTGAGTACTCTCTTTTTCAGCGGCATTCTTTTGTTTCATCAACTCATGTCCAAGCAACGCTGTAGTGATGTCCTCTTTATTGACGGTTGTCTTTCCATGTGTCAACGTAATGACCAAATGCTCATAGGACGGTGGCAACGAAACAAGAAGTAGTGCCTTATCCTCGTCATCAATCTTCGGATCCAGACGCGCTAGATCCGTGACCAACTGATTAAAAGCATTCACATGTTCTACAAGATATGATCCCTCCCGCATCTTCAACCCATATAACTTTTGCTTCAAATACAGCTAGGTCGCTGACTTGGACATATAACGACTTGCCAACTTGTCCCAAATTCTCTTAGGAGAGTCTTCGTCCATGATATGATACATGACCTGATCCGCAAAACAAAGTCGTATGGTAGCAGCCACCTGCACTTGCATACCCTCCCACACATCATCGTCAACCTTGGCCGGCTTCGTCTCCTGCAAACCCTTCAAGATTCCCTGCTGCGCTAGAAGATCCTTGACTCTTGTCTGCCATAGACCGAAGTTACCCGTGCCATCGAATTTCTCCACATCAAACTTGGTGAACCCTGGCGCCATGCCGAGCCGCGATCTAACCGACCTGTTGCCGCCGGTCTTACCGCCCTTGTTTTCCTCTGCGACTTCCTCACGAAAGAGATCACTGATCCCATATTCCTTGTCTGAAGCCACGCCGCAGTACACGATCTACCAAGAACCCTGACTTGCACCGCACCCTATGTACCCTTCAGAAATCATCGGGGCTGATCAAACTAGCTCTCGCCAAAAACTAGACCAGTCCACCTTTTTCCTGAATCTGCAGATTGATTTTTGTGTGCACTTTGCTGCCAATCTTCTCCAGCCTTTTATTTACGCTGGATCACCTGGGCGCCATCTTTTTCTTCCCGGACACGGAAATAGAGTCACAGCCTGTTATAGTTTGCACCATATCCAATCTCGAACGGACCATCATGCACGCACAAGTATCCTTTTTTCTTTTTTCCATTTTGTTAATCGCAACGAGCAGCAGGCTTTATTCCATGGACCAAACACGTATACACGCACACACGTATCACCTTGTAGATCGGCTGACTGTGTGTTAATCCCCTGAACTCCTGCGCCGACACGATTTCCTTTCCTTGTGCGGTGCACCTCATCCGAGGAGATCAGCTGCCGCACACCACGAAGTCGCATACGCAGCCTCACGCCGTAACCTTTCCTTTCCTCTATCCACGTTCCTCGGAAAATTCTGCCGCTGATCTTGACGATAGCTTCGCCTCGTCTCCGATCTTGGTTCGTCGCCTTGTCTTCGATCTTGGTTCTTCGCCAACGATCTGTAACTTGCCCTGTCGCGCGTACTTGTCACGCGTACCCATCACACGCCAACCTTGCTGAAACAGTCGCCACCTCGCACATCGCCTGTGCACGAGACATTTCATACCCTGGCTACCCACATCGCTGACACAATCGTCCATAGTGCCGCGCCGCCGCCCTTGTACAACACCGAGCACATCATCTCGATGCTCTCACACTCCGATCTATCTGGCCATCCTCCACGTCTGGCCGCCGGTCTGATCGCAAGCCGAATCTGTCGCGTCTGCAACGTCTTCAACAACCACTACATCGATCCGATTGCCACATCTAGCCGATCCTTACCGACCACAGCCCATCGAACGGTCCAGGCCTCCTGGCCGAAGTGTCCGACACCACCGACCGCATCCGTGATCGCCGTCATGCTCCACCTTGCGCCAATCGGACGTTCCGGCAACCGTCGAGCATGATCCTCGTACCTCAAGATGATCTTCCGCATAGCCTTCTCGCAACCTTGCTCATGATACCACTTGTTAGAATAAAACGCTAATGCAAGATCATAGGCGACACAATGAAACACAATATTTGTTAATGAGATTCACCGATATGGCTACATCCCCGGGGCAATGACTATGGGTGCTCCTCCTCAAGATACCGCAACACCGTCCGCCCGGGCGCCGGCATAGGTCGTCGGCTCCCCCGCATACCTGCTGCTATCAAGTCGTCATAGGTTAGAACGTGTGGTGCCCCTCGATATATAAGAGGCCTAGGATACAACATGTCCGACTCCGACACGACTCATACCTATCCACACCAATTACAACTCCAAGTCCATGTAACCCCTTGCGTACATAACATTCGACACAAGTATAACAGAATAAACAATGAGGTCAACAAGATTTAGAACGTACAAAACATTAATGACCAATTGATAACTCCTAGCAGCACATGCCATGTGATTAAAATTTGGGTTCAACAGAAATTTGAAGTTCTATAAGGTCAGATCGGCCTTGGAAACTTATGGCAGAGCATGTTCTCGGTGAGAACACATCTCTAATGCCCAGGATGGATCTAAACTTTAATGGTAGATGACTGCAAATAGCCTGAAATTTCTTACAGAATTGGGAATACTTTTTGTATCAGCTTTGCTTGGACATGTTTTTTTTACAGCCAGTATGCTCTTTATCAGTTACCTCAGAGTAAAATTGCAATGACAAAGAAAACTGAAATCATTGTGATTTAAGTTCATGACCACCTCAAACCTAAATACCAAATGGCCAAGGTTGTCCTATCTCTAATGTTTAAAATTATTTCTCAAAAGTGGACTTCTTCTACTCAGAATCTCCAGTTAATATTGTTTCTTAAACACTTGAAGCGGTGTATCTGGAGCCCAAAATGCTACAACCAAGAAGAGGAGGATGATACTGAAATCGACGTCGCTGAAGGAAGCATCGTCACATTTGAGCCGAACGACGAAACCTTTGGCTTCACCGTGAAGGAAGCTGTTCTGTTCCCCCCAGAAGTTGAGAAGGGCATGTGGCCTGAGAACTACAGCCTCTCAGATCACGCGCCCCTTACTGTGGTGTTCTCCCCTGTAAGAATGCCTTGCTCTCCACGCACTCCTCAGCACCCCTAGCTATCAAACGCCAGTACAGATGCAAGCTTTGTACAGTTTTAGGTATACGGTGAGATATACACCAGAGATGTTTTATTTTAGGTACCCGAAAGTGGTAAGAAGAGGCGACAGACATGAGTTGCTGTTGGCCTACCTTTTGGGGCATGCTGATGATGTCTCTGCAAACAGTTTGTATCCAAAGCTGTCTCCACATGTTCATAAATGTAAATTTTTCTCTCTATTCATGGCGTAAGATAAACTGAATTGTGAGGGCTTCACACGGAAATTTAGGGATAATTGCTGATTAAGATCAAATTAGCTTGTTGTGTTGTTTTCTTGAGTCAAATCATAGCATGAGTTCCCTCCAAGATTGATATTCTATATATGCTTTTTCTTAGATCTATCACGTTCTAAACAATTTTTAGATTGGTTGTACCACATGCAACCCCCGGAGAAACTGGGAAGCAATGCCAACTTACCCTTTTTCCTCATGATTTTTTTTTTAGAGAAACTTCCAATCTATTCATTGGCATTTATGGCAGTACATAGAACTGAAGGAAATATGTCCTAGAGGCAATAATAAAGTATTATATATTTCCTTATATCATGATAAATGTTTATTATTCATGCTAGAATTGTATTAACCGGAAACATAATACATGTGTGAATACATAGACAAACAGAGTGTCACTAGTATGCCTCTACTTGACTAGCTCGTTAATCAAAGATGGTTATGTTTCCTAGCCATAGACATAAGTTGTCAGTTGATTAACGAGATCACCTCATTAGGAGAATGACGTGATTGACTTGACCCATTCCGTTAGCTTAGCACTCGATCGTTTAGTATGTTGCTATTGCTTTCTTCATGACTTATACATGTTCCTATGACTATGAGATTATGCAACTCCCGTTTACCGGAGGAACACTTTGTGTGCTACCAAACGTCACAACGTAAATGGGTGATTATAAAGGTGCTCTACAGGTGTCTCCAAAGGTACTTGTTCGGTTGGCGTATTTCGAGATTAGGATTTGTCACTCCAATTGTCGGAGAGGTATCTCTGGGCCCACTCGGTAATGCACATCACTATAAGCCTTGCAAACATTGTGACTAATGAGTTAGTTGCGGGATGATGTGTTACGAAACGAGTAAAGAGACTTGCCAGTAACGAGATTGAACTAGGTATCGAGATACCGACGATCAAATCTCGGGCAAGTAACATACCGGTGACAAAGGGAACAACGTATGTTGTTATGCGGTCTGACCGATAAAGATCTTCGTAGAATATGCGGAAGCCAATATGGGCATCCAGGTCCCGCTATTGGTTATTGACCGGAGACGTGTCTCGGTCATGTCTACATAGTTCTCGAACCCGTAGGGTTCGCACGCTTAACGTTACGATGACAGTTTTATTGAGTTTTGATGTACCGAAGGAGTTCGGAGTCCCGGATGAGATCGGGGATATGACGAGGAGTCTCGAAATGGTCGAGACGTAAAGATCGATATATTGGACGACTATATTCGGACTTCGGAAAGGTTCCGAGTGATTCGGGTATTTTTCGGAGTACCGGAGAGTTACGGGAATTCATATTGGGCCTTAATGGGCCATACGTGAAAGGAGAGAAAGGCCTCAAAAGGTGGCCGCACCCCTCCTCATGATCTGGTCCGAATTGGACTAGGGAAGGGGGGCGCACCCTTCCTTCTTTCTCCTTCCCCCTTCCCTTCTCCTACTCCCACAAGGAAAGGAGGAGTCCTACTCCCCCCTATGGCGCGCCTCTCCCCTTGGCCGGCTGCCTCCCCCTTGCTCCTTTATATACGGGGGCAGGGGGCACCCCAGAAACACAACAATTGATCCTTGAGATCTCTTAGCCGTGTGCGGTGCCCCCCTCCACCATATTACACCTCGATAATACCGTTGCGGAGCTTAGGCGAAGCCCTGCGTCGGTAGAACATCATCATCGTCACCACGCCGTCGTGCTGACGAAACTCTCCCTCAACACTCGGCTGGATCGGAGTTACGACTACATCAACCGCGTTGTGATAACACTTCCGCTGTCGGTCTACGAGGGTACGTGGACAACACTCTCCCCTCTCGTTGCTATGCATCACCATGATCTTGCGTGTGCGTAGGAATTTTTTTGAAATTACTACGTTTCCCAACAGTGGCATCTGAGCCTGGTTTTATGCGTTGATGCTATGCACGAGTAGAACACAAGTGAGTTGTGGGCGATATAAGTCATACTGCTTACCAGCATGTCATACTTTGGTTCAGCGGTATTGTGAGATGAAGCGGCCCGGACCGACATTACGCGTACGCTTACGCGAGACTGGTTTCACCGTTGCGAGCACTCGTTGCTTAAAGGTGACCGGCGGGTGTCTGTCTCTCTCACTTTAATTGAACCGAGTGTGGCTACGCTCGGTCCTTGCGAAGGTTAAAACAACACCAACTTGACAAACTATCGTTGTGGTTTTGATGCGTAGGTAAGAACGGTTCTTGCTAAGCCCGTAGCAGCCACGTAAAACTTGCAACAACAAAGTAGAGGACGTCTAACTTGTTTTTGCAGGGCATGTTGTGATGTGATATGGTCAAGACATGATGCTATATTTTATTGTATGAGATGATCATGTTTTGTAACCGAGTTATCGGCAACTGGCAGGAGCCATATGGTTGTCGCTTTATTGTATGAGATGCAATCACCATGTAATAGTTTTACTTTATCACTAAGCGGTAGCGATAGTCGTAAAAGCAATAAGTTGGCGAGACGACAACGATGCTACGATGGAGATCAAGGTGTCGCGCCGGTGACGATGGTGATCATGACGGTGCTTCGGAGATGGAGATCACAAGCACGGTGCTTCGGAGATGGAGATCACAAGCACAAGATGATGATGGCCATATCATATCACTTATATTGATTGCATGTGATGTTAATCCTTTATGCATCTTATCTTGCTTTGTTTGACGGTAGCATTATAAGATGATCCTTCACTAAATTATCAAAGTATAAGTGTTCTCCCTGAGTATGCACCGTTGCGAAAGTTCTTCGTGCTGAGACACCACGTGATGATCGGGTGTGATAGGCTCTACGTTCAAATACAACGGGTGCAAAACAGTTGCGCACGCGGAATACTCAGGTTAAACTTGACGAGCCTAGCATATAACAGATATGGCCTCGGAACACGGAGACCGAAAGGTCGAGCGTGAATCATATAGTAGATATGATCAACATAGTGATGTTCACCATTGAAACTACTCCATCTCACGTGATGATCGGACATGGTTTAGTTGATATGGATCACGTGATCACTTAGAGGATTAGAGGGATGTCTATTTAAGTGGGAGTTCTTAAGTAATATGATTAATTGAACTTAAATTTATCATGAACTTAGTCCTGATAGTATTTTGCAAATTATGTTGTAGATCAATAGCTCGCGTTGTTGCTTCCCTGTGTTTATTTTTGATATGTTCCTAGAGAAAAATTATGTTGAAAGATGTTAGTAGCAAAGATGCGGATTGGATCCGTGATCTGAGGATTATACTCATTGCTGCACAGAAAAAATTATGTCCTTGATGCACCGCTAGGTGACAGACCTATTTGCAGGAGCAGATGCAGACGTTATGAACGTTTGGCTAGCTCAATATCATGACTACTTGATAGTTTAGTGCACCATGCTTAACGGCTGAGAATCGGGACTTCAAAGACGTTTTGAACGTCATGGACCATATAAGATGTTCCAGGAGTTGAAGTTAATATTTCAAACAAATACCCGAGTTGAGAGATATGAAGTCTCCAACAAGTTCTATAGCTGAAAGATGGAGGAGAATCGCTCAACTAGTGAGCATGTGCTCAGATTGTCTGGGTACTACAATCGCTTGAATCAAGTGGGAGTTAATCTTCCAGATAAAATAGTGATTGACAGAATTCTCTAGTCACCATCACCAAGTTAGTAGAACTTCGTGATGAACTATAGTATGCAAGGGATGACGAAAGTAATTCCCGAGCTCTACGTGATGCTGAAATCGACGAAGGTAGAAATCAAGAAAAACTTCCGCTGTCGGTCTACGAGGGTACGTGGACAACACTCTCCCCTCTCGTTGCTATGCATCACCATGATCTTGCGTGTGCGTAGGATTTTTTTTGAAATTACTACGTTTCCCAACAAGAACATCATAGGTAACCAAAATTACAACTATATCCTTGGACCACTTAACGAGTGCTACACGCACTAGAGTGAGCCAAAGGCATGACACTGTCATCACCCCTCTTTTACTTGAGCCGGTCAAACCTTATTGTCGTAGATAGTTGGAAAGTCGTGCGATGGCCCCATAGGGCTTATCCGCAGAAAAAAGGCCCCATAAGAGCATCTCCAGCCGCGCCCCCAACAAGGCCCCCAGGCGACTTTTCGGCCGCCGGCGCTAAAAAATCGGCCCAGTCGCGCCCCCAAGGGCCCAATTTTCGCCGGTTCGGGTCGAAATTGGCGCCGGCGGACCCAACCCGAACCCGGCGCGCTGGGGGGCGCTCGAGGGCACCAGGCGAATCGTTTTTGGCGCGAAAGAGTCGCGGGCCCTCCTTGCCAGCGACTCGTCTCGCTTCTCGCCGCTTCGTCGTCCTCATCGCCTCGTTTCCCGCGGCGAATCAATGCCAAAGCTGCCGCGCGTTGCCGCGCCGATCAGCCTCCGCCATTGATGCCTCACGGGCGGCGTAGTGAAAACGAGACGACGTGCATCCCCTCGCATGCCACACGTAACGCGGCGGCCACGCGTACGCACGGCACCTCCCGCCAAATAAGCCGACCCCAGCGCGCCGGTGGCACGCACAGAGTCTCTCCATCGCCGACGCCACCTTTCTCCCCCTTCCTCCCTCTCCTCTCGTCGTCTCCAGCTCAAAGAATGGTCGAACGCTTCCCAGGCGACGGCGCCGCGGTGAACGGCTTCGGCCGCCGCCACCTTCACGAGGACGAAGCTCGGCTCCTCTTCGAGGCCGAGTACCCGGTCCCGCCGGACATGCGGGTGCCCGGGGCGTGGAGAATCAGCGCCGGCGGGGTCCCGGTGCCACCACCGCCCACCGGGGCGGCGCGGCGTGCGGAGATCGCGCGTATCCGCGCCTCCCTACCGCGGGCGGCAAGGGAGGGGCCACGCTACGTCCCCGAAAGCCCGCTCTGGGAGCCGTACTTCCGCCGCCGCCACGCCGAGCAGCTCGAGGCCACCAACGGCGTCGTGCCCTCCGGCAGGCTCAACTCCGAGGGGCGGCGCCGATGGTGGGGCGTGCCCGGCCGCACGCTGGAGGCCGTCCTCAAGTACATCGAGGGCGGCAACACGCCGAGGGTGGAGTACCCCGCCCCCCCGTCCTTCTCTCGCCGCCGTGGGAGCTCGTGGACGCCGAGGCGCATGGACCTCGGGGCGTCCTCCTCCTCGCCCGGTCGGTCGACCGGCTCTCCCTGCGTCCGCCCCGTCAAGCCGGAGCCCCAGGACACGCCTGTCAGCCGGCGCACCCGCAGCTCCGGCGTCCGCATCGGCGACTCCACCCCCGCCTCTGGCCGCCTCGCGCCGAAGCTGGAGCCTGGCCTCCCCCCGGAGTATGGGGAGATAGCCCGGTGCGGCTTCTTCGACGAGGACGCCCTACGGTGGGCGCGCGACGACTACCTCTGCGACGAGATGGTCCGGCAGCGCCGGGCCCTGGAGGAGATAGCCACCCGCAAACGTGGGCGCGAAGACGAGCACGGCGTTGTGATCCTCGACAGTGACGACGACGAGGACGCCCCCGGACCGTCCAACCCGCCGCGCCAACCGGGGGAGGGTTGCAGCAGGGACAGCGGCCACGGCGGCGACGACTACACGCGGTTCTACAGCCTCCTCGGCATGTAGAACTGCAAGGGCGGCGGGCGGCGAGGAGCGGCGAGGGAGACGGCGAGGAGCAGCCTAGTAGCTTTTTTTGTAAAATATTTTAAATATGAACGAACTCGCCGAAGTTTGGTTGAATTTGCGCCGTGTTTGTGCCATAATTTATATTTTCAAAAAAACGTGGGCGCCGCGACTGGGGGGCATCACGCCCCCATCACGTGGTATATCGCCGGTGCGCCCCAGGGAGCAATTTTTAGCGCCTCCTGGGGGGCCAACGGCTGGAGATGCTCTTAGGCTTACTCGCAAAAAAGGCCCCATAGGACCAAAGAGCAATAACCATTGTCGATGAAGAGTTGTAAATAGAAAGGATCAAACTTGTGAATATACTAACACAGACAAAACAAAGATTGGATCTAAATAGGGCGTGTTTGGTTGCCTTCTCCAACACTATCTGTATTTCAAAGCCATCTCAACCCAGCCTGGTTGAGCAAAAACAAGCAAAAAACCAACATTTGCATGTTGTTTGGTTGCCTGCATTGCATCAATAAGCACTTTAGGGCTGGGTGTTTGGTTGCTGCATATTGCTTAAGGGATAAGCGGATGCAAACCACAACTGCTTGGCTCCATACACGTTTGTGTTCTGCTCACCCCATTGAAATGTGGTGGCCTTACCACCACATTAGCAGCACAACAGTAGGCACAACTGATAAGAGGCAAACAATGCAAACAAGCAATGCACATGAAGATAACATCAGATTAAGAGGCTAACAAATATACTAGGGCCATTGCTAAAGATAGCAGGGGCATCCCATGCCCCCTGCTTTACACCATGGTGTTAATCCTAACCAAATATTAACAAGTTCATAGCACTAGTCTCAAACCATCACCATCACCACGAGCACAAACTAACAGTTCCATACTACAACTAGGTACTTATCTAGAGCGCAGGAGAAATCGCCGATGCAGCTGTGCTTGGTGCAGCGCACCCTGGACATGATCGAGCTGTCGTGGTTGTAGATTTGCACCTTCAGGCCCAGGCCGAAGATCCGCACGACGACGTGGTCGCCGGGGACGATCTTGTGGCGGCGACAGAAGTATTGCCAGCCCCGGCCAAGCACCATCTCCCCTTGGAAGTTCTGGACCTGAACCCAGAACTCGCACCACTTGTTGGCCGACAGCCTGACAATGCACGGGGGCTTGATCACCAGCCACTACTTCATGGTATCCTTGAACTTGGGTGGGATGACGAGCATGGTGAGATCCTCCTCGTCCTTGATCTGGACATAGAAACGTAGCGGCTCTCGGGACCCCTCCTCGTGGCCGGTTCTCGGAGATCGTCCCCTTGAAGGCGGCTGGCTCATGAAGGCCGCCCTGCCAGGGAGGTCCAACCTCTTAAGCCAGCGGTTCGTGGGGATGAAGTCCACGGCGCCCTCGGCGCCGACCACCACCTAAGGTCCTCGACTGGCCCTGTCCCACTCTGTCTTCATCACCTTGTTAGTTAAGATGACAATGGTTAGTAACAGGGCATTGGGATCACGCACTGATCAGTGGCACATGCCGAAGAGCAAGTGTCACAGATGAGTGGCACTTGCTAATGGGCAACAACCACTGATCAGTGCAGTTTCCAAAACATGATCAGTGACACTTGCCGAAGAGCAAGTGGCACTTGCTAATGGGCAACATCCACTCATCAGTGAACATCATGGCCATGATCTAGAGCTAGCAGTGCAAGTTGTGACCACTTCCACATTTGGCAGCATGCTACATTGGTACTAGTACCTAAACGAGGAAACACAATGGTAATACAACGTGTATGAGCATGCAAATTTTTCCTACCTACCATGAACGCCATGCACGTAATGAAATCATTTAACAAACCATGCTTAAGCCAGCACCAATCTAGCTCTTCAACATCACACACAAACCCTACTTATGAACAACATTAACATGTAAGTACCTATCATGCAAGACCAATCTACCCTACCTATGAACTATGATGTAACTATCTATGAACAATTACCAATCTACACTGCATACGAACAACATGAACATTATGAACAACATGAACAGTAGCAGCCGAGAAGGAATTGATTGGATTGGATTCGAATCGAATCCAACCGAATCCAATCGATTCTTTGTGATGCCTAATGCAGAAAACCCTAATCTACATAGGGGAAATTAGTAACTTACCATAGCGGTTGGAGTTCGAGCATACGCCGGTCGGGGAGAAAACCCTAGCAGGAAGAAGATGTCGGGCGAAGAGGAGGAGCCGGCAATGCGACGACCATCGGCATTGCCCCGGTGCTCGTGGCCACGCGGGAGGTCAAGGAAGCGGGAGCCGTCATCCATGGCCCTGATGCGCTGCCCGAAGAAAGCCCTTGAATGGGGGTAACCCCCCCATCCACGGGGGTTCCGAGCAGCGGCGCGGTTGCCGTCCCCTCCAACGCCGCCATCAAACCCAGGACCATGAGGTCCGGATTTGACGCTGGAGCCGGAGCGGCCGACATCACATTGACCTGACGAGAGGGCCTACAACAGATGGTCGACGGCACGCGGAGGGCCACCATCAATTCGACCGCCGAGTTTGCCAGGCTGGCAATCCACCTCTCGTGGATGCGGTTGCCGCTGGCCTCGATGGGGCTAAGAGGACGACACGACGGCGGGCGAGCCATCGGAAGAGAGAAGAGCAATGGGCGGCGAGGAGAGTGGTGTGAATGGAGCGTGGGCGATCACACGAGAGAGAGGGGAGTTACTGAGACGTCCCGTCTGTCTTTCGCGCCCCCTGAGGCATCCAGCCAAGAGCCACGCGTGGCCTCAGCGAGGCTGGACGTCAAGAAACTGCCGACCCGACATTAGCTTGCGGGCCGGGCTCGGGACTGCTTTAAGTTCCGTGCGGCCCGCGATTTAGATGCAGCCTAGGCAACCAAACATCATGTTTTCATCCCGCGCGGGCCTGTTGGGCCTTATGCATGCAACGAAACACGCCCATAGATTCACTGAAGATTAGCACCGACTGAATCATGCGAGATCTTGCGGAAAAACACCTCCACACACCCTTATATACCATCCAATATGTAATCATCAATTTGATTTGCACTGGTCGCTCATTTGTTGCGATAATGTAGATCTATTTCTAAACTGAATTGTGGTTGTCATGTTGGCCCGAGAAAAAATAAATCTGATACTATTTTCAGGTGAGAAATGGGAAAAACAGGTACATTGACTGTAACACCCCGGATGTAACTTTCCATATGTGTAACTCCAACTCTTGCCATTTTCGGCTATGTGTTATGATATTCCCTTCGTGGTCGGGTTTTGTTTTTCGTTTTGCATTTTGTTTATGTCATGCATCTCATATCATGTCATCATGTGCATTGCATTTGCATACGAGTTCGTCTCATGCATCCGAGCATTTTCCCCGTTGTCCGTTTTGCAATTCGGCACTCCCACGCGCACCGGCGCGTCCCTCTTGTTTCTTTTCGTGAGCGGGTGTTAAACGTTCTTGGAATGGACCGAGTCTTGTCAAGTGGCCTTGGTATACCACCGGTAGACCACCTGTCAAGTTTCGTGCCATTTGGAGGTCGTTTGATGCTCCAACGGTTAACCGGGTAACCGCAAAGTCCTTTTGTGTGTTGCAGCAAAACCCCCCCTCCAAACAGCCCAAAACCCATCTAAATCACTTCCATGCTCTAGGTCATTCGATCACGATCGTGTGGGCGAAAACCGCACTCCATTTGGAGCCTCCTAGCTCCCTCTACCTATAAATACACCTCTCCCTCCGAAATCTCGGGCAAAAACCACCCTAAACCTAGCAAAAATCGCCCCCGCGCCGCCGGACACGTCCGCCGCCGGCCGGACGCATCCCCACCGCCGCGCCCGGCCAACCAGGGGCTGCCACGTGGCGCCCGCGCCGCTCGCGGCCCGTCGCCCGTGCCCGTCGCCCGCCGCCCGTCTCCTCCCGCGTCGCCAGCCCCGCGCCCCGCCGCCGTCTTCCTCCACGCCGGTCGCCGCCGCCGTCCGCCGTGCCCGCCGGCGCCCGCGTCGACTCTGCCGCCGCAGTTCGCCGTCCCCGCCGCCTCGTCCCCTCGCGGTCCCGGACGGCGCCTCCCCGAGCCCTCCTCTCCTCCGGCCACCGCGTCGCCCTTCCCCTCCATCTTCTCCGGCGAGCTCGAGCTCGGCCGGCCCGATCCGATCTGAAATCGCCTAGGGTTGACTTCTCTCCCCTCTCCCCGAAATATTCTGTCTGAGATTTTTACATTACATGGTCATGTTCATCGCATCATAACTCTCTGCATATAGCTCTGTTTCGTGCGTGTAATATATCGAGATGTTCGTCTCGAGATGCTCTTCATTTTGTTCCATTGCACGATGTTCATTTGAGTCCATCTTGATGCCCAAATCTCTGGTGCAAGAGTGCTACTTGCTGTTAACTGCTGTTACTTATCAGAACTTGGTGATTTGTTATTTTTGTTGCATTTAATGTGTGCATCTTATGGGCATGAGCTCTACATGTGTTTTGATGTATGACATGCCATCTTTACAGAGGGGTATGCCATGTATTTTTGTGATCTCTGTGGTGACTAGAACAAGCATGCAAACTAGGCTTCGTGATGTTTCTGTTTTCAGGGACTTAGTAATTTTACTAATTTTACCAAGTCTGTGACTGCTGTTATTTTGTTGCCATGTATCTATGTGGCTACGGAGAGATCCATGCTCCTTTTGGTGATGTTCAGTAAGGATGTTTTGTAGATATGGTTGTGCTCTATCCAGCCGTGCTCCTGTTTGCAATTATGGAGTGCCATAGCATGTTTTAATCTTGCTCTACTTTTGCTATAAAATATTTCTGGCAGATTGGTAACATGATATTCAATTTTGCCAAGCTTGTTGTAGTTGATCCTTTCATGCTATGAACTTTCTCTTGCCATGGATAGCTTCATAAACATGCCATCTCGCTGCAGGTATTCTTGTTTTTCATGCATTGCTTTGTGTTGAGTGAATCAAGCTCACCAAGATGCCTTCATAATACTGTTTCTGCCATGCTCTGTTTTCTGCCAAGTCTGAAACCTGTTAACGAAACTTGCTATGTTTACATGGTTGCCATCATATCTTCTGATCCTTTTTGGCTTATGGTCAGTAAGGGACTTTTGTTCTATGCATTCAGTAGATTCATGCCATGCTTTGTTTTGCTATGTTAAGTTCCTGTAGCATCTTGATTTCTTGCTCTGAACATTGCTACCTGATGCTGTTTATGCCATGTCCAGTAATTTCACCAAGTCTGTGAACCTGATATCTTTTGCACTTTTGCCATGCTTGTTTGAACCTGTTATGGTGTGATCTAGCCGTAGCTCAGTGTTCATCTTTTGTCAAGCATCTCATGTAGATTAATGCCATATGCTTTTTTGCTATGTTGGAGTGCTGTAGCATTATTGTTACTTGATGTATTCTAAGTGCTATCATGCTGTTAATCGCAGATTCGTGTCATTCTTGTTTTGCTTGCCATTTGCAAACCGTGCATCCGTTTCCGGTGATCTTTATATCGATTTCGACCGAAATCATCTCATCTTTCCAGTGGCATGCTTGGTTTGCCAAGTTACTGCCTTGTTCATCATTTTTCTTCCGGAGCACGCATACGCATCGCATATCATATCTTGCATATCATTCATGTATTGCATCATGTTGCTTGTGCATCTCCCGTGATTGATTGTGGTTCCATTGCTTGTGTTCTTGTTTTGGGTAGAGCCGAGAGACGAGTTCGTGAACGAGGAACCTGTTGAGTACGCTTACGAGGATCAAGCTTTCGACAACTCTGAGAACCTTGGAGGCAAGATGACCATACCCTCGAAATCACTTCTATCTTTGCTTTGCTAGTTGTTCGCTCTATTGTCATGTTGCGCTACCTACCACTTGCTATATCATGCCTCCCATATTGCCATGTCAAGCCTCTGACCATCTTTTCCTAGCAAACCGTTGTTTGGCTAAGTTACCGCTTTTGCTCAGCCCTTCTTATAGCATTACTAGTTGCAGGTAGTTGAAGTTGGTTCCATGTTGGAACATGGATATTTTGGAATATCACAATATCTCCTTATTTAATTAATGCATCTATATATTTGGTAAAGGGTGGAAGGCTCGGCCTTATGCCTGGTGTTTTGTTCCACTCTTGCCGCCCTAGTTTCCGTCATACCGATATTATGTTCCTTGAGTTTTGCGTTCCTTACGCGGTTGGGTGATTTATGGGACCCCCTTGACAGTTCGCCTTGAATAAAACTCCTCCAGCAAGGCCCAACCTTGGTTTTACCATTTGCCACCTAAGCCTTTTTCCCTTGGGTTTTCGCGAGCCCGAGGGTCATCTTTATTTAAACCCCCGGGCCAGTGCTCCTCCGAGTGTTGGTCCAAACTAGAGCACCGTGCGGGACCATCCCTTGGCAACTTGGGTTACGTTGGTACCTGTACGCTTAGCTTATCCGGTGTGCCCGGAGAACGAGATATGTGCAGCTCCTATCGGGATTTGTCGGCACAACGGGTGGTCTTGCTGGTCTTGTTTTACCATTGTCGAAATGTCTTGTAAACCGGGATTCCGAGACTGATCGGGTCTTCCTGGGAGAAGGTTTATCCTTCGTTGACCGTGAGAGCTTATGATGGGCTAAGTTGGGACACCCCTGCAGGGTATTATCTTTTGAAAGCCGTGCCCGCGGTTATGAGGCATATGGGAATTTGTTAATGTCCGGTTGTAGAGAACTTGTCACTTGATCAATTAAAATACATCAACTGTGTGCGTAGCCGTGATGGTCTCTTCTCGGCGGAGTCCGGGAAGTGAACACGGTTTGAGTTATGCATGAGTGTAAGTAGTTTCAGGATCACTTCTTAATCATTTCTAGCTTCGCGACCATTGCGTTGCTTCTCTTCTCGCTCTCATTTGCGTATGTTAGCCACCATATATGCTTAGTGCCTGCTGCAGCTCCACCTCATTACACCATCCTTTCCTATAAGCTTTAATAGTCTTGATCTCGCGGGTGTGAGATTGCTGAGTCCTCGTGACTCACAGATTCTACCAAACAGTTGCAGGTGCCGACGATGCCAGTGCAGATGACGCAACCGAGATCAAGTGGGAGTTCGATGAGGAACGTGGTCGTTACTATGTGTCTTTTCCTGATGATCAGTAGTGAAGCCAAGTTGGGACGATCGGGGATCTAGCATTTGGGGTTATCTTATTTTCATTTGGTTTTGACCGTAGTCGGTCTATGTGTGGATTTTGGATGATGTATGAATTATAATTATGTATTGTGTGAAGTGGCGATTGTAAGCCAACTCTTGTTATCCCATTCTTATTCATTACATGGGATCGTGTGAAGATGTCCCTTCTTGCGACAAAACCACAATGCGGTTATGCCTCTAAGTCGTGCCTTGACACGTGGGAGATATAGCCGCATCGTGGGCGTTACATTGACCGTCCACGTGTCAAGTATATTTACACCCCCAAAACAAGTGTATTTTCTGCGAGAAGAATAAGTACAAATAGACATGTAATGTTGATTGTTGTAGTGATGATGCAGAAAGTAGTTGTGGCCGAGAAGGAGCATGACGATGAGAGCGTGGTCTTCGTTGATAGTGCATTGGGGTGTCGTGGTATGCTGGATGTTCGGTGGTTGTAGAAAGTCTGTCTGATTGCTCTCTGGATAGTGACACCGGATTTCTGGTGCTGACCGGATGTCCAGTTGCTTGGTCGGAATTGGATGTCCGATAGTTGTAGAGGCTCGACCTTTGGCTGCTTTCTTGCTGCTCCTCTTTATGTGGCACCGAATGTTTGGTGGTTGTAGCTTTCCAGCAACTCCAGTTGATGCTTCTTCCGTCTTTGTTTCCACGCTCCCTTTGCAGATGGTGTAGATGTTCTCTTGTGCTTGCGCTCCTCCTCGTCTTCCATGAAACTCCGCTCAAACCTATATATGTATGATGGAGGGTCAAGTAGTATACCATCCTCGAAGGGCACAAGTAGACACGTGTAAAGGAGAAGATTCATCTTTGTATGTTCGAAGTAGATGTGACATGTGTCACTTGATAAAGGGACACCTGACATGGTGATGTCCATATATAGGATGCTCCACATCATTGCTTTCCCCTTGGAAAAGATCCGACGTCCGATCGAAATCCTCATCACCATGGGAAAGAGATGTCGTCGTTGTGTAGAAATGGACGCTCGGCATGCACTCATCGTCTTGTTGCTCGAAATGGCCTCTCTCCAATGTCGCATCATCTTGTGATTCCTTCAAAAGAAGCAAATATGATGCACACTTCAAAAAATGTGGTTAGCGTTAGGGCAAAACCAAACATTCAAGTGGTGATTCACCCAACAAGTGTCATCATCATGCATGTCGCAGGTGTGACAAAGGATTGTAGTATGTCATGTAAGCACATGACTTGAGCACAACCAAAGGCATCATAGTCATGGCGAAGAAGGAATATCATTCTAGGAGGGTAACCGTGCAAATGGGAGAAATCAATGATAAAGTACTTGACAACTTGGCGAGAAGGTCCAAACATCCAAGAATGTGTAGTATGTAAAACTTGGTTTAAGCGTATACCTAGCGAGGACGCGTTGCATGTTTATATAGGGCCATAGGCGGCTAGGGTTTACAAGATTCAGTTGGTTAGGTTGTGGATTGATCTCCAAGTTAGCTATACAAGACAAGATCATCACAACAACCTACCAGCTAGATTACAACAGAAAGATAAACCACGCGCCTAGTCCTACACGTTTATACGGTTTATACTTCACCGTATATACATGTATAGATATTCTAACACCCCCCTCAATCATAACTTCACCAAGTTGAGATGCTTTTGAAGTCTTCCAATTTGCGCCATGATAAGGCTTTCGTAAAACCATGTGCAACTTGATCATTAGTGGGAATAAAACGAATATCAAGTAATTTCCTTGCTATTCTTTCTCGAACAAAATGATAGTCAACTGATACGTCCATTTTGCATCATATTTTCCTACTGTTATTTATAGTGTTTTTATGCATTATAACACTTTGTGGAGTAATTCTAATGTATTTTCTCTCATAATATGCAAGGTTTACACAAAGAGGGAGAATACCGACAGCTGGAATTCTGGACCTGAAAAAGCTATGTCAGAGATACTTATTCTACACATCCCCAAATGATTTGAAATTTTACGGGGAATTATTTTGAAATATATAATAAATATGAGAGAAAAGAACTACCGGATGGGGCCACCCAGGAGCCCACAAGGCACCAGGGCGCGCCACACCCTCTAAGCACGCCCTGGTGGCTTGTGGGGCCCCGGGCCCACCTCCGGTGCCCATCTTCTGGTATATAAGGTCTTTTGACCTAGAAAAATAAAAATAAAGAGAGGACTTTCGGGACGGAGCGCCGCCGTCTGGAGGCGGAACTTGGGCAGGAGCACTTTTGCTCTCGAGTGGGGCGATTCCGCCGGCGGAAATTCCCTCCGGGAGGGGAAATCGAAGCCATCGTCATCACCAACAACCCTCTAATCTTTCGGAGGCCAATCTTCATCAACATATTCAATAGTACCATCTCATCTCAAACCCTAGTTCATCTCTTGTGTGCAATCTTTGTATCAAAACTTCAGATTGGTACCTGTGGGTGACTAGTAGTGTTGATTACATCTTGTATTTGATGCTAGATGGTTTACTTGGTGGAAGATTATATGTTCAGATCCATTATGATATTTATTACTCCTCTGATCTTGAACATGAATATTATTTGTGAATAGTTGCCCTTGTTCTTGAGGCAACGGGAGAAGCCGTGTTGCAAGTAATCATGTGAATTTGGTATTCGTTCGATGTTTTGATAATATGTATGTCCTGATTCCCTTAGTGGTGTTATGTGAACATCGAGTACATGAAACTTTGCCATCTTTGGGCCTAAGGGGATGCATTGTGGAAGATGATGGGTTGCTAGAGTGAGAGAAACTTAAACCCTAGTTTATGCGCTATTCTGTAAGGGGCTGATTTGGATCCATATGTTTAATGCTATGGTTAGATTTTATCTTAATACTTCTTTCATAGTTGCGGATTCTTGCGAGGGGGTTAATCATAAGTGGGAGGCTTGTTCAAGTAAGAACAACACCCAAGCACCGGTCCACCCACATATCAAATTATCAAAGTAGCGAACGCGAATCAAAGAAGTGACTAGATGAAATTACCGTGTGTCCTCAAGAACGTTTTACTTATTATCTGAGACCGTTCCGGCATGTCCTTTGCTACAAAAAGGATTGGGCTACCTTGCTTCACTTAATGTTACTATTGTTACTTGTTACTTGTTACAAATTATCTTGCTATCAAACTATCTGTTACCGACAATTTCAGTGCTTGCAGAAATTACCTTGCTGAAAACCACTTGTCATTTCCTTCTGCTCCTTGTTGGGTTCGACACTCTTACTTATCAAAAGGACTACAATTGATCCCCTATACTTGTGGGTCATTAAGACTCTTTTTTGGCGCCCTTGCCGGGGAGTGAAGCGCTCTTGGTAAGTGGAAATTGGTAAGAAAAAACTTATAGTACATGCTGAAATTTACTGTCACTTGGTACTATGGAAAACAATCCTTTGAGGGGTTTGTTCGGGGTATCTTCACCTCGACCGAAAAGACAAAGAGTTGCCCCTGAACCTACTACACCTAGTGAAAATATTAGTTATGAAATTCCTTCGGGTATGATAGAGCAACTTCTAGCTAATCCTTATGCAGGAGATGGAACGAAACATCCTGATATGCATTTGATACACGTGGATGAAATTTGTGGATTGTTTAAGCTTGCAGGTTTACCCGGAGATGAAGTTAAGAAGAAGGTTTTCCTTTTATCTTTGGGGGGAAAAGCATTGACATGGTATAGGCTATGCGATGATATTTGATCTTGGAATTGGAATCGCTTGAAATTGGAATTTCACCAAAAGTTTTATCCTATACATCTAGTTCATCGTGATCGGAATTGCATATATAATTTCTGGCCTCGTGAAGAAGAAAGTATCGCTCTAGCTTGGGGGAGGCTTAACTGCTTAAGTCAATGTTATATTCATGCCCCAATCATGAGCTCTCAAGAGAAATTATTATTCAGAATTTTTATGCTCGGCTTTCTCGTAATGTTCAATCCATGCTCGATACTTCTTGTGATGGTTCTTTTATGAAGAAGACTATTGAATTCAGGTGGGATCTTTTAGAGAGAATTAAAATCAACTCTGAATATTTAGAACTCGACGAAGGTAAAGAGTCAGGTATTAATGTTGGGTTTGATTGTGTTAAATATTTTATGAATACCGATGCTTTTCACAAGTTTAGCACTAAATATGGACTTGACTCTGAGATAGTAGCCTCTCTTTGTGAATTATTTGCTACTCATGTTGATCTTCCTAAGGGGAAGTGTTTTAAATATCACACCCCTATTAAAGAAGAAATGAAAGAACTGGTTATAGTTAAAGATGAAACTATCATTTACAATGTTGATCTAGTGGTTCTTACTGCTTATATTAAAAAACCACCTTTCCCTGTTAGGATAAAGGAACATGCTAAGGTATCAATTGTGGTTCGCATAAGTAATATTAAATCACCTAAACCCTCTGAACAAATTAAAGTAGAACCTAGTGTTGCTATGGTTAAAGATCTCTTGGTCGAAAATATTGATGGGCATGTTGTTTACTTCTGTGATGAAGCAGCTAGAATTGCCAAACCCGACACTAGAGATAAGAACAAGCCTATTGTTGGCATGCCTGTTGTTCAGTTAAAATAGGAGATCATTGCTATCATGGTTTATGCGATTTGGGTGCTAGTGTGAGTGCTATTCCTTTTACCTTATATAAAGAAATTATAAATGATACATCACCCGCTGAAATAGAAGACATAGGTGTCACTATTAAACTTGCTAATAGAGATATCATCACACCACTTGGGATTGTTAGAGATGTTGAAGTCTTGTGTGGGAAAATAAAATACACTACTGATTTTCTAGTTCTTAGTTCCCCACAAGATGATTTTTGTCCAATAATTTTTGATAGACCTTTCTTGAACACTGTCAATGCTAAGATAGATTGTCATAAAGAAACATTCAGTGCCAATTTTGGTGATGTGTCTCATGCCCAATATGTCTTGTGGTGGAACCACCTAATCAATCCCTCAAAGTGAAAGAACATGAGAAACACTCAGAAAAACAAATGAGGTTAGTGTAAATGCAACACCTATCATTCGTGTGGTGAAATACCCAACAAGTGTTTTCATCACTCTTATCATAAGAAAGGACAAGGTTGCAGGTCATGGTATGTAGGCATAAGCTCCTAGTGCAACCAAAGACATTAAGCTCAATCAAATAAGCATGCGTCACAAGTAAGATGTCTAAGTCTCCAAGATCAATAAGCGTAGCATAGTTTCACTCTCGACACATGAATATGAGAGGAAACTAATTGAGACAAGAGACATTGATCAAGATAAATCAAGTGAAAGGCATGAACATTATGCCATCAACCCAATGCAATGAGCAATTATGTATCATGGGTGATGCGACAAAGCAAGTGATCATAATAAACAAGTCATGTAAGCTAGAAGTGCAAGGATGCAACATACTAGAGGTAATCAAGGCAATCATGTCATGTGTGCAAATAGCATGCATACATAATGCACATGACATATCACAAGCATGAAAATAAGATATGAGTAATGTATCATCATTGTATTGGCAAGAAGTCCTATGTAAATAGCAACGGAACATCATGACTCTCCCAACACAAGAATCAACAATAGCATGAGGTACAAGGTAAACATGGTAATAGCAACAAGGATCTCCACCAAGCATGCAAATACACATAGAAATAGTATAATAGTAAATCATGGGTAAATGCAAGCAAGGGCACAATTGCATGGCAAAGGCGTAGAAGCAAGCATAAAATGCAAAGTGAACATGGTAAAATGGGCATAAGGTGACAAGTGGTAAATAGCCCATAGTCGCGTGAGAGCCAAGTAAAAGATATGCGCAAAGTCCTTGCGCGAGGGAAACGGTGGTAAGGACAATCCACAGGATCCAAAATCATCATTGCTCTCAGGAGCTCGTTTCCTCAACTCATGGGATGGTGATAGGCCTGGGCATAAAAACCGACCAACCGAAAACTGAACCGAAACTGAGACCAAATTAACCAAATTTTTGATTTTTTGAGTGTGTACAGAAAAATTCGGTTAGCTGGGCTACTAACTGAACCAAAGTCGGTCGGTTCGTTGTATTATTTGGTTTACCGAGAAATGACGGAATACCAGCCCACCACCTACTGGTCCTATTCATCCCCACCTCTCGTCCATGCCTAGTAAAAGTCAACCGCCTAGGCGCCTACCCAGTCCCCCAGTCCCACACACACGCAGGAGTCAGGAACCCTAGACCTAGCCAGCCACCCACACCCCACGCCCGCAAGACCTAGCCGCCGGCGCCACCGCATCACCTTCCTCACACGGCCACCCCCGACACCGACTCCCCCAACATGCTCTGCCCTCTCCTTCTCAGTTCTCGCTGACCTCCGACATCGCATCGTTGCTGCACGCAAGGACCTCTACCGTCGCGTCGTCACCACACGCAAGGATCCGACCAGGGAGGACACGGATCCGCCATCCCACCCTCGCCCATCCGTCCATGGTTCTTTGCAAAAAAAATTCTTTAGAATCTGCATGCTGTCAAAATATGTTCTAAAACTGAACCTGCACTTTCTAAATAAGCTACATAATTCGGTTAAAACCAAAAACAGAATCCGGTTAGGAGATTTTTACTACCAAATTCGGTTACCATATTTACAAACCGAATTCATAAAAAACCGAACAGCAAAAACCGAAGTTTCGGTTTCTACCGAATGCCCATCCATAGATGGTGAGGTTGAGGAGTGTTCATAAGGACCTACACAAAACAAAGTCAAAGGAAAAATTGTCTGTGCATGGTATATGTATACATCATCCATTATGATGTGCACGTGCATGTGTTGGTTAGAACAAAATATCCAATGCTCAAATAAATGAGATGCATGATATTGGAACATGCCATCCATCATGAAAGGTCTATTGTTATGTATAACATAATGGAGACTCAAATTGTGTAATGCATCACGTGAAGCATCTAGAGCATTGTCATGAATGGTATGCATATTGTGCATACAAGGGATGAAATCATGCGATATACAATAATTTTCATGGCATGGTATACGGGATGAATTGCACAAATTTTTGCAAAGGTAGCATAGCAATATCATCACAAGAGAAACAAAATCAAATAACAATGATCTCGTCATATATGCCATAAGTGCAAATGGGATTTATTTTAATGGGACATGCATAGTTACTATGTTGAGATTGTAATGATGCAATATGGGAGATCTCACTCATAACATATGAAAGGTTTAATGCATCACAACTAGGCAATTCGACATGCTCATCATCATATCTATTATATACTTAAAACAAAAGGCAAACAAGCCATCACGTTTATCCACATATGCTAATATTATTTGGATCGTTCGATCGGAATAATAACAGCTGAGATTAAAAAGATTTTATGTAACATGTGAATATGTGTGTACCAATATATTGAACAGTCACGTTGTCACGTAAATTGTATAGGTTATAAATTATATGGGATAATTGATTTTATGCCCCTAGTTGGGTCACACTCGGCAGGTTTACCCCTAGTTTCCGAAAACACTTGTTCCTACCCAAACCACTTTGCTCCTCTTATGCTTTTGCCCTTTGACCGTTTGACCATCACTTTGAAAAATTCATAAAAAAAATCATACTAACTCAGAAAAATTCAAATAAGATATCAAAATGTTCAGAAATGCATCACCTATATGTGCATGTCATTTGCATTCATGAAAAAAGTTTTGGCCAGTCCCCATCTCTGTTTTAACTCATATGATCTTAGCATGAACAGTAAAATCTAAAAAAATTCTAAAATATTTTGGTGGCAAACTTTGAGCAATGTTTTGAGTGCTTGCCAAGTTTCATAAGGGAATGACATTCGTGGAAGTCGTGGCAAAAAACAAAAATCAATGCTCCAAAATTTCATTTTTTTACCACGACTTCCACGAAGCCATTCCCTTATGAAACTTGGCAAGCACTTAAAACATTGGTCAAAGTTTGCCACCAATTTTTTTTAGAATTTTTAGATTTTTTTTTAGATTTTACTGTTCATGCTAAGATCATATGAGCTAAAACTGAGATGGGGACTGGCCAACACTCTTTTCATGAATGCAAATGACATGCACATGTAGGCGATGCTTTTCTAAACATTTTGATATCTTATTTGAATTTTTCTGAGTTAGTATGAATCTTTTATGAAGTTTTCAAAGTGATGGTCAAACGGTCAAAGGGCAAAAGCATAAGAGGAGCAAAGTGGTTTGGGCAGGAACAAATGTTTTCGGAAACTAGGGGTAAACTGGCCAAGTGGGACACAACTAAGGGCACCAAATTAATTATCCCAAATTATATTGTCCATTGATTACAAATTTGAACGGCTAAGATTTAAAAATAAAGGTTCCTAATATACACGCTTAGCTCTCACGTAAGATCTCAATCAAGGAAAACAAAAGGCATGCATGCCCAAGAGTCCTAGGCAAATACGCTCCATAAAGATTCCTATTATACACACTTAAAGCTCCCACGCCTCCAACAAAAAAGCTCCCACACCGGATCACAATCATGGAAATAAAAGACACGCCCTAGAGTCTCGGTCATGCATGACACATTGTTCCTTTACCATCTCAATTACTCTATGAGAATCCAAAGGCCTTAAATACAAAACAAAATAGTATGTGCCTGTGGTTAAAAAAACAGTACATGCATGTATGTTAATTTACAAATGTATATTACATTGCAAAAAAATCAACTCATGTACAGTTAAAATTCACGGTCCAACCAACTTTATGGAGCCCATTAAAAAAACTAATTCATAGTTAAAAACCGAAACAATTATGCGTATGCACATATAGTTGTTCAATACACGTATGTAATTTTTTACAAAAGAATATATTTGATGATCTAGAAAGGAAAAAATGCGACTACACAATGGACATATTACTCACTATTATGGATCGACATACTTTTTTTCTTTTTGTATTTTCTAAATAAATAAATTAATGATAAAATTACACATGTATGTAGAGAACATATACATAAATACAAGAAATTTATTTAGGAATTTTTTGAAATCTAAAAAATCCACTTTGTTTTATTTTTGAAAATTACAGACCCTCTATATGTCAATAAAGATGTTCTCAAACTCTAGATATATTTTTCTATTTCTGTTATTTCAAAACGTTCTCGAACTTGTAAATATCTTTTTTTTTACATTTCAAAATTATGTGCCTGCATTATTTTAGCAGCACGGGAAAGCAAAATCTGTAATCCAGACTCACAAATCAATTTAATTAGCACACTTATTTCTCCCAGAGTTGAAAAGTGTGCATTACTATATGAAGTGAGGCTATATATCCGATGGTCATTGATACGTCCATTTGGCATCAAGTTTTCTTACTGTTATTTATGATGTTTTTATCCATAATAATGCTTTTTGGAGTAATTCTAATGCCTTTTCTCTCAGAATATGCAAGGTACACACAAAGAGGGAGAATTCCGGCAGCTGGAAATCTGGACCCGGAAAAGCTACGTCAGGCTACCTATTCTGCACAACTCCAAACAGGTTGAAACTTCACGGAGATTTTTTATGGAATATATGATGAATATTAGAGCAAATAAGTACCAGAGGAGGCCACCAGGTGGGCACAACCCACCTGGGCGCGCCAGGGAGCCCAGGCGCGCCCTGGTGGGTTGTGCTCACCCAGGCCCACCTCCGGTGCCCATCTTCTAGTATATAAGTCATTTTGACTTAGAAAAAAAAGGGAGGACTTTCGGGACGGAGCGCCGCCGTCTCGAGCCGGAACTTGGGCAGGAGCACTTTTGCCCTCCGGCGGAGCAATTCCGCCGGGGGAACTTCCCTCCCGGAGGGGTAAATCATCGTCCTCATCATCACCAACAACTCTCCCATCTTGGGGAGGGTAACCAGCATCAACATCTTCAACAACACCATCTCATCTCAAACCCTAGTTCATCTCTTGTGTTCAATCTTGTTACCGGAACTATAGATTGGTGCTTGTGGGTGACTAGTAGTGTAGATTACATCTTGTAGTGGATTACTATATGGTTTATTTGGTGGAAGATTATATGTTCAGATCCAATATGCTATTTAATACCCCTCTGATCTTGAGCATGATTATCATTTGTGAGTAGTTACTTTTGAGGTCACGGGAGAAATCATGTTGCAAGTAATCATGTGAATTTGATATGTGTTCGATATTTTGATAGTATGTATGTTGTGATTCCCTTAGTGGTGTCATGTGAACGTCGACTACATGACACTTCACCATATTTGGGCCTAAGGGAATGCATTGTGGAGTAGCAATTAGATGATGGGTTGCGAGAGTGACAGAAGCTTAACCCTTAGTTTATGCACTATTCTGTAAGGGACTGATTGGATCCAAAGGTTTAATGCTATGGTTAGAATTTATTCTTAATACTTTTCTCGTAGTGGCGGATGCTTGCGGGAGGGTTAATCATAAGTAGGAGGTTTGTTCAAGTAAGAACAGCACCTAAGCACCGGTCCACCCACATATCAAATTATCAAAGTACCGAACACAAATCAAACCAGCATGGTGAAGTGACTAGATGAAAATCCCGTGTACCCTCAAGAACGCTTTGCTTATCATAAGAGACTGTTTTGGCCTATCCTTTGCCTCAAAAGGATTGGGATACCTTGCTGCACTTTTGCTACTATTATCGTTATTTCCTCATTACAAATTATGTTCCTATCAAACTACTCCGCTACTTACAATTTCTGCACTTGCAGACATTACCTTGTTGAAAACCACTTGTCATTTCCTTCTGCTCCTCGTTGAGTTTGACACTCTTACTTATCTAAAAGAGCTACAATTGATCCCCTATACTTGTGGGTCATCAAGGCTATTTTCTGGCACCGTTGCCGGGGAGTGAAGCGCCTTTGGTAAGTGGAATTTGGTAAGGAAACATTTATATAGTGTGCTGAAATTTATTGTCACTTATTACTATGGAAAACAATCCTTTGAGGGGTTTGTTCGGGGTATCTTCACCTCGACAGGAACCACAACTAGCTACCCCTCAACCTACTGCACCTACTGAAAATATTGAATATGAAATTCCTTCGGGTATGATAGAACAACTGCTAGCTAATCCTTATGCAGGAGACAGAATCGAACATCCTGATATGCACTTGATATATGTGGAACAAATTTGTGGATTGTTCAAGCTTGCAGGTTTACCCGGAGATGAAGTTATGAAGAAGGTTTTCCCTTTATCTTTGAAGGGAAAAGCATTGGCATGGTATAGGCTATGCGATGATATTGGATCATGGAATTGGAATCGATTGAAATTGGTGTTCCATCAAAAAAATTATCCTAGGCATCTAGTTCATCGTGATCGTAATTATATATATAATTTTTGGCCTCGTGAAGGAGAAAGTATCGCTCTAGCTTGGGGGAGGCTTAAGTCAATGTTATATTCATGCCCCAATCATGAGCTCTCAAGGGAAATTATTATCCAGAATTTTTATGCTCGGCTTTCTCGTAATGATTAAACCATGCTTGATAGTTCTTGTGCTAGTTCTTTTATGAAGAAGACAATTGAATTCCGGTGGGATCTTTTGGAAAGAATTAAATGCAACTCTAAAGATTTGGAACTCGACGAAGGTAAAGAGTCAGGTATGAAACTTAAGTATGATTGTGTTAAATCTTTTATGAATACCGATGCTTTTCAAAAGTTTAGCACTAAATATGGACTTGACTTTGAGATAGTAGCTTCCTTTTGTAAATCATTTGCTACTCATGTTGATCTCCCTAAAGAGAAGTGGTTTAAATATCATCCACCTATTAAAGAAGAAATTAAATAATCGGTACCAGTTAAAGAAGAAACTATACTTTACAATGTTGATCTAGTTGTTCCTATTGCTTATATTGAGGAACCACCTTTCCCTGTTAGGATAAAGGAACATGCTAAAGTTTCGACTGTGGTCAACAAAAGCTATATTAGAACACCTAAACCTGATGAACAAATTAAAGTAGAACCTAGTATTTCTATGGTTAAAGATCTCTTGGAAGAAAATGTAGCTGGGCATGTTATTTACTTCTGCGAAGAAGCTGCTAGAATTGCCAAACCTGATAAAAAGGATAAACATAGACATGCTGTTCGCATGCCTGTTGTCTCAGTTAAAATAGGAGATCATTGTTATCATGGTTTGTGTGACATAGGTGCTAGCGTGAGTGCTATTCCTTATTCCTTATATCCAAAAATTATGGATGACATAGCACCCACAGAGATAGAAGACATAGATGTTACTATTAAACTTGCTAATAGAGACACTATATCACCAATTGGGATTGTTAGAGACGTTGAAGTCTTGTGTGGAAAAATAAAATACCCTACTGATTTTCTTGTTCTTGGTTCCCCACAAGATGACTTTTGTCCCATTATCTTTGGTAGACCTTTCTTGAACATCGTTAATGCTAGAATAGACTGTGAGAAACAGATTGTCGGTGTTAGTTTTGGTAATGAGTCTCATGAGTTTAATTTTTCCAAGTTTAGTAGAAAGCTTCATGAAAAAGAATTGCATAGTGAGGATGAAATAATTGGTCTTGCTTCTATTGCTGTACCACCTATTGATCCTTTAGAAGAATATTTGCTAGACCATGAAAATGATTTACATATGCATGAAAGAAATGAAATAGATATGATTTTATTTTAACAACGTCCTCTGCTTAAACACAATTTGCCTATTGAAACTCTAGGAGGTCCTCCTCCACCTAAAGGTGATCCTGTGTTTGAATTAAAACAATTGCCAGACACTTTGAAATATGCTTATCTTGATGAAAAGAATATATATCATGTTATTATTAGTGGTAAACTTTCAGAACATGAAGAAGAAAGATTATTGAATGTTCTAAGGAACCACCGAGCTGCTATTGGATATACTCTTGATGATTTAAATGGCATTAGTCCCACTCTATGTCAGCACAAAATTAATATGGAACCTGATGCTAAACCCGTTGTTTATCACCAACGTCGGTTAAATCCGAAAATGAAGGAAGCGGTAAGAACATAAATCTTAAAACTTCTTGAAGCAGGTATAATCTATCCCATAGCTGATAGTAGATGGGTAAGTCCTGTTCATTGTGTTCCTAAGAAAGGAGGTATTACTGTTGTTCCTAATGATAAGAATGAACTTATTCAGAATTGTTACAGGTTACAGAATGGTAATTGATATTAGAAAATTAAACAAAGCAACTAGAAAAGATCATTGCCCTCTGCCTTTTATTGATCTAATGCTAGAAAGATTATCTAAGCACACACATTTTTGCTTCCTTTATGGATATTCTGGTTTTTCACAAATACCTGTTTCGCAACCTGATCAAGAAAAGACCACTTTTACTTGTCCCTTCGGAACTTATGCTTATAGATGTATGCCTTTCGGTTTATGCAATGCACCTGCTACTTTTCAAAGATGTATGACTGCTATATTCTCTGACTTTTGTGAAAAGATTGTTGAGGTTTTCATGGATGATTTCTCTGTTTATGGGAAGTCTTTTGATGATTGTTTAAGAAATCATGACCGAGTTTTGCAGAGATGTGAGCAAACAAATCTTGTCTTGAATTGGGAAAGGTGCCACTTTATGGTTAGTGAAGGTATTGTCTTGGGCCATAAACTTTTTGAAAGAGGTATTGAAGTGGACAAAGCTAAGGTTGATGCAATTGAGAAAATGCCATGTCCTAAAGATATCAAAGGTATTCGTAGTTTCTTAGGTCATGCTGATTTCTATAGGAGATTTATCAAGGACTTCTCTAAAATTTATAGGCCTCTTACGAATCTTTTGCAAAAGGATATTCCTTTTGTTTTTGATGATGATTGTTTAGAAGCTTTTGAAACACTCAAGAAAGCCTTAATTTCTGCACCTATTGTTCAATCACCTGATTGGAACTTGCCTTTTGAAATTATGTGTGATGCTAGTGATTATGCTGTTGGTGCTGTTCTAGGACAAAGAGTTGATAAGAAACTGAATGTTATTCATTATGCTAGTAAAACTCTAGACAGTGCTCAACGAAATTATGCTACTATTGAAAAAGAATTCTTAGCAGTGGTGTTTGCTTGTGATAAATTTAGACCTTCACTGGTACGCGTCGGTGCTATACAAACGGGTTTTAACCCCTTTCCGCAACGGCAGTTGGAACCGTTGCCAAGTGAGTGTGGGCGATAGGGGGGGTCCTTCCCACACGACCCAGAAATCGTCGGGGATAGGCCCTCTTGGGACACAGGCTAGGGCCGTGTGCGATTGGGCGAGGCATCGAAACCCAATCATTTTCGTAGGTATGTACATCCCACAGGGTGAATCCCAAAAAAACTCTCCAAGGAATACGTTTCCGTTCTTATGTACATCCCACACAGTCAATCCAGGGAAAACGTTTTCATCTTATTGACATCCCACACAGTCAATCCAGGGAAAACATTTCCGTTCGTATGTACATCCCACACAATTTTATGTGCAGGCTCGTGTGTGAAAGGTGTAACTATCACACACGCTCTGCCTTGGTTAACTGTTTGCTTTTATCAACTACATCACACACGATTTGATGAAGAAAATTGTGTGGCATTGGGCTATCCATCACAAGCGCTTTTACTGCTAGAACCGTTCGCAAAGTTCCATGACACATTTAGCAGGTTTATTAGTTTACAATTAATAATTCCAGTATTACGCAAATTCACATTTCATATCGAACAGCTGTTTGCCAACTTCATATCAGGCACATAAATATATTATAACATCACAATACGATAGCTACATGAAAACAACGCAGTACAACATATAGCTAGTTCAATTTCATAAGAACAATATATTCATTTCCCTAATCGAGATCATCCAGGCTCGTCTTATCCACCTCTGCTTTCAGTTCAGTAAGAACCTGTTTTGCACTGGCCAACTGGGAAAGTGCCTCCTCCTTCGCCAACACCATCTTAGCAAAGTCTGATTTAAAAAATATGAGCTCATTCTCCACCTTCCTCTTTTTATCCCGCATCTTCAAATATTCTTCAGCGTTGACAACACTTTCTCTGTTATCTTCCTCATACATGCTCGAGAGCTTCGCTAGGCACATCTTCAAAGACTGTGGCCACTCTTAATCAACCCACTCCAAGTAAGAACACTTTCGTTCATCCTATAATATTTAAAACTAGATCAGTAATAATTGTAGGGGAAATGGTTTATAGCAACATAGAAAATCACCAATGCTTATTTTGAAAAACTAAAGAAACATGCTAATTATGACATATCTTCTCAAAAAGATCAATGTGCAAATGAATTAATTGCTACTGATACAACAAACAAATTCTGGAACATCAGAAACTATAATTAACTACAACACGCTACAAGTTCTTACTCATGTTCAATAAATAACAAATTGAACATTTTATGAGGAAGGTAAACATAACTGCAACAGCATAGCGACAGTGTTTGGATGACAGCAAATTGATACTAACAGGTGTGTACATGCACAAATTTAGTAACATAGAACTAATAGCACTAAGGCCATCCACTATGTATGCCAAAACTGGTGTAAAGACAACGGTTGCTACATCTCGCACCGGTGCCCTACACTGGCGAGCCGATGCAGTGGAAAAAAATCAGGGACCCGGACTCCGGAGCACCTAGTTGCTCCGATGCCCAGTTCCTTCGTGCCATAAATATTTAGTATTTTACTGCTTGGCTGCTCGGATGTGTGGACCAAAGTTGGCTGCACAAACTACTAAAGCGGTGCCAAATAATTTTCTAATGACACCGCTGATGAGATGGCAACAATTTTAGATACTCGGTACAAACTGTGACACTGTCTTAGGATGCTTTTGGTTGAAGGTGTGGTATGAATGGGTTGGGACCGTGATAGTGTCTGAATCACATTTAACAAATGATTTGTAACAACGAGAGGGTCTAACCTTCTCTGCACATGCCAAAAACTTCCTCCCACTGTCCACAGATTCAAACGCAACTAGCTTCACGCATGGAGATTGATGGTGACAACGAGCAGATAGATCTTCAGCCACCCCGCTCCATTCGTTGCCACTGATGGTCCTAGGGAGCTACAAGAGGAAGAAATGACTCAAATTGACCGCCGGGTAAAAATCCTTCATTCCAAGTTATAGCCCGAGAGAGAGAAGAGAGGCATACCCGGGTGGTGAGGGAGTCGTCGCCGGAGGAGGAACCGCTGAAGAGGTCTTTGAAGAAGACCATGGCGACCCCGACGGTAGGATGCGAGACGGCGAGAGCGAGGAAGCGGCTATAGCTTAGGAAGGAAGGAAGGAAGGAGGAAACAGGGGAAATGTGACTTGTGGTCGGGGAGAAAAGGGGGTGGGGAAGGGGGGAGGGGGCGGGGGTAGATATTTTGGCGGTAGGCCAAAATTTTGGAAATGTGGAGGGAAACTTTGCGCGCGGTGCCGCCAGACCATTCACTTTGAACGATTGTGTGCATCGCAAACGATTCTTCTGCTTTACGCGCATGGGATGAGTTTGATAATTCAAATTTTGGTGGAAATTTCCCCTGGTACGTCATTGCATAATTTAACATCGCTTGCTAATTTGGGCACACAAAAGAGCGTACAGCAGATAGACCAGACTTACTGAATCGAGCAATTTTAGTAATTAAACAGAGCCAGTTGACCTAAACATTGCTCTAACAAAAGACCAGCATTAAAAACAAAGCCTAAGTACGCATAATTTTAAGAAATCCACCGCCACGCCGGCCTATGCATCGCCGACGTGAGATGAGACGTCGATGACTTGTCCTGGCGACATGCCGCCGTTGGTGGACTCCGCGTCCCCCCTGCTGAAGTCGACCGCGTCCTCGTCCTCATCCTCGGCGCTGCCCTCAAGGTTGTAGTACTCGTAGTAGTGGCTGCGAGAGCTCGCATTGGTACTCCACCTATGATTCTTCGACGGATATACTCTTCTCTACCTCGACCTCGACCACGCGCAACTCCTCCTCCCGGCACTCCTCGATCTCCGCCGCCTCCTACATCTCTAGCTCCCGCTCGGCGACCTCATGAGGAAGCAGGTGCTCCATGGCCACCACCGCCTTTCGGACGTGGGTTGCATGCTGGAGTCTGAGGTGGTCTGAAATATCTTGGCATGGATGGCCTCGACCCGGGCCAGGGCGACATCGGCGGCACAAACGGCAGCTCGAGCGCTCTCGGCGTTTGCAGCAGCAGCTGCAGCCGTCTTGGCTGCTGAGCTGCCTTGTCAGCTGCCGCAGACGCCCTCTCGGCGGAAGCGGACACGCTCAATGCGGATGCGACGGCACTCTCGGCGTAGGTGGCTGCGCTCTCGGCGCAGGCAGCGGTGCTCGGGGGGGGACGCGACCATCGTACGGGCCTTCACGAAGCGTTTCCGCGGCGTCATCTTTGCAAGAAGGGGGTGCGGGAATGGGGATCGGGATTCGTGGATTCGGGGGTTGCCGGCACTGGAGCAGATGAGCCGGCGAAGCTTAAGGAGGGAGACTTAAATAGACCCAGATATTTTCATCGCAAACGGTTCCTAGAAAAGAACTGTGTGTGATGTTGTAGATATTTTTTATTAGCTGTGAAAGACGAATTTGGAGTAAAGTGGCAACAGATGTGTAACATCCCAAATTTTCAATTTGGAATGTTATACATAGGTCATTCATGCATATCATATTTTACTGCATTGTTGCTTTGCGATCCTCGAAATTCTAAGCAACTCAAGGACCCACGGAGAGAGTTGGGGATTTCATGTTTTTCATATTTGAATTTTATCAAATATAGAAACAAGGATCACTTTGGTTTTTAATTATTTTTCTCTCCGAAAATATTTCATATTAAAATATAAGAGAGGAGATAATACGACTTCTCCAAAATAAAGGGAATATTGGAGGAAAAATATTAAAATCAAATAAATAACTCTTTTTGACTTTTATTGCTATTTTATTTGAACTAGGAAAAATATGCATTTTTATAAATTGCATTAGAGGCCCAAATAAATGTTCACTTTGTCCGTAATATTATTAGAGGACCGTGACAATTTATTTCAGGATTTTTGGACTCCGTTTAGTATTTCTTTTATTTGTTTTTCTGCGTAAGGATTTTTTATAAAAAAATGCACCGACCTAACCAGGCCGTGCCCGACCCGGACACCGCCCGGACGGCCTTTAAAGGGCGAGGCCCGAAGCCCGCAGCGCCGCCAGCCCCTGCCCCGAAACCCTAGCGCCGCCGCCTCGAAACCCACGCCGCCGCCGCCGCCTCCCCGTCATGCCGTCGCCGTTGACCGCCTACCCGCCGGAGTCACCGCCGCCGCCACCGATCCCGTCGGAGCCGCCGCCACTCGCCGGAGGTAGAAACCGCCGCCGCCGCCGTCTCAATTTTTTATCAGAAAACCGCTACCTCTTGAGCAGTGCGTTGGTTTTCCCTTGAAGAGGAAAGGGTGATGCAGTAAAGTAGCGTAAGTATTTCCCTTAGTTTATGAGAACCAAGGTATCAATCCAGTAGGAGATCACGCACGAGTCCCTCGCACCTACACAAACAAATAAGAACCTTGCAACCGACGCGATAAAGGGGTTGTCAATCCCTCAACGGTCAGTTACAAGAGTGAGATCTGATAGATACGATAAGCTAATATTTTTGGTATTTTATGATAAAGAGAAATAAAGATGCAAAGTAAAATAAAAGGCAAAAGAAATAACTAAGTGTTGGAAGATTAATATGATGGAAAATAGACCCGGGGGCCATAGGTTTCACTAGTGGCTTCTCTCAAGATAGCATAAGTATTACGGTGGGTGAACAAATTACTGTCGAGCAATTGATAGAATTGAGCATAGTTATGAGAATATCTAGGTATGATCATGTATATAGGCATCACGTCCGCGACAAGTAGACCGACTCCTGCCTGCATCTACTACTATTACTCCACACATCGACCGCTATCCAGCATGCATCTAGAGTATTAAGTTCATAAGAACAGAGTAATGCTTTAAGTAAGATGACATGATGTAGAGGGATAAACTCATGCAATATGATATAAACCCCATCTTTTTATCCTCGATGGCAATAATACAATACGTGCCTTGCTGCCCCTGCTGTCACTGGGAAATGACACCACAAGATTGAACCCAAAGCTAAGCACTTCTCCCATTGCAAGAAAGATCAATCTAGTAGACCAAACCAAACTGATAATTCGAAGAGACTTGGAAAGATAACCAATCATACATAAAAGAATTCAGAGGAGATTCAAATATTGTTCATAGATAATCTTGATCATAAACTCACAATTCATCAGTCTCAACAAACACAACGCAAAAGAAGATTACATCAAATAGATCTCCACGAGAATCGTGGAGAACTTTGTATTGAGATCCAAAAAGAGAGAAGAAGCCATCTAGCTAATAACTATGGACCCGAAGGTCTGAGGTAAACTACTCACACATCATCGGAGAGGCTATGGTGTTGATGTAGAAGCCCTCCGTGATCAATGCCCCCTCCGGCGGAGTGCCGGAAAAGGCCCCAAGATGGGATCTCATGGGTACAGAAGGTTGCGGCGGTGCAAAATAGGTTTTTGGCTCCGTATCTAATAGTTTGGGGGTATGTAGGTATATATAGGAGGAAGAAGTACGTCAGTGGAGCAACGTGGGCCCCACGAGGGTGGAGGGCGCGCCCCCTGCCTCGTGCTCGCCTGGTTGATTTCTTGACGTAGACTCCAAGTCCTCCGGATCACGTTTGTTCCGAAAATCACGCTCCCGAAGGTTTCATTCCGTTTGGACTCTGTTTGATATTCTTTTTCTGTGAAACACTGAAATAGGCAAAAAACAACAATTTGGGCTGGGCCCCCGGTTAATAGGTTAGTCGCGAAAATAATATAAAAGTGTATAATAAATCCCATTAAACATCCAAAACAGAATATAATATAGCATGGAACGATTAAAAATCATAGATACGTTGGAGACGTATCAAGCATCCCCAAGCTTAATTCCTGCTCGTCCTCGAGTAGGTAAATGATAAAAACAGAATTTTTGATGTGGAATGCTACTTAGCATAATTTTCAATGTAATTCTCTTAATTGTGGTATGAATATTTCAGATCCGAAAGATTCAAGTCAAAAGTTTAATATTGACATAAGAATAATAATACTTCAAGCATAGTAACTAAGCAATTATGTCTTCTCAAAATAACATGGCCAAAGAAAGTTATCCCTACAAAATCATATATTCTGGCTATGCTCTATCTTCACCACACAAAGTATTTAAATCATGCACAACCCCGATGACAAGACAAGCAATTGTTTCATACTTTTGGTGTTCTAAAACTTTTTCAATCTTCACGCAATACATGGGCGTGAGCCATGGACATAGCACTATATGTGGAATAGAATGGTGGTTGTGGAGAAGACAAAAAGGGGAAGATAGTCTCCCATCAACTAGGCATATCAACGGGCTATGGAGATGCCCATCAATAGATATCAATGTGAGTGAGTAGGGATTGCGATGCAACGGATGCACTAGAGCTATAAGTATATGAAAGCTCAACAAAAGAAACTAAGTGGGTGTGCATCCAACTCGCTTGCTCACGAAGACCTAGGGCATTTTGGGGAAGCCCATCATTGGAATATACAAGCCAAGTTCTATAATGAAAAATTCCCACTAGTACATGAAAGTGATATCATAGGAGACTCTCTATCATGAAGATCATGGTGCTACTATGAAGCACAAGTGTGGTAAAAGGATAGTAACATTGTCCCTTCTCTCTTTTTCTCTCATTTTTTTATTTGGGCCTTTTCTCCTTTTTTTATGGCCTCTTTTTTTTCGTTCGGAGTCTCCTCCCGACTTGTGGGGGAATCATAGTGTCCATCATCCTTTCCTCACTTGGGACAATGCTCTAATAATGATGATCATCACACTTTTATTTACTTACAACTCATGAATGACAACTCGATACTTAGAACAAAATATGACCCTATGTGAATGCCTCCGACGGTGTACCGGGATATGGAATGAATCAAGAGTGACATGTATGAAAGAATTATGAACGGTGGCTTTGCCACAAATACGATGTCAACTACATGATCATGCGAAGCAATATGACAATGATGGAGCGTGTCATAGCAAACGGAACAGTGGTAAGTTGCATGGCAATATATCTCGGAATGGCTGTGGAAATGCCATAATAGGTAGGTATGGTGGCTATATTGAGGAAGGTATATGGTGGGTGTATGATACCGGCGAAAAGTGCGCGGTATTAGAGAGGCTAGCAATGGTGGAAGGAAGAGAGTGCGTATAATCCATGGACTCAACATTAGTCATCAAGAACTCATATACTTATTGCAAAAATCTACAAGTTATCAAAGCAAAGTATTACACGCATGCTCCTAGGGGGATAGATTGGTAGGAAAATACCATCGCTCGTCCCCGACCGCCACTCATAAGGAAGACAATAAATAAATAAATCATGCTCCGACTTCATCACATAACGGTTCACCACACGTGCATGCTACGGGAATCACAAACTTTAACACAAGTATTCCTAAAATACACAACTACTCAACTAGCATGACTCTAATATCACCATCTTCATATCTCAAAAAAATTATCAAGCATCAAACTTCTCATAGTATTCAACACACTCATAAGATAATTTTTACTAATCTTGGATGCCTATTACTTTAGGACTAATTTCTCGATTTAAGCAAATTACCATGCTGTTTTGTAGGACTCTCAAAATAATATAAGTGAAGAATGAGAGAACAATAGTTTCTATAAAACAAATCCACCACCGTGCTCTAAAAAATGTAAGTGAAGCACTAGAGCAAAAACTATATAGCTCAAAAGATATAAGTGAAGCACATAGAGTATTCAAATAAATTCCGAATCATGTGTGTCTCTCTCAAAAGGTGTGTACAGAAAGGATGATTGTGGTAAACTAAAAAGCAAAGACTCAAATCATACAAGACGCTCCAAGCAAAACACATATCATGTGGTGAAAAAAATATAGCTCCAAGTAAAGTTACCGATGGAAGTAGACGAAAGAGGGGATGCCTTCAGGGGCATCCCCAAGCTTTGGTTTTTTGGTGTCCTTAGATTATCTTGGGGTGCCATGGGCATCCCCAAGCTTAGTCTCTTGCCACTCCTTGTTCCATAATCCATCAAATCTTTTACCCAAAACTTGAAAACTTCACTCTCGTGAGCTCCGTTAGCGAAAGAAAACAAAAGACCACTTCAAGGTACTGTAATGAACTCATTATTTATTTATATGGGTGTTAAACCTACTGCATTCCAACTTCTATATGGTTTATAAACTATTTTATTAGCCATAGATTCATCAAAATAAGCAAACAACACGCGAAAAACAGAATCTGTCAAAAACAGAACAGTCTGTAGTAATCTATAACTAATGCAAACTTCTGGAACTCCAAAAAATCTACAAAAATAGGAAGACCTAGAAAATTTGTTTATTGATCTGCTGCAATTGGAATCAGTATTTTATCACGTTCTGGTGATTTTTAACAATTGTTTTCGTGAATAGAAAGTTTCTGGAATTTTCAGCAAGATCAAATAACTATCATCCAAGAAGATCCTATAGGTTTAACTTGGCACAAACACTAATTAAAACATAAAAACAAATCTAACTAGAGGCTAGATCAAATATTTATTCCTAAACAGAAGCAAAAAGCAAAAAACTAAAATAAAATTGGGTTGCCTCCCAACAAGCGCTATCGTTTAACGCCCCTAGCTAGGCATAAAAGCAAGGATAGATCTAGGTACTGCCATCTTTGGTAGGCAATCCATAAGTGGCTCTCATAATAGATTCATAAGGTAATTTTATTTTCTTTCTAGGGAAGTGTTCCATGCCTTTCCTTAACGGAAATTGGAATCTAATATTCCCTTCCTTCATATCAATAATTGCACCAATCGTTCTAAGGAAAGGTCTACTAAGAATAATAGGACATGAAGGATTGCAATCTATATCAAGAACAATGAAATCTACCGGCACATAGTTCCTATTTGCAACAATAAGAACATCATTAATTCTTCCCATAGGTTTCTTGATAGTGGAATCCGCAAGGTGCAAGTTTAAAGAGCAATCATCAAATTCGCGGAAACCTAACAAATCACACAAAGTTTTGGGAATCGTGGAAACACTAGCACCCAAATCACACAAAGCATAGCATTCATGATCTTTAATTTTAATTTTAATAGTAGGTTCCCACTCAGCATAAAGTTTTCTACGGCTAGAAACTTCCAACTCAAGTTTTTCTTAATGAGATTGCATCAAAGCATCAATGATATGTTTAGTAAAAGCTTTATTTTGGCTATAAGCATGAGGGGAATTTAGCACGGATTGCAACAAGGAAATACAATCTAGCAAAGAGCAATTATCATAATTAAATTCCTTGAAATTCAAAATAGTGGGTTCATTAATATCTAGAGTTTTGATCTCTTCAATATCACTTTTACCAATTTTTGCATCAAGATCTAAAGACTCCGAATTTTTGGAACGCCTTCTAGGTAAAGGTGGCTCATATTCAGTCCCATCATTATCATCATTATCAAGATTCATATTGCAAAACAAAGATTTAATCGGAGACACATCAATAACTTTTAGATCTTCATCTTTATTTTCATAGAAACTAGAAGAACACGCTTTCACAAAGCAATCTTTCTTAGCACGCATCCTAGCGGTTCTTTATTTGCACTCATCAATGGAAATTCTCATGACTTTGAGAGACTCATTGATATCATGCTTAGGCGGAATAGATCTAAGTTTCAAAGAATCAACATCAAGAGAAATTCTATCAACATTCCTAGCCAATTCATCAACATTGAGCAATTTTTCTTCAAGCAAAGCATTGAAATTCTTTTGCGAATTCATAAACTCCTTAACACTAGTCTCAAATTCAGAGGGCATCTTATTAAAATTTCCATAAGAGTTGTTGTAGGAATTACCATAATTATTAGAGGAATTACTAGGATACGGCCTAGGATTAAAGTTTCCTCTATATGCGTTGTTACCAAAATTATTCCGACCAACAAAATTCACATCCATAGATTCATTATTATTCTCAATCAAAGTAGACAAAGGCATATCATTAGGATCAGAAGAAACACTTTTAGTAGCAAATAATTTCATAAGTTCATCCATATTTCCACTCAAAACATTAATTTCTTCTATCGCATGCACTTTTTTATTAGTAGATCTTTCGGTGTGCCTTTGAGAATAATTAACCATAATATTATCTAAGAGTTTAGTAGCTTATCCTAAAGTGATTTCCATAAAAGTGCCTCTCGCGGCCGAATCTAAAAGATTTCTAGAAGCAAAATTCAATCCGGCATTTTGTATAATCATCCGAAGATTCAAACCATGTGTAGGGCAATTACGTATCATTAATTTCATCCTCTCCCAAGCTTGTGCAACATGTTCATGATCAAGTTTCTTAAAATTCATAATATCGTTTCTAAGAGATATGATTTTAGCAGGAGGAAAATACTTAGAGATAAAAGCATCTTTGCACTTATTCCATGAATCAATACTGTTTTTAGGCAAAGCGAAAAAGGAAATAGCTTCAATTTAACAATATCATTCTCCACATCTTTCTTCTTTTGCATATCACACAAATCAATGAAGCTATTTAGATGGGTAGCGACATCTTCACTAGGAAGGCCGGCGAATTGATCTTTCATAATAAGATTCAACAAATCAGTATTAATTTCGCAAGATTCAATATCGGTAAGAGGAGCAATCGGAGTGCTAAGAAAATCATTGTTTTTGGTATTGGTAAAGTGACACAATTTAGTATTATCTTGAGCCATCGTGACAAACAAGCAATCCAACACACGAGCAAACAAGAAGCAAGCGAAAAAGAGGCGAACAGAAAAGAGAGGGCGAATAAAACGGCAAGGGTGAAGTGGGGGAGAGGAAAACGAGAGGCAAATGGCAAATAATGTAATGCGAGGGATAAGAGTTTGTGATGGGTACTTGGTATGTCTTGACTTGACTTAACTTGGCGCGAATCTCCCCGGCAACGGCGCCAGAAATCCTTCTTGCTACCTCTTGAGCACTGCGTTGGTTTTCCCTTGAAGAGTAAAGGGTGATGCAGTAAAGTAGCGTAAGTATTTCCCTCAGTTTTTGAGAACCAAGGTATCAATCCAGTAGGAGATCACGCACGAGTCCCTCGCACCTACACAAACAAATAAGAACCTCGCAACCAACGCGATAAAGGGGTTGTCAATCCCTCAACGGTCACTTACGAGAGTGAGATCTGATAGATATGATAAGATAATATTTTTGGTATTTTATGATAAAGAGAAATAAAGATGCAAAGTAAAATAAAAGGCAAAAGAAATAACTAAGTGTTGGAAGATTAATATGATGGAAAATAGACCCGGGGGCCATAGGTTTCACTAGTGGCTTCTCTCAAGATAGCATACGTATTACGGTGGGTGAACAAATTACTGTCGAGCAATTGATAGAATTGAGCATAGTTATGAGAATATCTAGGTATGATCATGTATATAGGCATCACGTCCGTGACAAGTAGACCGAGTCCTGCTTGCATCTACTACTGTTACTCCACACATCGACCGCTATCCAACATGCATCTAGAGTATTAAGTTCATAAGAACAGAGTAATGCTTTAAGTAAGATGACATGATGTAGAGGGATAAACTCATGCAATATGATATAAACCCCATCTTTTTATCCTCGATGGAAACAATACAATACATGCCTTGCTGCCCCTGCTGTCACTGGGAAAGGACACCGCAAGATTGAACCCAAAGCTAAGCACTTCTCCCATTGCAAGAAAGATCAATCTAGTAGGCCAAACCAAAGTAATAATTCGAGGAGACTTGCAAAGATAACCAATCATACATAAAAGAATTCAGAGGAGATTCAAATATTGTTTATAGATAATCTTGATCATAAACCCACAATTCATCGGTCTCAACAAACACACCGCAAAAGAAGATTACATCAAATAGATCTCCACGAGAATCGTGGAGAACTTTGTATTGAGATCCAAAAAGAGAGAAGAAGCCATCTAGCTAATAACTATGGACCCGAAGGTCTGAGGTAAACTACTCACACATCATCAGAGAGGCTATGGTGTTGATGTAGAAGCCCTCCGTGATCAATGCCCCCTCCGGCGGAGCGCCGGAAAAGGCCCCAAGATGGGATCTCACGGGTACAAAAGGTTGCGGCGGTGGAAATAGGTTTTTGGCTCCGTATCTGATAGTTTGGGGGTACGTAGGTATATATAGGAGGAAGAAGTATGTCGGTGAAGCAACGTGGGCCCCACGAGGGTGGAGGGCGCGCCCAGGGGGTAGGCGCGCCCCCCTGCCTCGTGCTCTCCTGGTTGATTTCTTGACGTAGACTCCAAGTCCTCTGGATCACGTTTGTTCCGAAAATCACGTTCCCGAAGGTTTCATTCCGTTTGGACTCCGTTTGATATTCTTTTTCTATGAAACACTGCAATAGGCAAAAAAACAGCAATTTGGGCTGGGCCTCCGGTTAATAGGTTAGTCCCAAAAATAATATAAAAGTGTATAATAATGCCCATTAAACATCCAAAACAGAATATAATATAGCATGCAACAATTAAAAATTATAGATACGTTGGAGATGTATCATTCGTCCGTATGTTCATTTTAATGAACGCTGTTCGTCAGTTAGCCGCAGACAGCGAACGTTCGTTCGTTAGCCTGTTCGTCTCGTTTTATTTTTCGAGGGTTTTTTCACGATTATTTCCGATTGCGATTTCTGCCCTAACTTTGATCTAGTATATCTTTTCGCTCGTTTATCCAAATCAGGTGAAACAAGCGCCTAGATCTTCGTCTCGAAGCCCTCTTTCTGTTTAACCAACTTGAACAAGATTTTGGTGCTGTAAAATTGGACTTTAGTCCATATTAGTAAACGGATCTTGTTTCTTTCGTAGTTTGAGTTTCGTCGCTCCGTTTGATTTGATTCCTTTTGCAAATCGAATCTTTTCAGTTGAGTTTTCATATTCGATCTTCTTATTTAAGTTTTACCCGTGCATCTTTGTTTGAGTGCTTATGTATGCTATTGTTTGTTTGCGATAGAATTCCCGGAGTGCGAAGCGTGCTACTACGAGTCTCTAGGTTTTTCGGATCGTCAGCAAGGCAAGTAACACTTTGATCATACCCCTTTATTACCTAGTTTTTATGCATTAGTTTCAACCCTCACACATTGCATGAGTAGGATCTCTTAACATGTGGGTCTGGGAAGTAGCTGATGAGGTAGAACCTATTACCTATTTTATTATCAAGCCCTTAGGAGTTACTTCTACGTTATGCTTATATTGCCATGCTATGCTCGTAGACGTGGTTTGGGTGAGTCAATCCATGACCGATGTGAGATTGTTAATTAATGGTTAACTTAAGGTGGCAACTTTAATACACATCTGGGTGGATTGCTCGTGGGCACCTGGAGAATCCAGTGTTGTCCTAGGATATCCCGGAGTACCCGTGTGATCATCCTACGGTTCGCCACCCAGGCTTAAAGGGATCATAAGATTATTCATGCTAGAAACTTCCGTGTGCAGCCACAAGCCATTATGGGCTCTGGCATAGTTGAGTATGTTGCATGACCTCTTTCAGCGGTGGGCTAGCAGATGTAGGGGAAAGTAGGTGTAACTGTCCACCTAGAGTAAAGAGTTAATGTTTCTGAAAGACTGTGTCTCGGTCATCCGTTTCTCAAACACCATGTAGTGCGAGAAATTCAACGGAGGAGATCGAGTCTTATGGGGAAAAGTGCGCAAACCTCTGTAGAGTGTATAAACTAATCAAGGTTAGCCGTGTCCCCGGTTATGGACATCTTGAGTATCTGGTACTTGAATTATTGGTTTGATCTCATCACTCTAAATTAATTTGTTGGGATGATAATAACTACTTTAATTGGGATTGAGTTGGAGGAACCTTCTCAATGTTGTTTCAACCACCATGATAGTTAAATAAAATATATTCCTTTGTTGTAGGAAAAAATTGGCTTTTTGCAAAACAATATAACCATAGAGCCTCCACCAGCCATATATGCATGTAGTGATAGCATTTATTCTGTTCATTGCTCTACTGTGTTATATTGCCAGCATATTCCATGTGCTGGCCCGTTTCGGGCTGCAACATATCATGTTGCAGACATTTCAGACGACAAGTAAGGTGTCATAGGTCGTTTGTCATGCACTCAGCTATGCCATTGGAGTTGATGGACTCACTTTATCTTCCAAGCCTTCCGCTGTTAACGTTTAGATGGCCTTTTGCCATATTTATTGTAATAAGTTCTCTTTTGAGACATTCGATGTAATAAGTGTGTGATTGCTACTCTGTTATAAATCTTTCGAGTACTGTGTGTGTTAGCATTACCGATCCAGGGATGACACTGAACACAGAGATTTGACCGTCTGAGGTCGGATCGCTACAAGATGGTATCAGAGCACACGCTGAATGTAGGACACGACCACTAAGATGAGCCATAGGTCACTCTTCTCTACTCATTTCCGACTCCTCTCCATTTTCTACTCTTTAGGATGGCGGACTCAAGGAACAAGTTTGCACAACCGGATGAAGACACACGTTTTGGGAGACACTTGAAGGAAGTCACTAGGTACCTGAACATCGGAATACCAAGCTTCACCGGAACCTACACCGCCACTCTACCAGAAGAGGAGCGTTGGATGATTCGAGTTCAAGTTCCAGGAAGGACATTCACGCCAGTCACTGAGCCCATAGAGTTTTCCTTTGATGCACCAACCTGGAGTTTAGGCAAGAGCATGGTAGCCCACATTGCTATGGGACGTATTGGAGAAGTCTACAAACAGGAGCTGAAGGGCACAATCTATCAGATATGTGGGCGCCGAGACGAGCAATGGGAGATGATCAGCACCAGGAAGGACAGGTCCATTGCAGCTTTCATCCAGGAGTTAAACCAACACATTCGACGCCAGGAGAACCAGATGTGCGCTGGCATCATAGATTTGAAAAAGGCGATGACCAGGAACATGGAGCTAGAAGAGGAACTCAAGTCTACTCGTGACGGATACGAGGAGGAAATCACAATACTCGTGGAGAAGAATGCCGAGTTGACAAGGAAGTTAGGAGTATTCATGGGAGACCCCGCGCCAGGAGGAGAAGACGACAAACCCAAGGAAATTTGTTCTGAAGACTACATCATCGTCGACGACACCGACTCTGACCCCGACGATAGTGACGATGATTATGAAGACGAAGCTGGAGCGGACATCATGGAATCTTCCACCGATCAATATTTCTAGATGACCACCATATGATTAGTAGCATCCCCCTGTATATAGTAGTAGTTCGATCACTTTTGTAACGATAGTTCTAGACCGATTGTATGCCCTTGCTTGATTGATTGAGTGATATGATATGATTGTGTTTGTCTCATTTGCATATGGGTAGTGTCTTCTCACTAGACCTCATTCTATTCTAATCTCTCCCCTCTAAACCCATCAGAGGCCTCCGAGACATCATACCGGATTTGTCTTCCCACCAGAGATCACCCAGTTGATCCAGCAGTAGAATGCCTTGATGCAGATATTAGTCCAGAATCAAGGCAACAACAACAACAACAACCCGCCTCCACCACCTCCAGTTGACAACTTAGCTCGTTTTCTGAGGTTGCAGCCGCCGGCGTTTTCTAGTAGCACCGAGCCAATAGTTGTTGACGACTGGCTACGCAGGATTGGAAGGGAGTTGACCACCGCAGGTTGCACAGATGCTGAGAAGGTGCGTTTTGCTGCACACCAACTGGATGGACCAGGAGCTTCATGGTGGGAGAATTACACAGCCACTTTCCCTATAGCCAATATCATTTGGGATCAGTTTCAGCAAGCATTTCACACTGCCCATGTCTCAACTGGAGCTATGAGCATGAAGAAGCGTGAGTTCCGCAACTTGCACTAGGGAAATCGTACTGTGGCTCAGTACGTAGATGAGTTTAGTAAACTATCACGCTATGCCCCTGATGATGTGGCCACAGATGCCGCGAAGCAGGAGAAGTTTATGGAAGGGCTTAATGATGAGATGAACATGCAGTTGATGGTGGCAACATTTAACAACTACCAGGAGTTGGTAGACAAGGCTCTTATGATTGATGGGAAGCAACATCAGATTGAGAGCCGTAAGAGGAAGTATGGACAAGGGAAGTACAATTCAGGAGCACAACAGAAGCCTCGTTTCACCCCGAACTCGGGAGGATTTACCCATAACCATGGAGGCCACACCCATAACAGAGGGAGTTCTCATAACCACAATGGCGCCAAGAATGGGAATGGGAATGGAGCAAGCAGTAATCAGAACCGCTCCAATCCAGCCACACCCGCCAAGAAGGATCTAAGTCACATTACTTGTTTCAAGTGTGGGAAGACTAGACACTATGCCAGTGAGTGCCCTGAAGTGAAGAATGGGAACGACAATGGAAGCTCTGGGAATAAGCCCAACCCTTTCAACTGGGGACAAGTGAACCACGTGAACATGGAGGAGGTTGAAGAGCAGCCTGATGCAGTTATCGGTAAGTTTTTGGTTAAGTCATTTACTGCAATTGTTCTTTTTGATACTGGTGCATCGCATTCATACATTTCAAGGGGATTCGTGGATAAATATAAGTTGCCCACCAAAGTACTTAGGACACCTATGTTAGTAAGCTCACCAGGAGCGGAGTATATGGCAAGTCAAGGATGTTTTCAGATGCCATTGGCCATTGGAAGCCACGTTTTCCCCTCAGAGCTGATAATATTGGAGTCACAAGGATTGGAGTGATACTAGGCATGGATTGGCTATCGATGTATGGGGGAAACATCGATTGCGCCAGTAAGTCAATTCTACTCACCGCCCTGAAGGGAAAAAGGATCAAGTATGTATCCAGGCATGCGCCTAGGAGGACACATGTAAATTCTCTCTCGGGAGTTGTTCAGGAGGAAGTGCCTGTAGTGAAGGATTTCCCAGAGGTATTTCCAGAGGAGCTACCAGGCATGCCGCCAGATCGAGATATTGAATTTTTGATAGAGTTACTGCCAAGCACCGGACCAATATTGAAGAGACCATACCGGATGCCCGCCAATGATCTGGAAGAGATCAAGAAGAAGATTAAGGAGTTATTGGAGAAGGGTTACATTCGACGAAGCTCATCACCATGGGGAGCCCCGGTGCTCTTGGTTGAGAAGAAGGATGGATCATTAAGAATGGTTGTTGATTATCGTGCGTTGAATGAAGTGACAATCAAGAACAATTACCCACTGCCAATGATCAATGATCCGTTTGACCAGCTGCAAGGAGCTAAAGTGTTTTCGAAGATCGATCTGCGATCAGGATACCACCAGCTGAAGATTCGAGAAAAGGATATACCTAAGACAGCTTTCACCACAAGGTATGGGCTATATGAGTATACGGTTATGTCATTTGGATTGACTAACGCCCCTGCCTATTTTATGAGCATGATGAACAAGGTATTCATGGGGTTCTTGGATAAGTTTGTTGTGGTGTTCATTGATGATATTTTGGTATACTCAAAGAATGAAGATGAACACAAGGAGCATTTGCGTTTAGTTCTCGAGAAGCTCAGGGAACATCAGTTATATGCCAAGTTCAGCAAATGTGAGTTTTAGTTGAAGGAAGTTGGATTTCTTGGACATGTTATATCAGGAGAAGGTATAGAAGTGGATCCTACCAAGGTTCAGTCAGTCACTGAGTGGTTGACACCCACATCAGTTGGAGAGATCCGCAGTTTTCTTGGACTCGCGGGATACTATCGGAGATTCATTGGGAATTTTTCCAAGATTGCGAATCCCATGATGGCATTGTTGAAGAAGGACACCAAGTTCTATTGGACTGAAGAATGTGAAGCAAGTTTTCAGGAGTTGAAGAAACGTTTGACTATAGCCCCAGTGCTGATTCTGCCGGATATACGCAAGGATTTCCAAGTGTATTGCGAGCCTCTCGCTTAGGACTTGGAGGAGTACTTATGCAAGACAGAAGAGTTGTTTCATATGCCTCACGACAACTTCGACCGCACGAGTTGAATTATGCCACACATGATTTGGAGTTAGGAGCTGTAGTGCATGCGCTCAAGACCTGGAGACATTTCCTTATTGGAAACCGCTGTGATGTGTACACAGATCATAAGAGTTTGAAGTACATTTTCACTCAGAAGGAGCTGAACCTCAGACAGAGGAGATGGTTGGAACTCATAAAGGATTATGATATGAAGTTGCACTATCATCCAGGAAAGGCCAATGTCGTAGAAGACGCTTTGAGCCGGAAGAGTTATGTCAATACCCTCGTAAGCGGAGGATTGCCAAAGGAGTTAGCAGAAGATCTCAGGGAGCTTCGTTTGGAGATCGTCCCTAGAGGTTTTGTTGCAGCATTGGAGGTTCAATCAACGTTATTGGGAAAGATTCGAGAAGCTCAGAAGGATGACAAAGAAATTGCCAAGATAAAGGAGAAGATGAGTGAAGGAAAAGCCAAAGGTTTTCGTGAGGATGAGCACGACACCTTGTGGTGAGAGGACCGTGTTTATGTGCCCAATAACGCCAAGATCAGGAAGTTGATACTACAGGAAGCTCATGACTCACCATACTTGATACACCCCGGAAACACCAAGATGTATTTGGATTTGAAGGAACGTTTCTGGTGGACTGGAATGAAGAAAGACATTGCCGAATATGTAGCCATATGTGATGTATGTCAGAGAGTGAAGGCAGAACATCAGAAGCCAGCAGGATTACTGCAGCCTATGCCGATACCCGAATGGAAGTGGGACAAGCTTGGCATGGATTTTATCACCGGATTACCCAGGACCCGATCGGGATATGATTCTATCTGGGTAGTAGTGGATCGCTTGACCAAAGTAGCTCACTTTATCCCTGTGAAAACCACCTATACCAGTGCAAAGTTGGCCAAGATATATATGACCAGGATCGTATGTCTGCATGGAGTTCCGAGGACCATCGTATCAGATAGAGGAACACAGTTTACTTCAATGTTTTGGCACCAACTGCACCAAACTTTGGGTACCAGGCTAGAGTTCAGTACAGCCTTTCATCCGCAGACGGATGGACATACCGAGAGAGTCAATCATATTCTGGAGGACATGTTGAGAGCTTGTGCGCTAGATTATGGATCTAGTTGGGATGACAATTTGCCCTACGCGGAATTCTCGTACAACAATAGTTACCAGGCCAGTTTGAAGATGGCACCGTTCGAAGCCCTGTATGGAAGAAGATGCCGAACATCGTTGATGTGGGATGAAGTTGGAGACCATCAGTTGTTCGGACCAGACTTGATTAAAGAGTCGGAAGAGAAGGTTAAGATGATTCGAGATAGATTGAAGGTAGCCCAGTCCAGACAGAAGAGTTATGCAGATTCAAAACAAAAGAAGGTAGTCTATGAAATTGGAGATAGAGCATATCTCCGTGTGTCACCACTGCAAGGAGTTAAATGCTTTGCAGTTAAGGGAAAGTTAGCCCCCAGATTCGTAGGACCATACCGAGTTTTGGAACGCATGGGAGAGGTTGCCTACAAGTTGGAGTTACCCGAAGGACTGTCAGGAGTTCATGATGTGTTTCACGTTTCTCTCGAGTTTGCCAGCCGAGTTACACGCAGCAAGGTTATCAAGTTTTGCAAAGTTCAGTGGAGCCACCATACCGAGGATGAAGCCACTTGGGAACGAGAGGATGATATATGCAAAGACCGCCCACTATTTTCTAGCCAACCCGAATCTCGAGGACGAGATTCATCTTAAGGGAGGGTAGGTTTGTAACATCCCAAATTTTTAATTTGGAATGTTATACATAGGTCATTCATGCATATCATATTTTACTGCATTGTTGCTTTGCGATCCTCGAAATTCTAAGCAACTCAAGGACCCATGGGAGAGTTGGGGATTTCACGTTTTTCATATTTGAATTTTATCAAATATCGAAACAAGGATCACTTTGGTTTTTAATTATTTTTCTCTTTGAAAATATTTCATATTAAAATATAAGAGAGGAGATAATATGACTTCTCCAAAATAAAGGGAATATTGGAGGAAAAATATTAAAATCAAATAAATAATTCTTTTTGACTTTTATTGCTATTTTATTTGAACTAGGAAAAAAATGTGTTTTTCAAAATTGCATTAGAGGCCCAAATAAATGTTCACTTTGTCCAAAATATTATTAGAGGACCGTGAAAATTTATTTCAGGATTTTTGGACTCCGTTCAGTATTTCTTTTATTTGTTTTTCCGTGTCAGGATTTTTTTTTAAAAATGCACCGCCCGGCCGGCCTTTAAAGGGCGAGGCCCGAAGCCCGCAGCACGCCAGCCCCCGCCCCAAAACCCTAGCGCCGCCGCCTCGAAACCCGCGCCGCCGCCGTCGGCACTTCGCGCCGCCGCCGCTCGACGCCGACCCCCGACGCCGCCGCCTCCCGGTCGCGCCGCCGCCGCCGACCGCCCGCCAGAGCCGCCGCCACTCGCTGGAGGTAGAAACCGCCGCCGCCGCCGTCTCGGTTTTTTCTCAGAAAACCGATCGATTTTTTTAGTAAACCATAGATTCGTTTTTTAGTAAAACCGATCTTGGCCAACTTCACGCTTGTATAAGTGGTTTTCACTGGGATAAAGTGAGCCACTTTTGTCAAGCAATCAACTACTACCCAAATAGAATCATATCCTGATCGTGTCCTGGGTAATCCTGTGATAAAATCCATGCCAAGCTTATCCCACTTCCATTCGGGTATCGGCATAGGCTGTAGTATTCCTGCTGGCTTCTGGTGTTCTGGCTTAACTCGCTGACATACATCACATACTGCTACATACTCGGCAATATCCTTCTTCATACCTGTCCACCAGAAACGTTCCTTCAAATCGAAATACATCTTGGTGTTTCCGGGGTGAATTGAGTATGGCGAGTCGTGAGCCTCCTGAAGTATTAACTTCCTGATCTCTACATCATTGGGCACATATACACGATCTTCAAACCATAAAGTTACGTGCTCATCCTCACAAAAACCTTTGGCCTTTCCTTTGCTCATCTTCTCCTTTATCTCCGCAATCTCTTTATCAGTTTTCTGAGCTTCTCGAATCTTTCCCAGTAACGTGGACTGAACCTCCAATGCTGCAACAAAACCTCTCGGAACTATCTCCAATCGAAGTTCTCTGAGATCGTCGGCTAACTCCTATGGTAATCCTCCGGTTAGGAGAGTATTAACATAACTCTTGCGGCTCAATGCGTCTGCTACAACATTGGCCTTTCTTGGATGATAATGCAGCTTCATATCATAATCCTTTATGAGCTCCAACCATCTCCTCTGCCTGAGATTCAACTCCTTCTGCGTGAAGATATACTTCAAACTCTTGTGATCCGTGTATACATCACAACGGTTTCCAATAAGAACATATCTCCAGGTCTTAAGCGCATGCACTACGGCTGCTAATTCCAAATCATGAGTGGCATAGTTCAACTCATGAGGTCGAAGCTGACGTGAGGCATATGAAACAACTCTTCCGTCTTGCATAAGTACACCTCCAAGCCCTTGGCGAGAAGTGTCACAATACACTTGGAAATCCTTGCGTATATCCAGAAGAATTAGTACCGGGGCTGTAACTAAACGTTTCTTCAACTCCTGAAAACTGGCCTCACATTCTTCGGTCCATTTGAACTTAGTGTCCTTCTTCAATAACTCTGTCTTGGGTTTCGCAATCTTGGAAAATTTCTCAATGAATGTTCGATAATATCCTGCGAGTCCAAGAAAACTGCGGATCTCTCCAACTGAGGTGGGTGCCAACCACTCAGTAATAGACTGAACCTTCATAGGGTCTACTGCTATACCTTCTCCTAATATAACATGCCCAAGAAATCCAACTTCCTTCAACCAAAATTCACATTTGCTGAACTTGGCGTATAGCTGGTGTTCCCTGAGCTTCTCGAGAACTAATCGCAAATGCTCCTTGTGCTCCTCTTCATTCTTCTAGTACACTAATATATCGTCAATGAACACCACAACAAACTTATCCAAGAAATCCATGAACACCTTATTCATCATACTCATAAAATAGGCAGGGGTGTTAGTCAATCCAAAAGACATGACCGTGTACTCATATAGCCCGTACCTTGTGATAGAAGTTGTCTTAGGTATATCCTGTTCTCAGATCTTCAGCTGGTGGTATCCCGATCGAAGATCAATCTTGGAGAATACTTTAGCTCCCTGCAGCTGGTCAAACAAATCATTGATCATCGGTAGGGGGTACTTGTTCTTGACCGTCACCTCATTCAATGCATGATAGTCAACAACCATTCTCAAAGATCCATCCTTCTTCTCAACTAAGAGCACTGGGGCTCCCCACGGTGATGAACTTGGTCGAATATAACCTTTCTCCAATAAATCCTTAATCTGCTTCTTGATTTCCTCCAGATCATTGGCGAGCATCCGATAAGGTCTCTTCGATATTGGTCCGATGCATGGCAACAGCTCTATCAAAAACTCTATATCCCGATTTGGTGGCATGCCTGGTAATTCCTCTGGAAATACATCAGAAAAATCCTTCACAACTGGCACTTCCTCCTGAACAACTCCTGAGAGGGAATTTACTTGGGTCCTCCTTGGCGCATGTCGTGACACATACTTGATCCTTTTTCCCTCAGGGGTGGTGAGAAGTACCGACTTACTAGCACAATTGATGTTTCCTCCATACTTCGATAGCCAATCCATGCCTAGTATTATATCCAATCCTTGTGACTCCAAAATTATGAGGTCTGAGGGAAAAACATGGCTACCAATGGTTCGAAGTCACCGATCACACCATCGGCTGGCCATATACTCCGCTCCTGGCGAGCTTACTAACATCGGTGACCTAAGGGCTAAGTTTGGCAATTTAAACTTGTCCACAAATCCCCTTGAGATGTATGAATGCGATGCACCAGTGTCAAAAAGAACGAGAGCGGTAAATGACTTAATAAAAAACTTACCGATCACTGCGTCAGGCTGCTCTTCAACTCCCTCCATGTTGACGTGGTTCACCTGACCTCTGGTGAAGGGATTGGGCTTCTTTCGAGAGCTTCCATTTCCATTACCATTCTTCAACTCAGAACAATCATTGGCGTAGTGTCCAGTCTTCCTGCACTTGTAACAGGTAATGTGACTCAGATCCTTCTTGGCGGGTGCTGCTGGGTTGGTACGGTTCTGGTTGGTGTTGCTTCCATTCCCACTTCCATTCTTGGGGCCACTTTTGTTGTGTGAGCTTCCTCCATTGTGAGTATGGCCTCCATGGTTATGGTGGGTATGTCCTCCCGAGTTCGGGGTAAAACGAGGCTTCTGTTGAGCTCCAGTGTTGTACTTCCCTTGTCCATATTTCCTTTTGTGGCTCTCTATCTGTTGTTGCTTGCCTTCAATCATAAGAGCCTGTCTACCAACTCCTGGTAGTTGGCGAATGTTGCCACCATTAGCTGCATACTCAGCTCATCATTCAGCCGTTCCATAAACTTCTCCTGTTTTTCGGCATCTGTGGCCACATCATCTGGGGCGTAGCGTGCTAACTTGCTGAACTCATCCATGTACTGCCCACAGTACGATTCCCCTAGCATAAGTTACGAAACTCACGCTTCTTCAACTCATAGCTCTAGCTGAGACATGTGCAGTGCGGAATGCTTGCTGAAACTGATCCCAAGTGACATTGGCCACGGGGAAAGTGGTGGTGTAGTTCTCCCGCCATGAGGCTGCGGGTCCATCCAGCTGGTGTGCGGCAAAGCGCACCTTCTCAGCATCTGTGCAACCTGTGGTGGTCACCTCCCTTCCAATCCCGCGGAGCCAGTCATCAGCAACAATCGGCTCGATGCTACTAGAGAACACCGGTGGATTCAACCTCAGAAAATGGGCTAAGTTGTCAACTGGGGGTGGTGGCAATGGGTTGTTGTTGTTGTTGTTGTTGCCTTGGTTCTGGACTAGTAACTGCATCAAGGCATTCTGCTGTTGGATCAACTGAGTGAGCTTCGGTGGGAAGACAAATCCGGGGTCACATCTCGGAGGCATCTGATAGGTTTAGAGGGGTGAGAACAGAATAGAGTGAGGTCTAAGGAGAGATCACTACCCATATGCACATGAGACAAACACAAACATTTCACTTCACTCAATTCAAACAAGATCATACAATCGATTTAAACTACCGTTACAAAATACTCGGACTATTACTATATACATGGGGGAATACTACTGATAATATGGTGGTTGACTAGAAATTTTGATTGGTGGAAGACTCCATGATATCTGCTCCAGCTTCGTCTTCATAAACATCATCACTATCTTCATCATTGCTGTCCGGGTCGGAGTCGGTGTCGTCGATTATGATGTAGTCTTCAGGATGATTGTCCTCCTCAGGTGCGGGATCTCCCATGAATATTCCTAGCTTCTTCTTCAGGTCCTCATTCTTCTCCAGTAGTATTGCAATTTCTTCTTCATAGCCATCGTGTGTAGACTTGAGTTCTTCTTCTAGCTCCATGTTCCTGGCCATCACCTTCTTCATGTCTATCATGCTGGCGCACATCTGGTTCTCCTGTCGACGAATGTGCTGATTTAACTCCTGGATGTAGGCTGCAATGGATTTATCCCTCCTGGTGCTAATAATCTCCCATTGCTCATCTCGGCGTCCACATATCGGGTAGATGGTGTCCTTAAGATCCTTGTTGTAGACCTCGCCGATGCGTCCCATGGCGATGTGGGAGGCCATGCTCTTTCTTAGACTCCAGGTTGGTGCATCAAAGGAAAACTCTATGGGCTCAGTAACTGGTGCGAATGTCCTTCCTGGAACATGAACTCGAATCATCCAGCGCTCTTCTTCAAGTGGAGTGGCGGTGTAGGTCCTGGTGAAACTTGGTAGTCCGATGCTCAGGTACTTAGTGACTTCCTTCAAGTGTCGTCCAAACGGGGTGTCCTCTCAGGTTGAGTGAATTTGTTCCTTGGGTCCGCCATCTATAGAGTAGAAAATGGAGAAGAGTCAGAAATGAGTAGAGAAGAGTATCATGTGGCTTATCCTAGTGGTATGCCATCTTGTAGCGATCCGACCTCAGACGGTCAAATCTCTGTGCATAAGTGTCATCCCTAGATCGGTAATGCTGACACGCACAGTACTTGAGGATTTATAACAGAGTTCAATCACACACTTATTACATCGAGTGTCTCAAAGAGAACTTATTACAATAATATGGCTGAAGGCCATCTAAAAGATAACCGCGGAAGTATCGAAGATAAATGAGTGCATCAACTCCAACGGCATAGCTGAGTACACGACAATGGCCTAGCGCACCTTACTCTTCGTCTGAAAACTCTGCAACATAATACGTTGCAGCCTGTGTAGGTCACCACATGGAATATTCTGGCAAAATAACACTATAGAGCAATGAACAGATAACAACTATCACTACATGCATATATGGCTGGTGGAGGCTCTATGGTTATCATTTGCATAAAGCTAGTTTTCCCCTACAACAAAGGAATATATTTTATTTATCTACAAAGTTTGTTGATAATATTGAGAATGGTAACCTCATCTCAATCCTAAAATAATAATTAACAACCCAACAAAATTTATTAAGTAACGTGATGAGATCAAATCAATAATTCAAGTACCAGATACTCAAGATCATAACTGGGAAGTTTCTAGCATGAATAATCTTATGATTCCTTTGAGCCTGGGTGGCAAACCATATGATGATCACATGGGTTCCCCTGGATCTCCTTGGACAACACTGGATTCCCCAGGTGCCCACAAACAATCCACCCAGATGTGTATTAAAGTAGCCACCTTAAATTAACCCTTAAATCATAATAATAATCACATCTGTCATCAATCACTCAAACCAAACCACGTCTACGAGCATAACATAGCAGTATAAGCATAACGTAGTAACTCCCCAGGGTTTGATATAAGAGAATCGGTTCTACCTGATCAGCTACTTCACAAAACCCACGTGTTATCAATCCTACTCATGCCATGTTTGAGGGTTGAAACTAATGCATAAAAACTGGGTAATAAAGGGATATGATCAAAGTGTTACTTGCCTTGCTGACGATCGGAAAACCCTAGAGATTCGTAGTAGCAAGCCTCGCACTCCAGAAACTCTATCGTGAAAAAACAATAGCATACACAAGCACTCAAGCATAATGTGCAAAGGTAAAACTCAAAAGAAAAGATCTAAAATGAAATTTCAACTGAAGAGCTTCGAGTTGCAAAAAGAATCAATCGAATCGGCGCTACGAAACACAAACTACGATCAGAAGAAGTTCGAATTGAAATCTGCTTGAAACCAAATTTTTAAATTTTCAAAACCATGTTCAAGTTGATTATATGGAAAGAGGGGAACAAGACGAAGATTTAGGCGTTGGTTTCACTGGATTTGGATAAACGAGCCAAAAGTAACGAGGGTTTGAAAATTAGGGACTAATCGGTAAGAAAAGTATTCGCAGATAGGTCCCTGGCTGAAAATCAAATTAAAAAACTAACGAACGAACGTTCATAAACAGAGACTAACGAATGAACATGTTCACTAACAGGGACTAGCGGGTGAACATTCGCTAACTAGCGGACTAAATAAATAAAACCGATCTAATACGGGAAACCGAAAAAAAAACCGGGGCGGGTTTTTGCGGTTTATACTGGTTCGAGGAAAAAGACCAGCGTCGACGGTTTTGCTCCGGCGAGGCGGCGCGGCACGGTAGCGGGGCGGCGGGGAGCGGCGGCGGCGATGATGAGGAGGAGGGGGCCGGGGGCTCGGCTATTTAAAGAGGGGGGGGGTGGCCAGCTTGGGCGAGGGGCAACGGCGGCGGTTGAGTCCGGCAGCGGGACGGCGAGGGAAGGCGGCGGCGCTAGCTAGGCCAAGGCCCGGCTCGGCTGGGCCGGCCCAGGAAGGATTTTTTTAAATAATTTCCGCCACGAATAAAAATCCTATTAAAAAATCTAAAAACTATAGAAACAATTTTCACCGTCCAAACCTAATATGTAGGACAAGATGAACATTTTTCTGGACTAAGAATGCAATTTTCAAAAATGCATATTTTTTCTAATTCAAATAAAATAGCAAATAAAATAGCAAATAAAATACAAATAAAAATAATTTGATTTCAAAATTCTTCTCCAATATTGCTCCACTGTTTGAAGAAGTCATTTTATCTTCTCTCTTTTATTTTTGTTATTGGAAATAATTGGAGAGAAAATTATTAAAACCAAATTGATCCTCTTTTTCAAATTTGAATAAACTAGTGGGGTGACCCGCGCATTTGCGCTGCTAGATTTTCTATCTATTCCTATGTATTTTCCAATTTTGTACTATGTTGGTGTCGAACATCTGGACGTGTCACTTTGTAAGACCAAATACTCTTTTGCCTCATTCCTTGATACTTTGTCACATTTTTTATTGTACTTAGAAATATGTAATATTCATGGCTTTATATGAACTTTATTGTCCATTTAATTCCCCGCCTCATCACCTGCGACATTGCAATTATGTTTTCCTATTAGTACTATATCCTACATGATCCACGTGCTTCGATGTCTTCTCATCTTACTATAGTTATGTATGTTGTTCAGTCTAACTCACCATAATTATTGGTGAATGTCATTAAAATTGTTAAAATCTTCTATCTTGCCGCATTGCGATTATGTTTTTCTCTTAGTACTATATCATACATGATCCACATGCTTCGATGTCTCCTCAACTATTTTTTACGGTTATCATAACTTGCTACCTATTTTTTTATTATCTCCCCTAGCAGCCAAATGTTCCGATTTAATTTTTCTATCAAAGTAGCAAAGGTATATCACAAATTGTAGAAGAAAAATAATAAAAACATTTATATTAAGTGCACTATTGTTGCCAAATACTGGTTTTTAATCTCTCTTTATTCAATAGTCGAACCTTACATACGACAATATGGAGCCTCCATACCAACAATATCAGCTATTGGAAGAAATACGTGGGATATTCAAATTAAATGCTTTCACTTAGGATGAGACGAAATTAAAGCTTTTTAGCTGGGCACTAATTGCCAAAGCCAAATCATTGCTTAATTAAGTCATCCCGCTTGTAATTTTTGACACTTGGGAACACTATAAAATAAGAGATTTCTTGTGACGGATTGCTTGTCTTGTAAAACCATTTTTAACCAAAAATGTGTTCGTGACACTTTTGGACCATCACGATGGACCTGTCTTTATCCACAACATAAAGATTTATGTACTATGTATTATAAGAATCAATAATCACAGCTAACCATGATCAACCGAGAGCACGTTTGTTTAACTTAAATCGACAAATTGGTGGCCTTTTAAAGTTCATGATTGTTTGGACTATCTTCGCATGTGCTTCTCTAGCAGCGTCACTTGCATGCATGGGATGTTTCGCCAGGTTTCATTAAAGGGCTGGTTTACTCTATTCGGTTTACAGTTTTTTGTTGTTTCGTTATCTCCTTATTACGACTCACCATGCCGAAATCCGTATATACCTCATGTAAAATTATTGAGCATATATGCCTTATGCAAAAAAATTGTCTTCCAACTCAGAGTTGGGCCGTGTCGTCTTGCGCTACATAGTTTATATTTGAAGCTACATGATTTATATTATTTTATATTAAACACCTATCTATGCCTTATTTCACACTGTAATTTAAAATTTCTGTATCTCCGATTGCCCAGCCATATTTTCCTAAGTCGTCGCCGTAATGTATGTTCCTAATCAATCGAAGCAATATCAAATTATGCACAAACAGACCTCCAAAGAAAACACACGATGCAACCGTTCTTGCAATTTTTGTTCACTAAATTTTGACGCTGTGTAGATTTTAATTATTGTATATTGAACATCTATGTGTGCTGCCGCAAAAGAAAAAATCGCCTATGTTTGTGCTTTTATAATGTTTATTAATATTTCAATTTTTTTGCAGGGTAATCTTTCAAATTTATCCATCTACTATTAGTTTCAATTGCAATATCATATTTTCTTTCTTATGTCTCCTTCCACTACATGCTCGTAATCATTTAATTATGTGCCAATTAGACCCTAAGCATGTGGCTAATGAGCAAAAAAAAGCTGATGCTTGCTAGCTTTTTCTGATGTCAGCATGATGTCATCGTTAATAATTAGCATGCTTGAATAAAAAAAGAGCACTTACGATGTGATATGTGTTGTGGCCGGACACTCCAGCTTGCCTGACTTTCTTTATTTTTGTGTGTGTATTGGGTCCGGACTCTACACAGCTTGCCTGATGCATATGAATCATGTTTTGCTAGTCCGATGGATTCGCCTAGCATTGTGGTTTTCTCAGTCCGACTCATCCGTTTTAGGCTAGCTGTAAACGCATGGCACATGGAGACATGCTTATACGTACTTTTATGATGTAAATCATAGCCGTTGTTTTTAGGGCACTTATAGGCGCCGGCGCGCCGGCCGAAAGTTTCGGCCGGTCCAGCCCGGGCCGTTTGATTTGAGTCACGCAGCCGCTGGATCCGAGCAAAAAAAAAAGAAATCGCCCCCAGCTCTCTTCTTCCTCGGGGGATCCGCATGTCCCGTTCGGGGGAGCGCGGCGCCGCGCCTCCTGTCCCCTCCGGTGGTCGCCGGTCCCCACCCTCGCCAGTCTTCCTCGTCGCCGCCGGACCCCGCCCTCGCCGCCCGTCGTCGTCGCCGGTCCCCGCCCTCGCCGCCCGTCGTCGTCGCCGGTCCCCGCCCTCGCCGGTCTTCCACGTCGCCGCCGGACCCCGCCCTCGCCGCCCGTCCTCGTCGTCGGTCCCCGCCCTCGCCGCATCTCCGGTGGCGCCGGCCGCCAGCCGCAGCACCTGTCGTTGTGCTCGCGTTGTACCACGCCGTGTGCCCACCCGAGGCTCTTGCTGGTTCCAACAAAAAACGACACCGGTTGTAGCAAAAAAGTTTATCGCTTCCAGCAAAAAAGCTTACCGCTGCAGCCCGCCGTCGTCATTGTAGCAAAAATGTTAACCGTATGTAGCTTCTGTGGTTGCCGATTGCAACAAAAAAATGACGTGGTTGTAGCAAACACAAAAAAAGAAAAAGAAAAAAGTTTCCATCGTTTTCAGAAAAGTTTTGACTGTAGGTTGAAGCATTTCACACATACGATTGAAGCTTTCTCTACAACGGATGCAACTTTTCTGGTTATGCAGTGTATGGTTGTAACTTTCTTTTTCAATGGTTGTAGCTTTTTTCATCTACGGTTGAAGCTTTTTTATCAACGGTTGCAGCTTTTTTCTTTGTAGCAGCCTTGGTTAATACTTTCTCTATCGTTTCGGGTTGAAGCTTTTTCATCAAGGGTTGTAGCATTTTATGTCAACGGTTGTAGCACTCCGCCATGGCAATGACTGCTTGCAGCTTTTGATGTATCTGGTTGAAACTTTTTTCATCTTGGTTTGAAGCATTTTGGTTAACGGTTGTAGCATAAGGGCGTGCGGCAGGTTCTGCAATGCCTCCGCCATGTCTGCAGCGCGAGCGCCGCCGTCCTCGCAGCTCGCCGTCACCATGCTCGCCATCCATGATGGCAGCTCTCCTGGGCACCGGTTGCAGCAGGCCACGACGCGGTTCCAGCTTCCGCCGGGGCCGGCGAGTGAGGACGGCGAACGGCGACGGGGACGGCCGGCGCGGGTGACCACCGGGGATGAGGACGACCGCGCGGGGGCGGCGAACGGCGACGGCTAACTGAGGTAGGGAAGGGGATCGATGGAAGGGGATCGCAGAGGTCGCGCGCGATCGGCCGAGTGGTTCGGGATCCGCAGCGCCACGTGGTTGCTCGCGAGTGGGTCGCGGCTTGCGCGTGTGGACTGGACCGGCCGAAGCTTCGGCCGGTGCCCCGGCCCCAAATGTTTCCCTTGTTTTTAACTATTTTTCTATTATTACATCTAAGCCGCACGTTTTCTATCGTTTTAACAATGTAATAGATTCAAATATGAAAATTTGTGAAACCTCCAACTCTCTCCTTGGGTCCTTTAGTTGGTTAAGATATCTAGGATCACAACCAAATGCAAATGAAAATATGATATGCATATGATGACCTATGTATAACATCCAAATTTGAAAAATTGGGATGTTACATAATGCTCCCAAACATGCAAGACTCTCACTAAAGCATATAGCTCTTTGTCATAGATTGGTAGTTAAGTTGTGGTCCAGAAAGTTTTTCACTAAAGTAAGCTATGGGGCGCTTCTCTTGCATGAACACACTTCCTATGCCAATACCGCTAGCATCACAATGGACCTCAAAAGGTTTATCAAAGTTGGGTAATGCAAGCAAAGGGGCATGCGTAAGCAAATTCTTAAGCTCAAATGCGGTATCATGTGATGATCCCCAAACAAAATATGCATTTTTCTTACTCAAGGCATGTAAAGGTAAAGCAATGGTGCTAAAATCCTTCACACAGCGACCATAAAATCCGGCTAAGCCAAGAAAACTACGCACTTGTTGCAAGTTTGTTGGTTGGGGCCACGTTTTAATAGCTTTGATCTTGGTTTCGTTTACATGCACGCCCTTGGAAGAAACGACAAATCCTAGGAAAACAAGATAATCAACACCAAATTTGCATTTCTCCATGTTAGCATAGAGTCTCTCTTCGCGAAGAGTTTGCAAACGGTTCTAAGATGTGTCACATGATCTTGTAGCGACTTGCTAAACACGAGTATGTCGTCAAAGTAGACCACAACAAATACGCCAATATAAGGTCTAAGGACAAAATGCATCATGCGCATGAATGTACCGGGTGCTTCGGATAAGCCCATTGGCATAACAAGCCATTCGTATAAGCCAAATTTGGTCTTAAATGCGGTTTTCCATTCATCACCCTCTTGTATCCGGATTTGATAGTAGCCACTCTTAAGGTCAATCTTAGAGAATATTGTGGTTCCCCTAAGCTCATTTAGCATGTCGTCTAGGCATGGGATGGGGTGACGGTATCTAACGGTGATAGCATTGATGGGATGACAATCGGAACACATGCGATATGTACCATCTTTCTTGGGAACAAGGATTACCGAAACAGCACATGGGCTCAAGCTGTGACGCCCCCGATTTGACCGTACACTAATCATGCACGCAAATGTGTACGATCAAGATCAGGGACTCACGGAAAGATATCACAACACAACTCTAAAACATAAATAAGTCATACAAGCATCATAATACAAGCCAGGGGCCTCGAGGGCTCGAATACAAGTGCTCGATCACAGACGAGTCAGCGGAAGCAACAATATCTGAGTACAGACATAAGTTAAACAAGTTTGCCTTAAGAAGGCTAGCACAAACTGGGATACAGATCGAACGAGGCGCAGGCCTCCTACCTGGGATCCTCCTAACTACTCCTAGTCGTCGTCAGCGGGCTGCACGTAGTAGTAGGCACCTCCAGTGTCGTAGGTGTCATCGTCGACGGTGGCGTCTGGCTCCTGGACTCCAGCATCTGGTTGCGACAACCAGATAGAAAGGAAAGGGGGGAAAGAGGGAGAGAAGCAACCGTGAGTACTCATCCAAAGTACTCGCAAGCAAGGAGCTACACTACATATGCATGGGTATATGTGTAAAGGGGCATATCAGTGGACTGAACTGCAGAATGCCAGAATAAAAGGGGAATAGCTAGTCCTGTCGAAGACTACGCTTCTGGCCATCTCCATCTTGCAGCATGTAGAAGAGAGTAGATTGAAGTCCTCCAAGTAGCATCGCATAGCATAATCCTACCCGGCGATCCCCTCCTCGTCGCCCTGTTAGAGAGCGATCACCGGGATGTATCTGGCACTTGGAAGGGTGTATTTTATTCAGTATCCTATTCTAGTTGTCATAAGGTCAAGGTACAACTCCGGGTCGTCCTTTTACCGAGGGACACGACTATTTGAATAGATAAACTTCCCCGCAGGGGTGCACCATATAACCCAACACGCTCGATCCCATTTGGCCGGACACACTTTTCTGGGTCATGCCCGGCCTTGGAAGATCAACACGTCGTAGCCCCACCTAGGCTCAACCGAGAGGTCAACACGCCGGTCTAAATCCTATGCGCGCAGGGGTCTGGGCCCATCGCCCATTGCACACCTGCACGTTGCGAGGGCGGCCGGAAGCAGACCTAGCCTAGTGGCGTTCCAGTCCAATCCGGCGCGCGCCGCTCCGTCGCTGACGTCAAAAAGAGCTTCGGCTGATACCACGACGCCGGGATACCCATAACTACTCCCGCGTAGATGGCTAGTGCGTATAGACCAAATGGACAGACTCAGATCAAATACAAAGATCTCGTTAAGCGTGTTAAGTATCCGCGAACGTCGACCAGGGCCAGGCCCACCTCTCACCTAGGCGGTCTCAACCTGCCCTGTCGACCCGCCACAAAGATCCACTTGCGGGTACTCCTACGAGCCGACCCGACTTTAGTCATCACATGTGTCATGTATATAGTATATAAGTATATACCCGTGATCACCGCCCAAGTGATCACGGCCCGATAGTATAGCACAGCAGACGGACAAGGATGTAGGGCCACTGATGGAAAACTAGCATCCTATACTAAGCATGTAGGATTGCAGGTAAAGGTAACAACAGTAGAAGCAAGGGCAGGCTATGCATCAGTATAGGATTTACGGAAAGCAGTAACATGCTACACTACTCTAATGCAAGCAGTATAGAGAAGAATAGGCGATATCTGGTGATCAAGCGGGGGGGCTTGCCTGGTTGCTCTGGCAAGTACGAGGGGTCGTCAACTCCGTAGTCGAACTGGGCAGTAGCAGTGTCGGTCTCGTAGTCTACCGGAGAGAAGAGGGGGGAAGAAACAGTAAATACAATGCAAACATAAGCATGACGATGCGCGACATGACAATGAGCGGTGCTAGGTGTGTCCTAACGCGACAGTAGGTGGTACCGGCGAAGGGGGGAACATCCGGGAAAGTATTCCCGCTGTTTCGCGTTTCGGATGGATGGACCGGAGGGGGAAAGTTGCGAGTTCGATAGGTTAGGGAGGTGTGGTGGACGAACGGACTGCGTATCCGGATTCGTCTCGTCGTTCTGAGCAACTTTCATGTACAAAGTATTTCCATCCGGGTTACGGATTAAAAGATATGATTTTCAAAAGAATTTATTAATTTCTGGAATTTAATTAATTATTTAAGTTAATTCGAAATTTGGATTTATGACATCAGCATGATGTCATGTTGACGTCAGCAATCAACGTTGACCGTTGACCTGGTCAACCTGACAGGTGGGTCCCACCTGTCAGGGGCTGTTAGCTAATTAACTACTGTTTAGTTAAATTAATTATCTAATTAGATTAATTTAAACAGGATTAATTAACTTAATTAATTTAGTTAATTAATTAATTAAATTTATTTTTATTATTTGTTTTATTATTATTTTTTTAATTTTATTTATTTATTTATTTCTTAGTTTCGTTTTTTATTAAAATATCATTCTGGGGGCTGGGCCCCGTTTGACAGTGGCCCAGAGGCCGTAGCGGGCATAGGGCGATGCGGGTGCGGGTGCCCGCCCGCATGGCCACGGGCGTGCGGGCGCTGGAGCCGAGCGGGGCGGACCCAGACGACGACGTTGCCACCGCGGGGCTCGCTGGCCGGCCGCGGCAGGCGGAGGCGGGCGTAGGGGCGGCCGCGGTGTGGGGCAGCAGCAAGGTGGCCAGGGCGCAGAGGCCATGATCGAGCGCGGAGGCGGGTCAGTGCGGGGCGCACGGCGCGCGGTCAGGGCGCGACGAGCACGCCGCCGCCGTGAGCGCGTGGCGGACGGCAGGGGCGAGCGCAAGGGGGTCGAACGGGGGCGGAGAGAAGGGGGAGGAGGCCGGGTCAGGGAGGAGGCGTTCCGGCGAGTGGCGAGCGGCGTCTGGCGGGCGCTCGCCCGTAGAGGGTGCGGCGAGGCGAGGCCGGTGGCCAGGGCGGGTGTGCGCGACGGGGCAGAACGAGGCGAGGCCGGGCGGAGCTGCGGGAGGAGGTGCGGTTGCGGGGCGTGCGCAGTGGCCGGACGCGGCCACGGCGGGCGCGTGCGAGCACGCACCGATGGGGCGTGGGGAAGAGGAGAAGGAGGGGGGTCCTCACGGGGGGGGGGGGGGGGTCTAGGCAGTGAGCGCGGGGAGGAGCGACGGGGACGACCGGCGCAGGGGAGGAGGGGGAAGCAGGCCGGCGGGGGAGTGCTCCGGCGACGTCCAGGCGGCGGCGGGGTCGAGCGCGACGGCGATGGTGGTCTCCTCCCGATCCAGATCGGGGGAGGCAGAGGAGGGGATATTTTCGTGGGGGGGGGGGAGTGGATAAGGTGTCGGTGGTGGTGGGTGGCCGGCCGGCTGGGCCTGGGGGTTGGCCCAGTTGGGCCAGGGTCCAGTGGGGGGGGGGGGGCTCCTCTTTTTGTTTTTTTGTTCTGTTTTCTTTTTTTGTAATTTATTTTCTTTTATTTATTTGCTTTTCTGTTTTATTTCAATTTAAACTATTTAGGCATTTTATAAAAATGTGTTTACTACACCATATTTACTTATGCAAAATATGGCATCTCCCGAACATTTTTGTTTTAAATTTTGAAAAACTTTTATTGTTGACACTAATTGAATTTAAATTACGAAATGGTTTTGGATTATCGCACGGTTAACAACAGTAACCGAGGTGATGTGGCATGATTAGCGGGGAATTACTGTAGCTTGATTACCCGGGCGTTACACAAGCTTCGATGAGTTGTTGCACTTGCCGTTGGATCTCATTAGTTTCTTCGGGGTTGACGCTGTAGGGTGCCATGTTAGGAAGAGGTGCTCCAGTGAAGGTCAATGCGGTGTTCGATGCCTCTAAGAGGAGGTAGACCCAGAGGTAGCTCGTCGGGAAATACGTCTTGCAATTCCTGCAACAAATGAGACAACACTAAAGGTAGATGTGGTGGGGTGTTAGGTTTTTCCGCTTCACCTTTGCATACGAGCACAAAGTGGAGTACAGTTGATGGGTTCTCACACACTTCTCTCATCTCTCTCTCTTTGTAGCGAATAGCACTAGATGTTTCTTCTCATTCATCGTGGAGGCACTCATTTCAGGCTTGTGGCTCTCGCTCTCCTTTTGGTGGGTCACTTTGTCACTATTCTCTCCATGATGGGTGGATGCTTGCTTGTCGGTGATCACTTGACTAGGGGACATAGCACGAACTCCTTGCCCTTCATCTTGAAGCTATAGTGATTGGCACGTCCATTGTGGATGACGCCGCAGTCGAATTGCCTTGGCCGTCCAAGAAGGAGCACTACTGCAGGATGTTGTTAACGCGACACTACGATCAGAGACCCTTCGACAAAACTGTGTGCGATGCAATAATCGCAAACGGTGGTGTAAAAGAACCGTCAAAAAAGGTGCAAAACATTTGCGATGGTGGAGCCATCAAACACGGTTTAGATTTTAGTTGCGTGTGCGATGCAGGGCATACGGTTCAGTTCAATGAACTGTTTGTGATGAGGCGCAACAAAAGAAACGGGCAGCCAGATGAAGGCGTGTGCGATATACAGCATACGGTTCACTCGGATGAACTGTTTGTGATGAGGAGGAACAATAGAAACGGGCAGCAAGATAAAGGTGTGTGCGATTTAGGGCATACGCTTCAGAAGGATTAACTGTTTGCGATTCGGCGACAGAACAAAAATGGTTCAGCCATATCAAAGTGCCTGCGATTGATGGCATACACTTCACACGGATGAACTGTTTGCGATTGGCAACAACAAACTGAAACAGTTAGATAGATCAATGTGTGTGCGCTAGACGGGCACACACATTCTAATTAAAAGAAGCATGCACGATGGTAATAACGAGCGCGCACGGTTGTTGGAACGGGACGTGTGCTGACATTGCCTATTGCGGTGCACCCTATGGTGCAAATGCTATGTACGCGGCCGAGAAGGCGTACGTGCCCACGTTACGCCTTCTGTGAATAGTGCCGCACTTATAACCGTCAGTAAATTTTGAGCATGCGTCCCGTCACATTCCAAATTGCAAACCTGTTCACACCAATCGAAACCTAAACGGTTTCCCACTTAGGAGCATATTACTACTCGGTTATAAATACTACTACTCCAAGATGACTGCACATTCCTCCTCAACTCCTTATCCACAAAAACAAACAAGTCATTCATCATCGTTCCCTTGCGTCTGCCATCGCCAGCGTGAGTTCTGGGTCGAGAGATTGCCACCAGGGAGATGCGAGCATGGAAGCGGAAGCACGAGAGATGTCCCGCCTCGCCACGAACACGGCGGGCATGTCCTACCATGCAGCCGTAGCAGCACAGAGGTCCCGCCACGCCGCCGAAGCAGCATGCAGGTCCCGCCGTGCCGTCGATGCGACAGACTGGTCCGGCCGTGCCGTGGAAGCAGAAGAGATGTCCCACCGCGCCGCGAATGCAGCGGAGATGTCCTCCCGCGCCGCGGCAGCCTGGGAAAATGTCTCGCGGGCAGGCGAGGACTCTTACAGGCGCATGCATGCGATCGTTCATAGCCAGATGGATCAGATCTCCGGCTGGACGAGGTTGCAGGACGACATGAAAGCCTCTTTTGAACAGGCTACCGGCGTCATCCGGCAACTAAATGAGAGCAATGCAAAGCTCCGGGCCGAGTGCGACCCGCTGAGGGCGAAGATCATCGGAAGTGCGGAGCAGCAGGAGGAGACCACTGCCTTGTTGAAGAGGACCGACGTCATCGTCGAGACAAGAATGCCATGCTGCGCATCGAGCGCAGAAGGCTAGTGGAGGAATCCGTGGATGCTCTCAAGAAGCATCTTGAGGACAAGAAAGAGATCATTGCCGCTCGCCGCGGAGACTAGTTCCCGCGGGCTGCAGCAACGCATCATGAAAGTAGAGATTAGCGAGCCAGATCGTTGTCTTCCTTCTTCTTTTGCCCTTGTGTATTTCGGGCATTGCCGCATGTGGCTTTTTAAATTATGTTCCTAAATATGTAAGACAATTATTATCCACTATCATCGTCCTTATATTCATCATGCTTGCTGTAAGTCGCAGTCGATGCTATATAGGCCCGTCGGATCTTACATCAAGATCCGTGCAAAACTTTCTTTTCAGATTTCCATTTTTCTCTCTTAAATCTCCGTCCAGTGAGACATATAGCCACCCCGTAGAACAGGGGCTCGGGCGCCATTAATGGAGACGTTGGGAGGGAGGTGCGCAGCGGGTAGCGGTCAAAGGGCTCTCCTCCCGATGAGCGCACGCAGGGGTCTGATCGCACGCCTCCCGTACTCAAATAGCTACCCCGCACGACACCTCGTATCCAATAAAAAAAGGGACGCGTGGCGGCACGTAATTGGTAAGTAGAACGCCCACAGTTTCAATAATACTTGTGTTTCCATTTTGTAACGTGACATCACTTGTTCCAAAATGACTTTGTTGATTGTTAATGTGTGCGCCTTCGCAAATCGGACAGAAAAATTACCACAGCATTTTGGTGCCATGTCATGACACCATGCCAAGTTTCATGATTTTCAGGCGTGTTTTGGATTTACAGGAAATTAAAAAACCAAGTTTCTCAATCTTTCCGGCTGAGCCACGATGCCCAGATGTTTGAATTTCATTCCCATTTCTTGCATGGGACCTAGAAATTCACCCAAAGACACACATGTGATTTTTCAACCAACTTTGGTGCAGTGGAGCATGTGCTTGTAGTTCAAATTTGAATTATGCACATTAAACGCCCATAAAATCAACTAATGTATAAAAAAGGCCAAACGAACCCGGAATAATTCCAAAATTTAGCATGATACTTCTATTTTGTCTAATCTGCCTGTGTAAAAAATTAAGGCAGGAGAAGCCAGTGTACGCATGTCATTTCGCAAACGGAGGTGACACGTTCCCTCTCGGAACCACGAGCCTTCTTGAGGGAAGCTCCAGTTTGCAAGAAGCTTACACCAAAGCTTGTCCCAATTCATCCAAGAAATTTACCGCAGCATGTTGGTGCCATGTCATGACACCATGCCAAGTTTCATGATTTTCACGCGTGTTTTGGATTTAAAGGAATTACAAAACCAAGTTTCGTAATCTTTCCGACCGAGCCACGACGCCCTGATGTTTGAATTTCATTCCCATTTCTTGCATGGGACCTAGAAATTCACCCAAGGACACACATGTGATGTTTCAACCAACTTTGGTGCACTGGAGCATGTGCTTGTAGTTCAAATTTCAATTATGCACATTAAATGCCCAGAAACTCTATTAATGTATAAAAATGCCAAACGAACCCGGAATAATTCCAAAATTTAGCACGATACTTCTATTTGGTCTAATCCGCCTGTGTAAAAAAATTAAGGCGGGAGAAGGCAGTGTACGTATGTTGTTTCGCACACGGAGGTGACAAGTTCCCACTCGGAACCACGAGCATTCTTGAGGGAAGCCCCGGTTTGCAAGAAGCTTACACTAAAGCTTGTCCCAATTTTGCCAAAAAATTTACCACAACATGTTGGTGCCATGTCATGACACCATGCCAAGTTTCATGATTTTCAGGCATGTTTTGGATTTACAGGAATTAAAAAACCAAGTTTCTCAATCTTTCCGGCCGAGCCACGAGACCCAGATGTTTGAATTTCATTCCCATTTCTTGCATGGGACCTATAAGTTCACCCAAAGACACACATATGATTTTTCAATCAACTTTGGTGCACTGGAGCATGTGCTTGTAGTTCAAATTTGAATTATGCACATTAAATGCGCAAAACTCAATTAATGTATATTAAAGGCCAAACGAACCCGGAATCATTCCAAAATTTAGCACGATACTTCTATTTGGTCTAATGTGCCTGTGTAAAAAAATTAAGGCGGGAGAAGGCAGTGTACGTATGTCGTTTCGCAAACGGAGGTGACACGTTCGCTCTCGGAACGACGAGCCTTCTCGAGGGAAGCTCCGGTTTGCAAGAAGCTAACACCAAAGCTTGTCCCAATTCAGCCAAAAAATTTACCGTAGAATGTTGGTGCCATGTCATGACACCATGCCAAGTTTCATGATTTTTAGGCGTGTTTTGGATTTACAGGAATTAAAAAACCATGTTTCTCAATCTTCCGGCCGAGCCATGATGCCCAGATGTTTGAATTTCATTCCCATTTCTTTCATGGGACCTAGAAATTCACCCAAGGACACACATGTGATTTTTCAACCAACTTTGGTGCACTAGAGCATGTGCTTGTAGTTAAATTTTGAATTCTGCACATTAAATACCCAGAAACTCAATTAATGTATGAAAAAGGCCAAACGAACCCGAAATAATTCCAGAATTTAGCACGATACTTCTATTTGCACTAATCTGCCTGTGTAAAAAAATTAAGGTGGAAGAAGGCAGTGTACGTATGTCGTTTCGCACACGGAGGTGACACGTTCCCTGTCGGAACCACGAGCCTTCTTGAGGGAAGCTCCGGTTTGCAATAAGCTTACACCAAAGCTTGTCCCAATTCGGCCAAAAATTTTACCGCAGCATGTTGGTGCCATGTCATGACACCATGCCAAGTTTCATGATTTTCAGGCGTCTTTTGGATTTATAGGAATTAAAAAACAAAGTTTCTCAATCTTTCCGACCGAGCCACGACGCCCAGATGTTTGAATTTCATTCCAATTTCTTGCATGGGACCTAGAAATTCACCGAAGGACACACATGTGATTTTTCGACCAACTTTGGTGCACTGCAGCATGTGCTTGTAGTTCAAATTAGAATTATGCACATTAAATGCACAGAAACTCAATTAATGTATAAAAAAGGCAAAACGAACCCGGAATAATTCCAAAATTTAGCACGATACTTCTATTTGGTCTAATCTGCGTGTGTTAAAAAATTAAGGCGGGAGAAGGCAGTTTATGTATGTTGTTTCGCACACTGAGGTGACAAGTTCCCTCTCGGAACCATGAGCCTTCTTGAGGGAAGCTCCGGTTTGCAATAAGCTTACACCAAAGCTTGTCCCAATTCGGCCAAAAAATTTACCACAGCATGTTGGTGCCATGTCATGACACCATGCCAAGTTTCATGATTTTCAGGCGTGTTTTGGATTTACACGAATTAAAAAACCAAGTTTCTCAATCTTTCTGGCCGAGCCACGACGCCCAAATGTTTGAATTTCATTCCCATTTCTTGCATGGGACCTATAAGTTCACCCAAAGACACACATATGTTTTTTCAACCAACTTTGGTGCACTGGAGCATGTGCTTGTAGTTCAAATTTGAATTATGCACATTAAATGTGCAAAAACTCAATTAATGTATATTAAAGGCCAAACGAATCTGAAATAATTCCAAAATTTAGCGCGATACTTCTATTTGGTCTAATATGCCTGTGTAAAAAAGTTAAGGCGGGAGAAGGGCAATGTATGTATGTCGTTTCGCAAACGGAGGTGACACGCTCCCACTCGGAACCACGAGCTTTCTTGAGGGAATCTCCGGTTCGCAAGAAGCTAACACCAAAGCTTGTCCCAATTCAGCCAAAATATTACCGTAGCATGTTGGTGCCATGTCATGACACCATGCCAAGTTTCATGATTTTTAGGCGTGCTTTGGATTTACAGGAATTAAAAGACCAAGTTTCTCAATCTTTCGGCCGAGCCATGATGCCCAGATGTTTGAATTTCACTCCCATTTCTTGCATGGGACCTAGAAATTCACCCAAGGACACACATGTGATTTTTCAACCAACTTTGGTGCACTAAAGCATGTGCTTTAGTTCAAATTTGAATTATGCACATTAAATGCCCAGAAACTCAATTTATGTATAAAAAAGGCCAAACGAACCCGGAATAATTCCAAAATTTAGCACGATACTCTTATTTGGTCTAATCTGCCTATGTAAAAAAATTAAGGCAGGAGAAGGCAGTGTACGTATGTCGTTTCGCACACGGAGGTGACACGTTCCCTCTCGGAACCATGAGCCTTCTTCAGGGAAGCTCCGGTTTGCAAGAAGCTTACACCAAAGCTTGTCCCAATTTGGCCAAAAAAATTACCGCAGCATGTTGGTGCCATGTCATGACGCCATGCCAAGTTTCATGATTTTCAGGCGTGTTTTGGATTTACAAGAATTAAAAAACCAAGTTTCTCAATCTTTCCGGCCGAGCCATGATGCCCAGATGTTTGAATTTCATTCCCATTTCTCGCATGGGACCTAGAAATTCACCAAAAAACACACATGTGATTTTTCAACCAACTTTGGTGCACTGGAGCATGTGCTTGTAGTTCAAATATGAATTATGCACATTAAATGCGCAGAAACTCTATTAATGTATAAAAAAGGCCAAACGAACCCGGAATAATTCCAAAATTTAGCATGTACTTCTATTTGGTCTAATCTGCCTGTGTAAAAAAATTAAGGCAGGAGAAGGCAGTGTACGTATGTTGTTTCGCAAACGAAGGTGACACGTTCCCTCTCGGAACCACGAGCCTTCTCGAGGGAAGCTCCGGTTTGCAAGAAGCTAACACCAAAGCTTGTCCCAATTTAGCCAAAAAATTACCGTAGCATGTTGGTGCCATGTCATGACACCATGCCAAGTTTCATGATTTTTATACGTGTTTTGGATTTACAGGAATTAAAAAACCATGTTTCTCAATCTTCCGGCCGAGCCACGACGCCCAAATGTTTGAATTTCATTCCCATTTCTTGCATGGGACCTAGAAATTCACCGAAGGACACACATGTGATTTTTCAACCAACTTTGGTGCACTCGAGCATGTGCTTGTAGTTCAAATTTGAATTATGCACATTAAATGCTCAGAAACCCAATTAATGTATAAAAAAGGCGAAACGAACCCGGAATAATTCCAAAATTTAGCACGATACTTCTATTTGGTCTAATCTGCGCGTGTAAAAAAATTAAGGCGGGAGAAGGCAGTTTATGTATGTTGTTTCGCACACGCAGGTGACAAGTTCCCTCTCGGAACCAAGAGCCTTCTTGAGGGAAGCTCCGGTTTGCAATAAGCTTACACCAAAGCTTGTCCCAATTCGGCCAAAAAATTTACCACAACATGTTGGTGCCATGTCATGACACCATGCCAAGTTTCATGATTTTCAGGCGTATTTTGGATTAACAGGAATTAAAAAACCAAGTTTCTCAATCTTTCCGGCTGAGCCACGATGCCCAGATGTTTGAATTTCATTCCCATTTCTTGCATGGGACCTAGAAATTCACTCAAGGACACACATGTGATTTTTAAACCAACTTTGGTGCACTAAAGCATGTGCTTTAGTTCAAATATGAATTATGCACATTAAATGCCCAGAAACTCAATTTATGTATAAAAAGGCCAAACGAACCCGGAATAATTCCAAAATTTAGCATGATACTTCTATTTTGTCTAATCTGCCTGTGTAAAAAAATTAAGGCAGGAGAAGCCAGTGTATGCATGTCATTTCGCAAACGGAGGTGACACGTTCCCTCTCGGAACCACGAGCCTTCTTGAGGGAAGCTCCAGTTTGCAAGAAGCTAACACCAAAGCTTGTCCCAATTCATCCAAGAAATTTACCGCAGCATGTTGGTGCCATGTCATGACACCATGCCAAGTTTCATGATTTTCAGGCGTGTTTTGGATTTAAAGGAATTACAAAACCAAGTTTCGTAATCTTTCCGACCGAGCCACGACGCCCTGATGTTTGAATTTCATTCCCATTTCTTGCATGGGACCTAGAAATTCACCCAAGGACACACATGTGATGTTTCAATCAACTTTGGTGCACTGGAGCATGTGCTTGTAGTTCAAATTTGAATTATGCACATTAAATGCGCAAAACTCAATTAATGTATATTAAAGGCCAAACGAACCCGGAATCATTCCAAAATTTAGCACGATACTTCTATTTGGTCTAATCTGCCTGTGTAAAAAAATTAAGGCGGGAGAAGGCAGTGTACGTATGTCCTTTCGCAAACGGAGGTGACATGTTCCCTCTCGGAACCACGAGCCTTCTCGAGGGAAGCTCCGGTTTGCAAGAAGCTAACACCAAAGCTTGTCCCAATTCAGCCAAAAAATTTATCGTAGAATGTTGGTGCCATGTCATGACACCATGCCAAGTTTCATGATTTTTAGGCGTGTTTTGGATTTACAGGAATTAAAAAACCATGTTTCTCAATCTTCCGGCCGAGCCATGATGCCCAGATGTTTGAATTTCATTCCCATTTCTTGCATGGGACCTAGAAATTCACCCAAGGACACACATGTGATTTTTCAACCAACTTTGGTGCACTGGAGCATGTGCTTGTAGTTAAATTTTGAATTTTGCACATTAAATGCCCAGAAACTCAATTAATGTATGAAAAAGGCCAAACGAACCCGAAATAATTCCAGAATTTAGCACGATACTTCTATTTGCACTAATCTGCCTGTGTAAAAAAATTAAGGTGGAAGAAGGCAGTGTACGTATGTCGTTTCGCACACGGAGGTGACACGTTCCCTGTCGGAACCACGAGCCTTCTTGAGGGAAGCTCCGGTTTGCAAGAAGCTTACACCAAAGCTTGTCCCAAGTCGGCCAAAAAATTTACCGCAGCATGTTGGTGCCATGTCATGACACCATGCCAAGTTTCATGATTTTCAGGCGTCTTTTGGATTTATAGGAATTAAAAAACAAAGTTTCTCAATCTTTCCGACCGAGCCACGACGCCCAGATGTTTGAATTTCATTCCAATTTCTTTCATGGGACCTAGAAATTCACCGAAGGACACACATGTGATTTTTCGACCAACTTTGGTGCACTGCAGCATGTGCTTGTAGTTCAAATTAGAATTATGCACATTAAATGCGCAGAAACTCAATTAATGTATAAAAAAGGCAAAACGAACCCAGAATAATTCCAAAATTTAGCACGATACTTCTATTTGGTCTAATCTGCGTGTGTAAAAAAATTAAGGCGGGAGAAGGCAGTTTATGTATGTTGTTTCGCACACGGAGGTGACAAGTTCCCTCTCGGAACCATGAGCCTTCTTGAGGGAAGCTCCGGTTTGCAATAAGCTTACACCAAAGCTTGTCCCAATTCGGCCAAAAAATTTACCACAACATGTTGGTGCCATGTCATGACACCATGCCAAGTTTCATGATTTTCACGCGTGTTTTGGATTTACACGAATTAAAAAACCAAGTTTCTCAATCTTTCCGGCCGAGCCACGACGCCCAAATGTTTGAATTTCATTCCCATTTCTTGCATGGGACCTATAAGTTCACCCAAAGACACACATATGTTTTTTCAACCAACTTTGGTGCACTGGAGCATGTGCTTGTAGTTCAAATTTGAATTATGCATATTAAATGTGCAAAAACTCAATTAATGTATATTAAAGGCCAAACGAATCTGAAATAATTCCAATATTTAGTGCGATACTTCTATTTGGTCTAATATGTCTGTGTAAAAAAGTTAAGGCGGGAAAAGGGCAATGTATGTATGTCGTTTCGCAAACGGAGGTGACACGCTCCCACTCGGAACCACGAGCTTTCTTGAGGGAATCTCCGGTTCACAAGAAGCTAACACCAAAGCTTGTCCCAATTCAGCCAAAATATTACCGTAGCATGTTGGTGCCATGTCATGACACCATGCCAAGTTTCATGATTTTTAGGCGTGCTTTGGATTTACAGGAATTAAAAAACCAAGTTTCTCAATCTTTCGGCCGAGCCATGATGCCTAGATGTTTGAATTTCACTCCCATTTCTTGCATGGGACCTAGAAATTCACCCAAGGACACACATGTGATTTTTCAACCAACTTTGGTGCACTAAAGCATGTGCTTTAGTTCAAATTTGAATTATGCACATTAAATGCCCAGAAACTCAATTTATGTATAAAAAAGGCCAAACGAACCCGGAATAATTCCAAAATTTAGCACGATACTTTTATTTGGTCTAATCTGCCTATGTAAAAATATTAAGGCAGGAGAAGGCAGTGTACGTATGTCGTTTCGCACACGGAGGTGACACGTTCCCTCTCGGAACCATGAGCCTTCTTCAGGGAAGCTCCGGTTTGCAAGAAGCTTACACCAAAGCTTGTCCCAATTTGGCCAAAAAAATTACCGCAGCATGTTGGTGCCATGTCATGACACCATGCCAAGTTTCATGATTTTCAGGCGTGTTTTGGATTTACAGCAATTAAAAAACCAAGTTTCTCAATCTTTCCGGCCGAGCCATGATGCCCAGATGTTTGAATTTCATTCCCATTTCTCGCATGGGACCTAGAAATTCACCGAAGGACACACATGTGATTTTTCAACCAACTTTGGTGCACTGGAGCATGTGCTTGTAGTTCAAATATGAATTATGCACATTAAATGCGCAGAAACTCTATTAATGTATAAAAATGGCCAAACGAACCCGGAATAATTCCAAAATTTAGCATGTACTTCTATTTGGTCTAATCTGCCTGTGTAAAAAAATTAAGGCAGGAGAAGGCAGTGTACGTATGTTGTTTCGCAAACGAAGGTGACACGTTCCCTCTCAGAACCACGAGCCTTCTCGAGGGAAGCTCCGGTTTGCAAGAAGCTAACACCAAAGCTTGTCCCAATTCAGCCAAAAAATTACCGTAGCATGTTGGTGCCATGTCATGACACCATGCCAAGTTTCATGATTTTTACACGTGTTTTGGATTTACAGGAATTAAAAAACCATGTTTCTCAATCTTCCGGCCGAGCCACGACGCCCAAATGTTTGAATTTCATTCCCATTTCTTGCATGGGACCTAGAAATTCACCGAAGGACACACATGTGATTTTTCAACCAACTTTGGTGCACTCGAGCATGTGCTTGTAGTTCAAATTTGAATTATGCACATTAAATGCTCAAAAACCCAATTAATGTATAAAAAAGGCAAAACGAACCCGGAATAATTCCAAAATTTAGCACGATACTTCTATTTGGTCTAATCTGCGTGTGTAAAAAAATTAAGGCGGGAGAAGGCAGTTTATGTATGTTGTTTCGCACACGGAAGTGACAAGTTCCCTCTCGGAACGAAGAGCCTTCTTGAGGGAAGCTCCGGTTTGCAATAAGCTTACACCAAAGCTTGTCCCAATTCGGCCAAAAATTTTACCACAACATGTTGGTGCCATGTCATGACACCATGCCAAGTTTCATGATTTTCAGGCGTGTTTTGGATTAACAGGAATTAAAAACCAAGTTTCTCAATCTTTCCGGCTGAGCCACGATGCCCAGATGTTTGAATTTCATTCCCATTTCTTGCATGGGACCTAGAAATTCACTCAAGGACACACATGTGATTTTTCAACCAACTTTGGTGCACTGGAGCATGTGCTTGTAGTTCAAATTTGAATTATGCACATTAAATGCGCAAAAACTCAATTAATGTATAAAAAAGGCTAAACGAACCTAGAATAATTCCAAAATTTAGCATGATACTTCTATTTGGTCTAATCTGCCTGTGTAAAAAAATTAAGGCGAGAGAAGGCAGTGTACATATGTTGTTTCTCACACGGAGCTGACAAGTTCCCTCTTGGAACCACGAGCCTTCTTGAGGGAAGCTCCGGTTTGCAAGAAGCTTACACCAAAGCTGTCCCAATTCGGCCAAAAAAACTACCGTAGCATATTGGTTCCATGTCATGAACACCATGCCACGTTCATGATTTTCAGGCATGTTTTGGATTTACAAGAATGAAAAAACCAAGTTTCTCAATCTTTCCGGTCGAGCCACGACGCCCACATGTTTGAATTTCATTCCCATTTGTTGCATGGGACCTAGAAATTCACCCAAGGACACACATGTGATTTTCAACCAACTTTGGTGCACTGGAGCATGTGCTTGTAGTTCAAATTGAATTATGCACATTAAATGCACATAAATTCAATTAATGTATAAAAAGGCCAAACGAACCCGGAATAATTCCAAAATTTCGCACGATACTTCTATTTGGTCTGCCTGTGTAAAAAAATTAAGGCGGGAGAAGGCAGTGTACGTATGTCGTTTCGCAAACGGAGGCGACACATTCCCTCTCGGAACCATGAGCCTTCTCGAGGGAAGCTCCGGTTTGCAAGAAGCTTACACCAAGCTTGTCCCAATTCGGCCAAAAAAATTACCGCAGCATATTGGTGCCATGTCATGACCCCATGCCAAGTTTCATAATTTTCAGGCGTGTTTTGGATTTACAGGAATTAAAAAACCAAGTTTCTCAATCTTTCTGGCCGAGCCATGACGCCCAGATGTTTGAATTTCATTCCCATTTCTTGCATGGGACCTATAAATTCACCCAAAGACACACATGTGATTTTTCAACCAACTTTGGTGCACTGGAGCATGTGCTTGTAGTTCAAATTTGAAATATGCACATTAAATGCGCAGAAACTCAATTAATGTACAAAAAAGGCCGAACGAACCCGAAATAATTCCAAAATTTAGCACGATACTTCTATTTGGTCTAATCTGCCTATGTAAAAAATTAAGGCGAGAGAAGGCAGTGTACGTATGTCGTTTCGCACACGGAGGTGACACGTACTCTCTCGGAACCACGAGCCTTTTTGAGGGAAGCTCCGGTTTGCAGGAAGCTTACACCAAAGCTTGTCCCAATTCGGCCAAAAAATTTACCGCAGCATGTTGGTGCCATGTCATGACACCATGCCAAGTTTCATGATTTTCAGGCGTGTTTTGGATTTACATGAATTAAAAAACCAAGTTTCTCAATCTTTCCGGCCGAGCCACGATGCCCAGATGTTTGAATTTCATTCCCATTTGTTGCATGGGACCTATAAATTCACCCAAAGACACACATGTGATTTTTCAACAAACTATGGTGCATTGGAGCATGTGCTTGTAGTTCAAATTTGAATTATCCACATTAAATGCCCATAAACTCAATTAATGCATGAAAATGCCAAACGAACCCGGAATAATTCCAAATTTAAACACGACACTCATGTACTAGTGGCATGTTCACTGTACGTAAATGTTCTAGCAATTCAAACACCATCCTTTCCCTCCGTAACACCATTTTGTCTTTAAAACATAATTAAAAAATCAGGTATACCACAAACAATTTACTAGAAAGAATCGTGTGGGATGCGATATAAAATATCTTGGCACACCGTCTTGTCTGGCTTACGCAGGAAGCTTCATCGTCTATATTCCATCGCCCCTGCTTGAACCACACTTGTGCGCCAGTTTCTCGCGGCACCGAGCGATTTTTTTTTGCCACCGCGGAAATATCTATCTCCCCGCCCCTCCCTCCCACTAAAAGCCACATTTCCACTATTCCTTCTTGCTTTCCAAGTTCAAAACTTCACTGCTGCTTACTGGCAGCTCAGCCTCCTCGCCGGCGACCCTTCTTCTTGCAGCGCTGCCTCCTCGCCGGTGACCCTTCTTCTTGCAGCGCCGCCTCCTCGCCGCCGACCCTTCTTCTTGCTGCGCGGCCTCATCGATATGGCCAGGTAATCCACACTCCACCCACACCATCTTCCTCCTTTCCCGTCCCACATGCCCCGACCGACGGCACGACACCTTGCACCGAAAGCACTGCCCCCTCCTCCAATTAAGCGCCACCCACAACCATTTTGCACGCAGTATAACGTGGAGCTCAGTAGCATGAGGCGGCACGCGCGCTCGAGGTCGATATGGCTGCCATGCGTGTTGACCGCCAGATCTTTGAGCAGCACCTCGTCTTCGATGCCACCGTCGACACCGCCACGCGGTTGTCCACATTATAATACAGTCCGTGATGTTTTCTCGAGGCCACCGCTAGTGCCTTCTAGTGATTTGTCCTCTGTAATGTTAATATGCAATCTGATGTTCAGTTAAAAGTTTGGTCCTCTGAAATGTAATGTTCAGTTAACACTTTGGTCCAACAATTGCTACGTTTGTAGTACTGTTCTCAAGCATTCTTTGTTTTGTTATCTGTCTTATCTTCTAGTACATGTTTCTATTCTGCAATGTCGTGCTCAGTTAACTATTTTGGTTCATTTGGTCTGCTGTCCATTTAACCGTTTGGTTCAGTTCTTTTCATTTGCCGTGGGTACAATTTTGTATTGTTATGCATGTGACACCAATCGAATTTGGCTATACCCAATACATATTCTACTGATAGTATGGAAACTCTCAGTTAACCTGATCAAGATCTTCCTTATGTGTGTTGCAGGGAAACAATGGGAGACACTGCGGTTTACCAACGAGGTTTGTTCAAGCAGGGTCCTTTGGCTAATAGCAAATTATTGTGCAGTTGCAGGAATCATTCTAATATTTAGGTTTCTTACAATTTGCTCTTGCACATGTAGGTCCTGCTATCAGAGGCATAGACCCACTATTCGACCCACTTTGCATATGGGGAAATGAGATGTCCATGAATATCAGTCATGTCAAGAAACTCAGAAAGATTGTTAGGATGAAGAAACTTGCGATGAATAACAGCAAGATCTTTGTTTGCACAATGAAGAAGACATCAGTCAACTATAGGATGGTACTAACTCTTTTACCTTGTTTTTACCCCTTGCGCCACTTCAAAATTTATAACAGTGATTTATGCATAGCTTTGTTTTCAGTACTTTTCAAAGCAGTTCACCGATGATCACCTCTCAAACCACCTGCCTGGTCAAGAGGCGAGGAAGGTATTCATTCAACACCCATGGTACAATATTGAAGTCTTGCTGAAGAGGACAAAGGTTGGGCGGGCAATTATCCATAGCCACTGGCCTAAAGTTGCAAGGACATTCAACATCACTGAAGGCTCAATATTTGCCTTCCGCTACTGTAGTTTCCCAGATGAGATTCATCTGTCGATTTACCGTGTATGATGCTACTTTCCAAAGGTTTTTGATGCTGCATGTGAAACTTGGTGCTGTTGTGTAATGGCGTAACTGAGTGCCGAAGCTATCTAATGTAATTCGATTATGAAATCCTGGTTGCTGTTATACGGATATGAAATATCTGGTGTGTTTTATAAGAAATATCAGTTTGATTAGTACATGGATTATCAATAATAGGCTAATTACCCTGCTTATTGGGGTTTTCTATTGTAGACGGTTACTCAGACAACACCGTGGGTGATGAACTCAAACAACCCACACGGTTCCTAGAAAGTAGACGTGTTCGATCAACTAACAATCACACATGGCCTCCGGCAGTGAACTGTTTGCGTTAGGCCACCTTGCACAAACGTTTCCAAACAAAGAACTATGTGTGATATACATACCTACAGAAATGTTTTTCTAGGATTCACCATGTGGGATGTACATACCTATAGAAATGAATGGGTTTCGATGCCTCGCTTGAACGCACACGAGCTCATTTGGTGTCCCAGGAGGGCCTATCCCTGACGGTTTCTGGGTCGTGTGGGAAGGACCCCCATATCGCCCACACTCACTTGGCGACGGTTCCAAATGCCGTCGCGGAAAGGGGCTAAAAACCGTTTGTATAGCACATCGCTGTACCAGTGGAGGTGGAAAACGAACATAGGTACCACATCACATTCCAATGTATCCTCGTAGGCGCCAATATTGAATGATGCTTGCGCGGTGTGCTCGACTCGAATGGTACCAGTGTCGCTAAGCCATTGTACCTTGTATGGGCGAGGGTGCTTCATCTTGACCAATTGTAACTTCCTCCGTCGATGATGACCTTCACAGAACGTCCATTGATGTCGTATTTTGTGTGGAAGATGTGGCAATGTTGGTCCTCGTCTTGTTGGTGTTGAAGCATCAAGACCTTGGAGACAACGAGAGCGGGGCTCAGATCATTGTGACAAAAGACTTGATTGTCTTCATCCTCATTCACCTGACGATGCATGGACACATGCTCAAGGGCTTGCATTTCTTCATTGCTCATAGAGTCATAGGTGCCATCATCGTTGATGATCATGGTTCGTCTAGTTTGGCACTCATAGGACTTGTGGCCTCGTCCTTGACATTTCAAGCATTTGATGGAGCTCGTCTTGGAGGTATCATCGGTAGGAGTTGTAGATGATGAAGCTCTCGGCTTGAAGTTGCTCGTGGTAGGAGGACGTGAGGATGTCGAAGTCTTGTAAGTTGACCTATCGCTCGTGCTTGTAGAAGGTTTAGTCAAAGTAGTAGGCGCCAAAGTGGTTGTTGGTTGGGTATAGGAGCTGTAGTTCTTGGAGGTGTACTTGGAGTACTTGTAGTCCTCTTATACTTGTCGCTCCACCTTGGTATCTTGGTGCACTAACTCAATGAGGTTGGAGTAGGGTTGGAAGTCGGTGACTTGCTTGATAGGATGGTTGAGTCCATTCAAGAATCGTGCCATGGTTTGCTTCTCATCTTCTGTGACATTTGCTCGAATCATGGAAATCTCCATTTTCTTGTAATACTCTTCAACCGACTTTGTGCTTTCCTTGAGGAGTTTCAACTTCTTGAATAAGTCGCATCTATAGTGTGTTGGCACAAAGCACGCTCTCATGACATCCTTCATTTGGTTCCAAGTGGAGATGGGTGGCTCTCCTTTTGCTTCTCATCGTTCATTGACTTGCTCCCACCAAACAAGGACATAGTCTTGAAACTCAAGAGATGCCATGGTGATCTTCTTCTCCTCATCATATTTGTGTAGGTGAAAGATCTTGTCGACTTCCAATGCCCATGAGAGATAGTCTTCGGGATCATTGCTTCCATAAAACTTTGGCATGTTGAACTTGAGATTGCCGTAGCGTTGCTCTTGATTGCGCTCTTGCCTATTGTGAGGACGTTCTTGACGTGGAGGATTGTCAACCTCAAGTTGCTCTTGGCATGGACGATTCTCATTGTCTTATTTCTCTTGGCGAATTTGTGGTTCTTGTTGAGCTTGTGGTTCTTGTCTAGCTTGTGGACGATCTTATGGAACTTGGCAGTGCAATCATGCTTGATGTCCTTGCTCGTGTAATTCGAACACGTCGGTTGCGGGCAGCGATGGCACGATTGGTGTCACATAGGGCACAGTGCGCCTCAAGGGCTTGTGCTTCATGCCGTTGTTGTTCTTGGCGTAGAGCGTTGGCGTCTTGCTCGTCTTGGTGTTGGCGTTGCTGCTCTTGCATCTGCTCTTGTTGGTGTTGGCGTTCTTGCACTTCTTGTTGGCATTGGTGTTGCATTTATAGTGCTTGCTCAATGGTAGCTTGATTTTGACGATGTCGACGTTCTTGCTCTTCAAGTTGCTCTTGTGAACCATTGTCGTGTAGTGGATTGCGGTTTGCTTGACGGTCTTGTCACACGGCTCAACGAAGAGTGTTCGATATCGATATACTTGAGCCGGTGATGGTGTCATGGGAATAGGATTGTCGGCTCAAATTGCGCCGTCTTTGGGATGACGAAGAGGAAGAAGGCCGATTGACCGTCAAAGTTCATAGCTCTTCCATTTGAGTAGTCATGTTGGCGTTGAGATCTTCCATGTGATGTGCAAGAGTAGTGTCGAAGTAGTCTCTTGTTCACACTTCGAAATGCCTCATGTCGGTGGCGAGTAGCTCAATGCGTTCGTTCATAGCATATTCTCTTGATGTAGAGCTCGTTGAACACAAAATAGGTGAACCTTGGTGACGTAGTTGTTTGGTTCTTGAGGATCGTCAAAGAGCGGGTTCGAAGAAGTAGTTGGCCTATCCATCATCGCAAGCAAATATGTGAGAGGAAGAAAGGAAGAACTAGACCAAATGTACCTTATCCAATGTTGAAGATGGATCAATGATCACTCAATAGTGTGGTATGGAAATAGCGCAATTGGTACCGATTCTTGTCGATTCTCACACCTACGCAAGTAAAGGCTTTTGGAGTAGCTTGGTGAGGATAGTGGCACAAAATTTATGCAATTTGTTAGCAAGACTCAATGATGTTGAAAATGATTCACAAATTGGCAAATGCAACAAGTAGACCAATAGCAAAGTGGGGCATACGGAAACACACGCACGAATAGATAAATGTGGTTGTGCAACCAAGGATTGAGCAGAAAATGTGGAATCCACGGAAAATGCTCTCATCGCACAACACTAGATAGACGCTAGCCGATTGCTCAAAAGACAGATACGAACTTGTGCACTACCTATAAGAGACAAACAGTAGCAACTTCCTATCACAAGTATGCTATATATGTATGATGTTTCGGTGCTTTAGCACAAGATGATCCAAGATGATCGATTATGATACCATATGATGTATTCTGATGCACTACGCTATGATGCTATGGCTCTTGCTTACAAGCTTTTTTGTGTTTCTTTTGCTTAAAAGCTTTTGGATCTTTCTCGTTTGAGCTCTTTTGTTGGCCACTTATGCAAGAATGCTCGAACCAAGATATGATGATATAATATGCAATGTAGATGACAATCACTAATGTGCACAAGTAGCGTGGCCCGGCAATACTCAAATGGCTAGTCTCGAGGTAGGAGTGCGGAGGCGGAGAAAAACTGCACAAGCGCAGTTCTGTTAGGCTGAAGCCGGATGATCCGGGCCAGGAGATGGATGATCCGGGCGAGTCCGAATGATCCGGGTCTAAGTCCGGATGATCCGGGCAGGTCAACTGCTCGTGGAATGGCTCGGTATGAACTCAAAAAATCGGGGGGAAAAGAAAATTTCAGGGATTTTGAGTGGATTTTGTGGTGGAATAGGTAGATCCACTTGCCACACAGCTGATCCACAGACCAAAATCAACAAAACTTCAACGAACCAACAAAACACAAAAAATGGTATTACTATTTTTGTGGGGAATTTTTTGAAATTGGATGAAAAACAACAAAATTAGGCTAGAAAACGAGGGTAGGGACTCCAAATTCGCGATCAACCAAGGCTCATGATACCATATGATGCGGGGCTAACCCGGTCTAGGCCGATCTTTCACGATTGGAGGTGATTCCAACGAAGAACACGAGGGGGAAAAGACGAGGGAAACGAGAGGAAACACTCAAATCAACAAGAAACAATCACACATGTGCTAGATCTGAACACACAACAAGTTACACTGTCCAAATCCAACAAAAGGGGATACAAGAGGTAACTAGTTCGTCTTCATAAGGAGGCCTTGAATCCACAAATGATCTTCCTGTGAGGGGCCTTGAATCCACTTGGGGGATCTTCTCCGGATAGGCCTCGGTCTCTTGTGGAGAGGCTAACAAGTGAATGAGCACAACTCTGTCTCTCAAATGAGCTAAACCAATGCTAACCCTACAAAAGTGGAGGAGTCGTTTATATAGGCTAAGGGGACGAAGGCACTAAAAAAAATACACTTCCGTGATGATATATGTTTGTCAAAGTAGGTCACATTTTCTTTCATGCATGGACATCCATGACGATTTTATGACAGAATCAAGATAGTCATACCTGTGCTGTTGTACAAGTGTTCCATGACAATACCAAAATTAGCATCACAGAAGTGTTCACTTCCATGACGATACATGACGCGTCATGGAAGTGCTTTCGTCAAGGGTAACCGACACGTGGCAACCACCGTAACGGGTCGCCGTTAAGCTACTAGGTCCGGTTTTGGATCCGATAACCCATTAATAGCCCAGACCAATGGGGATTTTCCACGTGTAAATTCTCATTGGCTAAAGGAAACACGTGTCATCTCGTCATTGGGTCAGATAGGTGCCTATGATATGTCAACATGTGCGACGACCCAATACTGGCCCATTTAGCCTACAAAGGCTGGCCCGTTTGACTTGGTCAAAAGTTAGCGGGCCGACCCATGAAAAGCCTGTTAACGGTCTGTCCGCATATAGCCCATTTTACGGCCCGTTAGGGCCTTCCTGGAATCGGCCCAACAGCATCATGTGGGCCGTCGAATATAACACCAGCCCGTTTCACTTTTGGCCCATGTATGGCCCACGACGTCTTTTGGCCCATATGAGGCCTTTCGTATCTTTAGGCCCTTCAGTGGCCCACGGTGACTCTAGCCCATAATGAATAGTAAATTTCTTTGTACCCATTAACGGCCCATGATTCACATGGGCCGTTTCCAGCCTATGTTAGCTTTTGGCCTACTGATGGTCCATACGTTCTTAGGCTCCTTTCCGGCCCTCGATTACTTCCGGCCCGTTACATGCCCGTTCCCCTAATGGGCTAAACTCGGCCCGTGGTTAGAATTGACCCGTTTGTGGCCTGTTAACCCGTTGCGCCGTTTCCAGCCCGTCCTATATTCTGGCTCATTAACGACCCGTTATGCCTGTGATAGAATTAAGCCTTTGCTGTCTTACGGCCTGTTAACGGCCCGTTACCGTGCTGGCCCGATACCAATTACGCCCGTTTACGGCCCGTGGGACCATTTATCCGACAGCCCGAGGCGCACTAATTCTACGGCCCATTGGGGGCCCATTTATCAGACGGCCCGTAGGAGGCCCATGGATCCTACGGCCTGTAGCAGGCTCAAGGTTACCACGGGCCATATATGTCCCATGGTTGTTGCGGCCACTAGAAAACCAAGGAAAAAGAAGACTAGGAAATAAATAAGCCAGAAACTAACGCTAGGCTATTAAGGCAATTACACAGATTACATCCACTGGGCATCAAAGTTCGCCACCAATGCAAATATAGGGAACCCCCTACACTATACAAAAATGGCTTGCTGTTTTCTTCAGCCGGTGCCTGCATGTTAAGAACAAATTTTGTATCGCAACAAAACAAACTACAACCATAAAACAAAAGGAAGGTTGGCATAAAAGTTAACAGTCCGGCAGATAAATGCACCACCAGAAGTTCAGAAGCTCGGTTCATTTGACCTGACTGTTACATTTTCATGCCGTACTGTCTGATGCAGCACCATAACCTTCACCTTCATTTCTCCTAGGCTCCTGAACAACATAGCAAATGTCTGATAGTCTGGTTCCAAAACCATGCATATCTTGACAACATCGAACAATGGTTGTCCTTGTTTCATCTCTATTAGGGAATGGACTTGTGTCTAGAGCGTAGATATAACATTGTTTTGAGCTTGCATATCTTGATCATGAGGCAGTTTGGACGAGATTGCCTTAACAACCAACCCAGTATTACGCAGGAACGTGCTTTTGGCACTGTTAGTTGATAGGTACTGACCCACTGCAGCAAGAGGTGACATTGCGGTTATAGTTAACTCATCACCTTCAGAAGGTGGCGGTTCCACCATTTGTTCCATAGCTTGCTGAAAAGTTGAGTTTTTACATTAGTTTTTTTGGAAATGGAGGCATGTCCCCGGCCTCTGCATCATAATGATGCATGCAGCCATCTTATTAAAAAGTCTCGAAGAATCCCAAAGTCATGACGGTATTACAGCTCGCAAGCGGAGCACAAACAAAGAAAATAATAGTACATGCTCAGAAATACAACCGGTAAGGCAAAAAAGAGGATAAGCTCCCTAGACTCCTATCCTGTTATGTGACCGCCATCCGAACCGGTTGAATATACCCCGTGCTACCATCTCCCATTGGTTGCACCCAGTAACCAAAGGCTCCCTGGAGTCCGCAGGAGTGAGTAAGGACCACGTACGGATCCAAGCGGTAGCTCTGAAGATAACCTGCAAGAAAGTTAAAGTGTGTTGTCTATTAAAAATCAAATCATTCCTACAGTTCCAGATAGCCCACAAAAGCGCACATATTCCAATCTGAATACGAGCAGCAATATCATGTTCAACCCCAGCTAACCACGTTCCAAACAACGGTTCTATGTTAGTTGGAGGATTAATATTGAAGGCAATATGGATAGTTCTCCAGAGCAATTTAGCGAGAGGGCATTCAAGGAATAAGTGTTGTATTGTTTCATCATGATCACAAAAACAACAACGTGAACTACCTACCCATCGCCTCTTGATTAAGTTGTCCTTAGTGAGTATAACTTGCTTGTGGACAAACCACATAAAAATTTTAATACCTAAGGGAACCTTAATCTTCCAAATATGCAACGATCGCGAGATTGGGCCAGAATTAATCAAATCTATATAAAACGATTTCACCGTGAAACCGCCATTCTTAGCTAATGTCCATTGCGTCGAATCCGGCTGGTCGGAAAGTCGAACATCTATCAATCTCCGAATCAAGTGCAGCCAAGCAGTCCATCTCTGACCAACTAATGCACGCCTGAACTGGATATTCAAGGGGATTGTTTGGAACACGGTACCTACGTAATCCTCCTTGCGTTGTACAATATTATAAAGGGTGGGGTACTGAACGGCCAGGGGTGTTGCTCCTAACCATGTATCCTCCCAAAATCTTGTTGACATCCCATTGCCAACCAAGAATTTGACCCTACGAAAGAATAAATCCTTCAATCTCATAAGCCCTTTCCAGAATGGCTAGTCAGGTGGTCTCATGGTAACCTGGGCGAGCATTTTCGACTGCAAGTATTTATTGCGCAAAAGTTGTGCCCATATGCCTTCCAGTTCTGTCTCCAACCTGTATAGCCACTTGCTCATAAGGCATTTATTCTTGATTTCTAAGTTCTCAATACCAAGACCTCCCTGATCTTTTGGCCGGCAAAGGATATCCCATCGCGCCAGTCGATATTTCCTTTTGGCCTCATCTAACTGCCAGAAGAAACGAGATCTGAAGAAATCATGTCGCTTTCGTACCCCTTTAGGGATTTCGAAAAAAAGAGTAGGAACATCGACATACTGGTCAATACCGAATTAATCAACACTAGCCGACCTCCATAAGACATAAGCTTACCCTTCCAGCAGCTCAGCTTTTTCTCAATTCGATCTTCGATACACTTCCATTCTTTATTAGACAACTTATGGTGGTGAATTGGTATGCCCAAATAACTAAATGGTAACGACCCTAATTCACACCCGAACAATTGTCTATATGTGTCTTGCTCGTCTTTGGCCTTCCCAAAGCAGAACAACTCACTTTTGTGAAAGTTTATCTTTAATCCAGACAATTGTTCGAAGAGGCACAATATGAGTTTCATATTGCGCGCTTTAGCAATGTCATGTTCCATAAAGAAGACGGTGTCGTCAACGTACTGCAAGATAGAGACTCCTCCATCGACCAGATGAGGAACTAAACCCTCTACCTAACCATGTTGTTTGGCTCTGCCAATAAGAATGGCCAACATATCGGCCACTATATTAAATAAGAGAGGAGACATGGAATCCCCTTGTCTCAAACCCTTATGTGTCTGGAAATAATGACCGATATCATCATTAATCTTGATTCCGACAGAAGATATTAAGGAGTGCTACTTCTTCAGCTTGCGTTGGTTTTTCCCTTGAAGAGGAAAGGGTGATGCAACAAAGTAGAGATAAGTATTTCCCTCAGTTTGAGAACCAAGGTAGCAATCCAGTAGGAGACAACGCACAACAATCAAACAACTTGCACCCAACGCGATAAAGGGGTTGTCAATCCCCTCACGGCCACTCACAAAAGTGAGATCTGATACAGATAGATAAACGGTAAAGTAAATATTTTTGATATTTTTGGTTTATAGATCGGAAAGTAAAAGATTGCAAAAAGAGTAGATCAGAAACTAATATTGTAGATCGGAAACTTATATGATGAAAAATAGACCCGGGAGCCATAGCTTTCACTAGAGGCTTCTCTCATGATAGCAAATAATACGATGGGTGAACAACTTACTGCCGAGCAATTGATAGAAAAGCTCAAAGTTATGATGATACCTAAGGTACTAATCATGAATATAGGCATCACGTCCGTGTCAAGTAGACCGAAACGATTCTGCATCTAATACTATCACTCCACACATCGACCGCTATCCAGCATGCATCTAGAGTCTTAAGTTCATAAAGAACGGAGTAACGCATTAAGCAAGATGACATGATGTAGAGGAATTAACTCAAGCAATATGATGAAAACCCCATATTTTTATCCTCGATGGCAACAATACAATACATGCCTTGCTACCCCTACTGTCACTGGGAAAGGACACCACAAGATTGAACCCAAAGCTAAGCACTTCTCCCATTGTAAGAAAAACCAGTCTAGTTGGCCAAACCAAACCGATAGTTCAAAGAGAATTACAAAGATATAAAATCATGCATAAAAGAATTCAGAAGAGATTCAAATAATATTCATAGATAAGCTGATCAAAAATCAAAAATTCATCGGATCTCGGCAAACAAACCGCAAAAAAGTATTACATCGAATAAATCTCCAAGAACATCGAGGATAACATGGTATTGAGAATCAAAGAGAGAGAAGAAGCTATCTTGCTACTAGCTATGGACTCGAAGGTCTGAGGTAAACTACTCACGCTTCATCGGAAGGGCAATAGAGTTGATGTAGAAGCCCTCCGTGATCGAATCGCCCTCCAGCAGGACGCCGGAAAAAGCCCCTAGATGGGATCTCATGGGTACAGAAGGTTGCGGTGGTGGAAAAGTGTTTTCGTGGATCCCCCTGTTGGTTTGGGGATATATGGGAATATATAGGGGAAGAAACTAGGTCAGGAGGTGCACGAGGGACCCACAAGGGTGTGGGGCGCGCCCTACCCCCTGGGCGCGCCCTCCGTCCTTGTGGCCGCCTCGTGGCTCCTCCGACTTGATCTCCAAGTCTCTGGTGTGTCTTCTTGTCCAAGAAAAATCATCGCGAAGGTTTTATTCCGTTTGGACTCCGTTTGGTATTCTTTTCTGCGAAACTCTAAAACAAGGAAAAAACTGAAACTGGCGCTGGGCTCTAGGTTAATAGGTTAGTCCCAAAAATAATATAAAATAGCATATTAATGCATATAAAGCATCCAAAACAGATAATATAATACCATGGAATGAAAAAAAATTATGCATACGTTGGAGACGTATCAAGCATCCCCAATGTTAATTCCTGCTCGTCCTCGAGTAGGTAAATGATAAAAACAGAATTTTTGATGTGGAATGCTACCTAACATATTAATCCATGTAATTCTCTTTATTGTGGCATGAATGTTCAGATCCGAATGATTCAAAACAAAAGTTTAATATTGACATAAAAACAATAGTACTTCAAGCATACTAACAATGCAATTATGTCTTCTCAAAATAACATGGCCAAAGAAAGCTTATCCCTACAAAATCATATAGTCTGGCTATGCTCCATCTTCATCACACAAAATATTTAAATCTTGCACAACCCCGATGACAAGCCAAGCAATTGTTTCATACTTTTGATGTTCTCAAACCTTTTCAACTTTCACGCAATACATGAGCGTGAGCCATGGACATAGCACTATAGGTGGAATAGACGGTGGTTGTGGAGAAGACAAAAGAAGGAGATAGTCTCACATCAATTAGCATATCAATGGGCTATGGAGATTCCCATCAATAGATATCAATGTGAGTGAGTAGGGATTGCCGTGCAATAGATGCACTAGAGCTATAAGTTTATGAAAGCTCAAAAAGAAACTAAGTGGGTGTGCATCCGACTTGCTTGCTCACGAAGACATAGGGCAATTTGAGGAATCCCATCATTCAAATATACAAGCCAAGTTCTATAATGAAAAATTCCCACTAGTATATGAAATTGACAATATAGGAGACTCCCTAGCATGAAGATCATGGTGCTACTTTGAAGCACAAGTGTGGTAAAAGGATAGTAGGATTGCCCCTTCTCTCTTTCTCTCATTTTTTTATTTGGGCCTTGTCTCATTTTTAGGCCTCATTTTTTTTGTCCGGAGTCTCATCCCGACTTGTGGAGGAATCATAGTCTCCATCATCCTTTCCTCACATGGGACAATGCTCTAATAATGAAGATCATCACACTTTTATTTACTTGCAACTCAAGAATTACAACTCGATACTTAGAACAAGATATTTCTCTATATGAATGCCTTCGGCGGTGTACCGGGATGTGCAATGAATCAAGAGTGACATGTATGAAAGAATTATGAATGGTGGCTTTGCCACAAATACGATGTCAACTACATGATAATGCAAAGCAATATGACAATGATGGAGCGTGTCATAATAAACGGAACGGTGGAAAGTTGCATGGCATATATTTCGGAATGGCTAATGAAATGCCATAATAGGTAGGTATGGTGGCTGTTTTGAGGAAGGTATATTTGGGTTTATGGTACCGGCGAAAGTTGCGCGGCACTAGAGAGGCTAGCATGGTGGAAGGGTGAGAGTGCGTATAATCCATGGACTCAACATTAGTCATAAATAACTCACATACTTATTGCAAAAATTTATTAGTTATCGAAACTAAGTACTACATGCATGCTCCTAGGGGGATAGATTGGTAGGAAAAGACCATCACTCGTCCCCGACCGCCACCCATAAGGAAGACAATCAATAAGTAAATCATGCTCCGCCTTCATCACATAACGGTTCACCATACATGCATGCTACGGAAATCACAAACTTTAACACAAGTATTTCTCAAATTCACAATTACTTACTAGCATGACTCTAATATCACCATCTTCATATCTCAAAACAATCATAAGGAATCAAACTTCTCATAGTATTCAATGCACTTTATATGAGAGTTTTTATTATATCCCTCTTGGATGCCTATCATATTAGGACTAAATTTATAATCAAAGAAAATTACCATGCTGTTTAAGGGCTCCTAAAATAATATAAGTGAAGCATGAGAGTTCAATAATTTCTATAAAATAAAGCCACCGCCGTGCTCTAAAAAGATATAAGTGAAGCACTAGAGAAAAATTGCCTAGCTCAAAAGATATAAGTGGTGCACATAGAGTATTCTAATAAATCACGATTCATGCGTGTATCTCTCAAAAGGTGTGTACAATAAGGATGATTGTGGCAAACTAAAAAGCAAAGACTCAAATCATACAAGACGCTCCAAGCAAAACACATATCATGTGGTGAATAAAAACATAGCCTCAAGTAAAGTTACCGATAGACGATGACGAAAGAGGGGATGCCTTCCAGGGCATCCCCAAGCTTAGGCTCTTGCCACTCCTTATTCCATAGTCCATCAAATCCTTACCCAAAACTTGAAAACTTCACAACACAAAACTCAACAGAAAATCTCATAAGCTCCGCTAGTATAATAAAATAAATCACCACTTTTGATAATGTTGTGAACTCATTATTTATTTATATTGGTGTAATATCTATTGTATTCCAACTTTTCCATGGTTCATACCCCTCGATACTAGCCATAGATTCATCCAAATAAGCAAACAACACATAGAAAATAGAATCTGTCAAAAACATAACAGTCTGTAGCAATTTAGATGTTTCGAATACTTCTGTAACTCCAAAAATTCTGAAAAATTCGGACAACCCAACAATTTTTTTCATTAATCTTTTGCAAAAAGAATCAGTATTTTATCACTCTTCTGTTAAAAACTAGAATTGTTTTCCTGAGCACAACCATTTCTGTTTTTCAGCAAGATCAAACTAACAATCACCATAAGCTATCCCAAAGGTCTTACTTGGCACAAACACTAACTGAAACACAAAACCACATCTAACCAGAGGCTAGATGAATTATTTATTGCAAAACAGAACCTAAAAAGCAAAAAACAAAAATAAAATTGGGTTGCCTCCCAACAAGCGCTATTGTTTAACGCCCTTAGCTAGGCATAAAAACACGAATAGATCTAGGTATTCTCATCTTTGGCATGCAATCCATAAGTGGTTCTCATAATAGATTCATATGGCAATTTAATTTTATTTATTGGAAAGTGTTCCATGCCCTTCCTTAACGGAAATTGAAATATAATGTTTCCTTCTTTCATATCAATAATTGCACCAATCGTTCTAAGAAAAGGTCTAACAAGAATTATAGGACATCTAGGATTGCAATCTATATCAAGAACAATGAAATCTATAGACACATAATTGCTATTTGCAACAATAAGAACATCATTAATCCTTCTCATAGGTTTCTTAATATTGGAACCCGCAAGATGCAAATTTAAAGAACAATCATCAAATTCACGAAAACCCAACACGTCACATAAAGTGTTTGGAATCGTGGAAACACTAGCACCCAAATCACACAAAGCATGGCACTCATAATATTTAATCTTAATCTTAATCTTAATAGTAGTTTCCCACTAAACATAAAGTTTTCTAGGAATAGAAACTTCCAATTCAAGCTTTTCTTCAAAAGATTGCATCATAGCATCAACAATATGTTTAGTAAAAGCTTTGTTTTGATTATAAGCATGAGGAGAATTCAACATGGATTTCAACAAGGAAATACAATTTATTAAATAACAATTATCATAATTAAATTCCTTGAAATCCAAAAGAGTGGGTTCACTACTTAAAGTTTTGACCTCTCCAATCCCACTTTTATCAATTTTTGCATCAAGATCTAAACACTCTGAATCATTGGGAGCCTTTTAACTAAAGTTGACTCATCTCCAGTCCCATCTTTATCAAGATTTATATTGGAAAACAAAGATTCAATAGGAGTCACATCAATCACTTTAAGATCTTCATCATTATTTTCACGGAAACTAGAAGAACATGTTTCTATAAACCAATCTTTTTTAGCACGCGTCTTAGCAGTTCTTTCTTTGCACTCATCAATGCAAATTCTCATAGCCTTGGGAGACTCATTGGTATCATGCTTGGGTGGAATCGATCTAAGTTTCAAAGAATCAACATCAAGAGAAATTCCATCCATGTTTCTAGCCAAATCATCAATCTTAAGCAATTTTTCTTTAATCAAAGCATAGAAATTCTTTTGCAAACTCATAAATTCTTTAACACTATTCTCTATATCAGAGGGCATCTTATTATAATTTCCATAAGAATTGTTGTAGGAATTACCATAATTATTAGAGGAATTACTAGGGAACGTCCTAGGATTAAAATTACCTCTATACGTGTTATTACCAAAATTGTTCCTACCAACAAAATTCACATCCAAAGATTCATTATTATTCTCAATAAAAGTAGACAAAGGCATATCATTAGGATCAATAGGAGTACTCTTTCTAGCAAATAATTTTATAAGCTCATCCATCTTTCCACCCAAAACATTAATCTCTTCAATCGCATGCACTTTTTTACTAGTGGGAGATCTTTCGGTATGCCATTGAGAATAATTAACCATAATATTATCTAGGAGTTTAGTAGCTTCTCCTAAGGTAATTTCCATAAAAGTACCTCCCGCAGCCGAATCTAAAAGATTTCTAGAAGCAAAATTCAATCTGGCATAATTTTTTTGTATAATCATCCATAAATTCAAAACATGAGTAGGGCAATTTCGTATCATCAATTTCATCCTCTCCCAAGCTTGTGCAACATGTTCATGATCAAGTTGCTTAAAATTCACAATATCGTTCCTAAGAGAGATGATCTTAGCGGGAGGAAAATACTTGGAAATAAAAGCATCTTTGCACTTATTCCATGAATCAATACTATTTTTAGGCAAATATGAAAACCAAGTTTTAGCACAATCTCGAAGTGAGAACGGAAATAGTTTCAATTTAACAATATCATTATCCACATCTTTTTTCTTTTGCATACCACACAAATCAACGAAATTGTTTAGATGGAATGCGGCATCTTCACTAGGAAGGCCGGAAAATTGATCTTTCATAGCAAGATTCAGCAAAGCGGCATTAATTTCGCAAGATTTCGCATTAGTAGCGGGAGCAATCTGAGTACTAATAAAATCATTATTATTGTGTTGGAAAAGTCACATAATTTGGTATTCTCTTGAGTCATCGTGACAAAGCTAACAATCCAACACATGAGCACACAATAAGCAAGCGAAGAAGACGAATAGAAGAGGGGAGAACAAAAGGCAAATCTTTTTGAAACTCGTCTTAGAAGTGCGGGAGAGGAAAACGAGAGGCGAATGGAGAATAATGTAATGGAAGAGATGAGAGTTTATGATGGGTAATTGTTATGTCTTGGCTTGGGGTAGATCTCCCCGGAAACGGTGCCAGAAATTCTTCCTGCTACTTAAAGAGGAAAGGGTGATGCAGCAAAGTAGAGATAAGCATTTTCCTCAGTTTGAGAACCAAAGTATCAATCTAGTAGGAGACAACACACAAGTCACCGAATACCTACACAAACAATCAAATAACTTGCACCCAACGCAATAAAGGGGTTGTCAATCCCTTCACGGTCACTTGCAAAAGTGAGATCTGATAGAGATAGGTAAATGGTAAAGTAAATAACTTTTGGTATTTTTGGTTTATAGATCGGAAAGTAAAAGATTGCAAAAAGAGTAGATCGGAAACTAATATTGTAGATCGGAAACTAATATTGTAGATCGGAAACTTATATGATGGAAAATAGACCCCGGGGCCATAGGTTTCACTAGAGGATTCTCCCATGATAGCAAATAATACGGTGGGTGAACAAATTACTGCCGAGAAATTGATAGAAAGCGCAAAGCTATGACGATATCTAAGGCAATGATCATGAATATAGGCATCACGTCCGTGTCAAGTAGACCGAAACGCTTCTGCATCTACTACCATTACTCCACACATCGACAGCTATCCAGCATGCATCTAGAGTATTAAGTTCATAAAGAACGGAGTAACGCATTAAGCAAGATGACATGAGGTAGAGGAATTAACTCAAGCAATATGATGAAAACCCCATCTTTTTTTCCTCGCTGGCAACAATACAATACGTGCCTTGCTGCCCCTACTGTCACTGGGAAAGGACACTGTAATATTGAACCCAAAGCTAAGCACTTCTCCCATTGCAAGAAAAACCAATCTAGTTGGCCAAACCAAACCGATAGTTCGAAGAGAATTACAAAGATATCAAATCATGCAGAAAACAATTCAGAAGAGATTCAAATAATATTCATAGATAAGCTGATCATAAATCCACAATTCATCGGATCTTGGCAAACACACCGCAAAAAAGTATTACATCGAATATATCTCCAAGAACATCGAGGAGAATGTGGTATTGAGAATCATAGAGAGAGAAGAGGCCATCTAGCTACTAGCTATGGACCCGTAGGTCTGAGGTAAACTACTCACGCTTAATCGGAAGGGCAATAGAGTTGATGTAGAAGCCCTCCGTGATCGAATCCCCTCCGGCAGGACACCGAAAAAGGCCCCTAGATGGGATCTCACAGGTACAGAAGGTTGCGGTGGTGGAAAAGTGTTTTCGTGGCTCCCCCTGTTGGTTTAGGGATATATGGTTATATATAGGCGAAGAAACTAGGTCAGGAGGTGCACGAGGGGCCCACAAGGGTGGGGGGCGCGCCCTCCATCCTTGTGGCCGCCTCGTGGCTCCTCCGACTAGATTCCAAGTCTCTTGTGTGTCTTCTGGTCCAAGAAAAATCATCTCGAAGGTTTCATTCCGTTTGGACTCCGTTTGGTATTCCTTTTGTGCGAAGCTCTAAAACAAGGAAAAATGGAATCTGGCATTGGGCTCTAGGTTAATAGGTTAGTCCCAAAAATAATATAAAATAGCATATTAATGCATATAAAGCATCCAGAACAGATAATATAATAGCATGGAACAATAAAAAATTATAGATACATTGGGGACATATCAAGGAGGCAGCAAAACCAAACAAAATAGCTTTGGTCTATATACATAACTTATTCTAGTGAACCCGTGTAAAATATTAGTTGTATTTTACTGCAAAGTACATAATAAAACTAGGTTCCAAACATATGACTGAGGGAGTCCTGGATTAAGGGGTCCTCGGGCGTCCGGGCTATGTGACGTGGGCCGGACTAATGGGCCGTGAAGACACAAGACAAAAGACTTCCTCCCGTGTCTGGATGGGACTCTCCTTTTCGTGGAAGGCAAGCTTGGCGTTCGGATATGAAGATTACTTTCTCTGTAAACCGACTCTGTACCACCCTAGGTCCCTCCAGTGTCTATATAAACCGGAGGGTTTAGTCCTTAGGGGCAATCATAATCATACAGGCTAGACATCTAGGGTTTAACCATTACGATCTCGAGGTAGATCAAATCTTGTAACCCCATATTCATCCAAGATAATCAAGCAGGAAGTAGGTTATTACGCCATCAAGAGGGCCCGAACCTGGGTAAACATTGTGTCCCTGTCTCCTGTTACCTTCGATCCTCAGACGCACAGTTCGGGACCCCCTACCCGAGGTCCGCCGGTTTTGACACCGACATTGGTGCTTTCATTGAGAGTTCCGCTGTGTCGTCGCCAGAAGGTTCGATGGCTCCATCAGTCATCTACAACAATGTTGCCCTGAGGGAGGTCTTTCTCCCCGGCCAGATCTTCATGTCGGCGGCTTCGCACTGCGGGCCAACTCGCTTGGCCATCTAGAGCAGATCGACAGCTATGCCCCAGGTCACCAGATTAGCTTTGGAAATCTAGATTATGTCGCCGATATCCGAGGAGATTTGATCTCCCAAGGGTTCGCGACCCCAACCTCCGCTCTGGCCTCAGAGTCGGAGCGCATCACCAGGTCCGAAGACGGGATTTTCAAGCCCGTCGGACTCTCTGCGGCTATTGAGCCTAGTACGGGAGAGCCGGAGGAAATAGCGTCACCAGCAATCATCATGAAGCCGGACCCTTCTCCAAACACTGGCTCCGAACCATCGGAGTCAGCATCATGTGTGTTCGGCCAAAGAGTTTCCTTACCGCCGTACTCCACGGACTTTCTTCTCCCTAGCCAAACCTCGCCTTTAAGCGAGGCTCTAGACTTAACGTGATCCCTCGTCATTACAAAGGGGCAACGTTCGAACTACGGCCAGCCCGGACCAGGGGCTGAGAGCGGGGAATTCTACGCCCCACCCACCACCCACTTCATAGCCACTATCGAGGACTTAACCGACAGGCTCGATTACGGCTCTGAAGATATCGACGGTATGGACGACGATGCCAGAGACGAACAAAGCCAAAACCCACCACATACCGGACGCTAGGCGGCCACCTCCACATATGATGTATACATGGTGGATACGCCAAAAGAGGATGGCGACGAAGGCTGTAAGAATCCAATAAAGGACAATAACATTGATAAACCACCAAAACAACGGCATCAACGGCGCCGTTCAAAATCACGCCGCGACAAAGAAAGCAATACCGACAATGGAGACGACAACACTCCGGAGAATGCCGAAGACCCAGACGCCCCCGTCGAAACAACATCCGAGCAGGATGATAGAGAGGAGGGGCAGGGTAACCCTGACGAGCCAGTCGGGAACGAGGACTCGGAGGACATCAATTATATGCCACCCTCCGAAGACGAAATAAGCCTCGGCGACGAAGACTTCATCGTGCTAGAGGAACCCCTCGAGCAAGAACGCTTTAAGCAACAGCTCATCGCAATTGCGAGGAGCCTGAAAAGGAAGCAGCAACGGCTTCAAGTCGAACAGGATACGCTCAATGACAGATGGACTAATGTCCTGGCAGCCGAGGAATACGGCCTCGCACGACCAACCAAAAGCTACCCGAAAGCGCAAGTTGTTACCCAATTCAACGTTGAGGCACGGGAGCCCCTAACATTAGTGCGTAACGTAGCCGATAAACCAGACCGGCCACCTCATGGTCAAGACAGAACGGCTACCCAAGCCAAACACCAGCCCACATTACCCCACCGTAAAGGCAGGGAGACAGTGGCCCAGGATTACACCTACGGCAGAACCTGGACACTAGGGCAGGCCTAGCCAGATCAATCTACGGGTCAAGGGAACGTGCCCCAACACGAGAGGACGACTATCAGGCCCGGCGTGATCAACACAACCTCACTCGAGGTGAACACCGCATAGGGACGTCTGCCGAACTCCGTCGCAACGTCGCCCGTTATAGAGGCGCCGCACACCCCCTATGGAAGTAGTGGAGCACGAATTCCCACAAGGGTTTAAACCTATGAATATTGAATCATATGATGGAACAACTGACCCCGCAGTATGGATTGAGGATTTTCTTCTGCATATCCACATGGCCCGCGGCGATGATCTCCATACCGTCAAGTACCTCCCACTAAAATTAAAGGGACCAACCCAACACTGGCTAAACAACCTCCCACAGAACTCCCTTGGCAACTGGGAAGACTTGAAAGATGCCTTTTGCGACAACTTCCAAGGTACATATGTCCGGCCTCCAGACGACGATGACCTAAGTCACATCATCCAGCAGCCCGGAGAGTCAGCCAGGAAACTCTGTACTAGGTTCCTAATTAAAAAGAACTAAATTGTCGACTGTCTGGATACCGAAGCCCTCGCGGCCTTTAAACATAGCATCCGAGATGAGTGGCTTGCCCGTCACCTCGGTCAAGAAAAACATAAGTGTCGTGGATTTGTCACGGCAGATGTCCTAGTGTGAGGACTTAGTCGTGAGGCCAACACATCTATGTGATAGCTTGAGAGGGGTTGATCGGAATCGAGAGACGCAACACAAGACAAGGGTTTAGACAGCTTCGGGCCCCGGGAAACATCACCCGGTAACAACCCTACATGCTGTTTGTGTCTAGGTCTCATTATGCTCATGAGGGAGTCGCCGTAAACCGGCACCCCAAGAAGGGGGACAAGTAAGAAAATAATCGTTAAGGCTAGACACAACTAGGAGAGCCGGTTTACGGCGACTCCCTCATGAGCATAATGAGACCTAGCCACAAATAGCATGTAGGGTTGTTACTGGATGATGTTTCCCGGGGCCCAAAGCTGTCTAAACCCTTGTCTTGTGTTGTGTCTCTCAATTCCGATCAACCCCTCTCAAGCTATCACATAGATGCATTGGCCTCACGACTAAGTCCTCACACTAGGACATCTGCCGTGACAAATCCACGACAGTTGGCGCCCACCGTGGGGCCTGCGCATGGTGGTGTTGAGTTCTTGGAGGGATCTCTCCTAGGGATCGAGGTGTTTGCAATTTTCCGGAGGAAGAAAGACTCAACTCGTAAGGATCTGCATCATCGTCATTGGTCCAGATTTTACAATCTATAAGATTTGAGTTAGAGAAATTAGGGTTACGGTCTATCCGCTGCTATCATCATGCGATTTATTCAGCAGTTTTTGTGTCGCCAAGACATAGATCTGAAAGGAATGCGTCGGATCAAACCGATATCTCACGAGTGCCTGCTCGTTCGAAAAAGATTCGAAGATGGATTATTCAAGTCAGCCACAATCTGGAGAAGGGTGTGATGACCCGCCTTGATGACTTGCCGACATGATGAACCGCCTTGATGACACTAGGAAAGTCCGAGTTGTCATGTCTATGCGTGTCAGTGGCAGCTGTCTTACGATCCGCCGAGGCTGACGGCGATCCAGCAAGCTGTCAAGTCGCTGAATTTTTTAATGGAAAAGTTCTATCATCTGAATCCAGATAGCCTCTGGTCAAAACCGTTTTGGTCTCAATATCATCCGGCTACACTTGATCAAAGTGCCATGGCGAATTAGTATGCATTAGTTGCAGCTCGTTGTTTGAGATCTAATTAATTTTGGGAGCTGCTTCTTCACGGGATAAAGCCAATACCGTCATCTGGGGTTTTTCCTAAGCTATTAGCAGTTGAAGGAGGAGAAGATTATGACCTGGATTACCCGCTCCGAGCCGGCCACAGCATCTCCTCACCTCATTGACCCGCATGTTTCCTCTCTCTGCCGTGGGTCAGCCCGGCCGTGAGTCGCCCGGCCAGCTCGCCGCCGTACAAAACTACCCCGGAGTGATCTGCTCACGGCAAATTGCAATTCCTGCGTCCATGATCGCTGCTACTCTCAAGAAGAAAAATTGTAGCAATGCATTGACTGAGTCCAAGTGTTAGTCATGAAAGACAAAAGCTGATGAGAAAAATTCCATCAGCGGCGGCTCACAACGCCCGTTCACATGGGTTACTAGCCCCGGTTTGGCTTTGCCTCCGTTTCAAGTGGCCTCCTTGGGCTGCTGTATCAAGCCGCCACCGCAGCCACGACCGCACTGCTCAGAGTCGCCATCGCGCCTCCGCCTCACTGGCGAACTGCTGGCCGCCTCCGTCGTCCTCTGACTCTGACTCGCCACCGGGTGGCCGCGCCGTTGAACCGCCCCGACCTCTCTCCGCAGAGCCAGCCTCTTTCAGTTATGAGTCGCCCCCGCTGGACTCTGAGTTGGACGCCGCCTCCATCGCCTCGTGGTGAACCGCCCATCTCCGCCTTGCCGCAGCCACGACAAACGCCGGGGGGCTCACCTCCACTGCTCACCCATCGACCAGACGCCGCCTCGAGCCGGTGCTGCACCAAGCCTTGCTCCGCCTCGCTGGGGCCTCCTTAAGTCACTGTGGTTCTGCTCGAAAGCCGCCTCAAGTTGCCCTCACTTCGAGCTGCCATGGACGTGCCACGATCCAAACCGCCGCGCCGCAAGCTGAGACCCGCCTCGGTTTGACAAACCGCCCTGTCGCTGCGGATTTGTTCCGCCTCCGCGCCTTGTCGACCCACCCCGGTCCTCCGGCGCTTCAAGCTGCCGTTGTCTGGGCCATGACCCGCCTCTGTATCAACGACCGTGACTCACCGGCACCCTTCCGAGTCGCACCTCCGAGCCACTGCCGGATTACCGCTCGTGCGACCTCAAGTCGCCAAGTCGGCAGAGCTGTGGCACTGGCGAGCCGCCTGCTCGCTTCGCCGATCCAAGCGTCTCTTCTACTAAAGTCGCTTCTCCACCTTCGACGTGGATGAACCGGCCACGGCTGCATCTCTCTAACCCGCCGCTCGAGCCTGCAGCGCTGCTTCAAACCGCCCTTGCCAACCTCACCACGGTCGCCATTGTTCTTGCTACCAAAACCGCCCCGGCCTCGACTACGAGCCGCCGCCTGTCCAAGCGCGTGGCCTCGTTTTGCCTCTGCTACCTGCTTAAACCGCCACAGCGGGATCTCCTCGTCGGCGTTGGATAAACCGCCGCTATTCTGGGCCGCACCACGATGAGCCATCTTCGATGCACGCCGTTGCAGCTGTGAGCCGCCGCCTTTGTTGCACGCTGCCGCTGCCGCCTTGAGCCGCGCCTCGAGCCATCCCTCTGCTACTACTCCATGAAGCGCCTGCTGCCATCGCCAGCCACGCCGCAAGTCGCCACGGTCTTGAGTATGTCTTAAATCGCCCCTTGTTGCTATTTGAGTCGCCAAACGCCCAGCGGCTGCTGCTACAAACACCTCATTGCAATAAAGGAGAGAGTGGATGAATCACCGTTGAAACTAACTATTCATGGACGCTATATACGGATCATCCGTCATACGGACAAATCAGGTGATATTCAGCTAAGTATATTTTCTTGATACATTGTTTTTTATCAAAGAAAAATTACTTTGGTCCGCAATATATTTTGTGCAGGACAATGATTCATTATAAAGGTGTTGCCAGGCTATGCCTATGGAGTATGTGTTAGCATCATCATGCGCTAGCATCCGCACCCGTTTGTTGTTGTACGGGTGTGCGCGAGCCGCCGCCCGTGCAGCTTAATCTACATCAACTTGCTGGAACCGCGCCTGCGATCGACTCGCCCCTCCGCACCGGCTTATAATGTCGCGGCCGACTCATCTGTCTGCTCCCACGGTCGAACCACCCGCGATTGATTTCAGCTTCACCGTCGAGATCATCAATTCCGTGGTCGATAATTTCTGGCATGATATATCAGGTGACATTCATCAAGTATATTTTTATGTTACATATTGTTTTCTTTAAAAGAGCAATTACTCTGGCTTGCAAGTGTTTCAGTGCAGGACAAGGTGTCTAATGCAAAAGGGATTTTTATATCACTGAGCTGTTGAAAGACTCATACCGATTTATATCACAGTCAAATATGGAGAATCTCCAGCCAACTCCTCGAGTCGCCTTAAGACTCGGGGGCTACAATGACATGACTCCGCAAATCTTGCCAGTTTCAGCAAATTCAAGAACCCCAGGACGTTGAAGGGAATGATAACCCGGTCCCAGAGGTTGCTGCCATATTGGTGAAAAATTTAAAGGCCGTCAGAAAATTTCCGGCTCTAACTGAAAATTCCTGTTTAAAATCTGGTTCAAGGGAAATCTGTCTCCGACAAAGCTCTGAAGCTCTCAATATCCGGTTTAAAACTCTGGTTGAAAAAGAAATTCATCTCTCGCAAGTTCGAGTTCTCAGAAAAATTAAAGGTTGCCAAAGAGAACTTGTTGCCATGATGCGCGGTTCAAACATGGGTATCCTGCCTTATGGGCTTATCTTATTATGGTCATATGGGGGCTTCCTGCTCATTGAGCGAAACTATGATTACCCTTTGATCCGGCTTATACGCCATGCTTACAAAACACTTGGGGGCTTGCAACCCAGGTTAAAGGGACCAAAGAGAGTCTGTTGCAAAAGCACAACTCAAACATAGGTGCCCATTGAGCACAACTCAAAAATATTGCTTGGGGGCTCTTTGTTCTAAAGAACAAGAGTTTTTATGACCGTTGTAATAGGCTTAAAAGCCAGGCTTGGAAGCCAGGTGTATTCACCTAAAACCCCGGGTTATCCTGCCTTTTTAAGTCTGCCACTCTGCCTAGGTAATCCTGGAATGACCCGCCGTACGTTTGGCAAGTCAATCTTATGCAGACCCTGAACTTGTCAAAGTTAAAACTATGATTGGTTATGTGAGGTCCGTCTTATAAGGTTTGTATAAATGTTTAACTCAGTGGCTGTGCAGCCCGTGAAAGCACTTGATTTTAGGCCTGGCAGCCTATGAAAAGCCATGTTTTTCTGTTTGTTTTTATTCAACAGATTTTTTTGATGTTTATCCGATGAGGCTTATAATGCTTTATGATTACAATTCACCGGTGTTTATTAACCCGGCCTAGCTTTCGACTATAAGTCGCCAGTACATGATGATATTAAATAATTGGAAGCATTGTGTTCTAAGGTTTGGGATATTACCCCTTCCAGCTTATGGCATCATAAGCCGGCAATATACGACAATTCAACAAAGCATTATGTGCTCAAATTTTTGGGTTATCACCCTTACTGCACTGGTTTGATAAGCCGACAGTATGATCAAATATCATAGGAATCTGTTTTTAAACCAGGTTATATTATTCAAATCTTTAATAGCCAACATGGCTGGATTTTTATTATGGTTATCAATAACCAGTATTATGATTGAGGTTTTAAATTGGATTTTGAGAAAGCCTTTGATTCCATTGAACATGAAGCTATTCTGCTAATTCTCAAGCACAAGGGATTCAATCAGAAATGGATTTCTTGGGTTAAGAAACTGCTATCAACTGGAACATCCTCTGTCCTTTTAAATGGAGTACCTGGCAGACAGTTTCTTTGTAAAAAGGGAGTTAGGCAAGGTGCTGTCTTTCACGCTTGCTTTTTGTGATTGTTGCTGACCTTTTGCAATCAGTAGTAAATGATATGTTCAAAAGGGGAATCTTAAAGCTGCCTATTCCATGTCATGACCAAGACTATCCTATAGTTCAGTATGCTGATGATACCCTAATCATCTTACCAGCAGACAAAGCTCAACTCTTGGCTCTCAAGGACATGCTTCATGTGTTCTCCACCTCTACTGGTTTAGTGGTGAACTACCACAAATCTTCCATGGTACCCATTAATGTTGATGAGAACACTACCATCAGTTTGGCTGCTGCTTTTGGATGCCAGGTTGGCAAAATGCCTTTCACATATCTTGGCCTACCTGTTGGTACTATCAGACCCAAAATGGTGGATTTCATGCCCCTTGTTGATTGCATGGAGAGAAGAATGTCAGCTAGTTCTTCATTCTTAAACTAGGGGGAAAGGCTTCAGTTTTTAAATTCTGCTCTGTCTTCCATGCCCATCTTCTATCTTGGTAGCCTCCTTGTTCCTGCAGGGATTTTAAAGCAACTGGAGAGAATACAAAGGCAATGCTTATGGAGAAAACATAGAGATGAGCCCTCACCATCCTTGGCAGCCTGGGACCTCATTTGTAGGCCCAAAAACAAAGGAGGACTGGGCATCTTAAACCTGGGTATACAAAACATGCCTCTTTTGCTAAAACATTTGCATAAATTCCTAAATAGGTTGGATCTACCATGGGTATCACCTTCGGGCGCTGTCTTCATTGTCCCCCGCGCCGCTGGATGGTCAGGGGAGATCCTTCGAGACGACACCTCGAAGTCGTCCGCCCTTAGGGGCGAGAAAGCTTGTGGAGGCATCTCGCTTTCCATCATCTCCGGAGGCAAGTCCCCCAATGAGGAGGACTGTTGAGGTAGATAGCGGGCCGAACTGCAAACATATAGTTTAATGTTACCCTTGCAAACCAAAAAGAATGGGACATGTCTAGAGCATCCTTGTTCACTTATGATTCGACAAGGGGCTTGTCCCTAGAGAGGAGCTCTTCGTCAACATTGGCTTCCAAACTCGAACCATCTGACAGGGATATCTTCCCTCTCTTGGGTGCCTCCACCTCCAAGTCTTCGGAGGCAGTCCTTTTCTTCCCGTGGGGAGAAGGGATATCACCTTCTCCTTCCCCTTTGTCTTCATCTTCAGAAGAGGGAGCTTCAGTATCCCCGGACGTAGCGTCCAGTATACCTTTAGAGCGGAGGCCACCTTCAGCCCTTTTGCTCTTCTTCGTGTCCTCCTTCGCCAGCATTTGATATGGCGCCGGGGCTAGCATCCTCATTAACACAGGATCTGCTGAGTCCTCGGGAAGTGGAGCCGGACACCTGATTCGTTCCGCCTTCTTTATCCAGCCCTGGTCGAAGATAGGTTCCTTAGTACATTGCTATGAGATAATCAACCGAGTTGCATTCAGAAGTTGGGTGCTTACCGAGGTATCCGGATGGTTGCAGCCGATGTCCTTGGATGTGTCCGGCCACTTCTTTTCGAGTCTTGAAGAATAGTTTCCACATCCCTCTGTGTGTTGTGCTGAAGAATTGCTGAAAGCTCCGCGGTCCTTCTGGATTGAACTCCCACATGCGGAGAGGCCGTCGCTGGCACGGAAGGATCCGGCGGACTAGCATCAGCTGGATCACGTTAATGAGGCCGGTGTCCTTATCAAGGATGCTTTAGATACGGCTTGGCAGCGTCTGCACTTCATCAGTTGATCCCCAGTCCAGCCCTTTATTTATCCATGATGCAAGACGCAATGGAGGGCCAGATCGGAATGCAGGCGTGGCTGCCCATTTGGTACCGCGGGGTTCGGTGATATAGAACCACTCCTGCTGCCATAAGTTGGAAGTTTCCGTGAAAGTGCCTTTTGGCCAGATAGTGTTGGCGAGCTTGCTTACCATAGCACCGCCGCACTCCGCCTACTCCCCGTCGATTATCTTCGGCTTCACATTGAAGATCTTGAGCCATAGGCCGAAGTGTGGGGGGATGCAGAGAAAAGCCTCACACATAACGATAAATGCCGAGATGTGAAAAAAGGAGTCCGGAGGTAGATCGTGAAATCTAGCCCATAATAGAACATAAGGCCACGAACGAAGGGGTGGAGAGCGAACCCTAGCCCGCGGAGGAAGTGAGAGATTAATGCAACCCTCTCGCCGGATTTTGGTGTGGGGATAACCTGCCCCTTGGTAGGGAGCCTGTGGGGGATTTCCGCAGTCAGGTACCTCATCTCCCGGAGCTTCATGATATCTTCCTCGGTGACCCACACCCATATTAATAGGAATCCCGTGATAAGGGGACACGATCTCTGCTTTGACAAGATGTGCCAATAAAAACCGCGCCTCGTAACATGGAGCGAGAGGCTGAAAGTCAGTTCGAAATAATAACCAGGCAAGGGACGTAACGTCTTGTCACCAAAGTTGTCAGTAGATGGGACTTTTTAAAAATTGTACCCTATTATGGTTGTATGTGGTGTCTGTTTCGTAGAGCTGGACACGTTTTGTGTGTTCGAGGACTACTTTGTAGTGTTCAGAGGAGGAACCCGTCTTGCAATGCCGAAGACAATCTGCGCGCCGGACACATCGTCATTGAATCTTGGTTCAGGGGCTATTGAGGGAGTCCTGGATTAAGGGGTCCTCAGGCGTCCGGGCTATGTGACGTGGGCCGGACTAATTGGCCGTGAAGACACAAGACAAAAGACTTCCTCCCGTGTCCGAATGGGGCTCTCCTTTGCGTGGAAGGCAAGCTTGGCGTTCGGATATGAAGATTCCTTTCTCTGTAAACCGACTCTGTACCACCCTAGGTCCCTCCGGTGTCTATATAAACCGGAGGGTTTAGTCCTTCGGGGCAATCATAATCATACATGCTAGACATCTAGGGTTTAGCCATTACGATCTCGGGGTAGATCAACTCTTGTAACCCCATATTCATGCAAGATAATCAAGCAGGAAGTAGGGTATTACCTCCATCAAGAGGGCCCGACCCTGGGTAAAGATCGTGTCCCTGTCTCCTGTTACCTTCGATCCTTAGACGCACAGTTCGGGACCCCCTACCTGAGATCCGCCGGTTTTGACACCGACAATGACCATGTACCATGGCTAACTTATTGTCTATTTCTTCACATTGTATTGTCGGCTAAGGATAAAGAGACAAAGTTAATAATATGGTAAGCATAGTATGACATCATTCATATCACAAAAAAACTGTGAACAGACAAACATGCAATTGTAATGTTGTGTTGGCAAGTCCAGCACGGAACTAGATGACATATCAAGATCAAAGGAACATCACTCCTCTCTTTTAAACCTTGTAAGGTGCAATGATACGCTAAGACAATTGTGTATAAAATTGAAAAGAGTAATAGACATTGGCTGCAAACCGTGCAGTTCAATGCACAAGACAGAGTAAGTAGTAGTTAAAAGGCATGAGGATTAAGGACTTACAACAGCGGCTTTGACTGGTGTAGTCATGCCCTTCGTCTTGCTGGTGTGACAGTCCTTGAAGATTTCACAACATTTGGTTCAGGTACTTTTTGGTCCTTCCGGGCTTTCCTCTGCATTTGGAACAAGTCAATATGGATATGATAATATGGCACAACGAAAAGAGTGAAACAACAGCTAATTACAACAGCCTCGCAGTCTGCAATATAGCTACAAGATCCCGTCGTCTATTGAAATTTCACTTTCATACGGTTAGCCTTGTTCTTTGAACAGTTCACCTACAAAAAGATAGATTTGTGAGGCACATGCGTAAATAGGAGTTCAACATGTGATCTGATCACATATATATAACATACTTGATACTTTGGATCAGACCAGTGTTTAACGAGGCCTCTCCAGTCTTCATCCGATATATTTTCCACTGTAGATGTTTGGGGAAGTTCACTATTAGCCTTGCCTTCAAAGTGAATTTTCCTCAAGTTATACCGATACTATCGCAGATCAGACTTGAAAACATGGGTGCAAACTTGTCTGGTTGCATCATCTTGGCTATCCAACTTGAACCTCATCTGTTGAAAATTATGGGAGTCTCATTATCAGCAACCTAGAAAGTATGTGATAGAGCAAGACGATATTACTAGTTTCCATACATAACCATACTTACAGATAAATGGTCAACGAATGTGTTGAACTAGGTTTCATCTTTGTCATTCCAGTACTGAATCCATGTTGCGAGGATACGTGCATGACACCTAACAGCAACCGCTGCCTCTGATACTAACTTGGCTGACTCTGTAGCATCACGTGGCCTTTTTAAACCTGCCTCGAAACGGATCTCCATTCTTCCTCCTCTAGATTTAGTTAACCTATCGGGCATTATCCCTGATGTTTGTTTCCTCTTGCGCCTAGGTGCTAGTCCAACAACGAACATAGGAAGTGTTAGTGTACATCAAACTGTGAGACTACATATAAGGAAGCATGCAACTGTAACTTGACTCCAGCAACTACCTTCTTGCTGTTGAAGCTCACAAGGTTCATCTGATCTTGCCAACTTGTCTTGTGCAAGAGTGCTTCGGAATTAGTGTCAGGTGGCAAGGGAGCTTGGGAACGTGCTGCTAGCTGAGTTGACAAACGAGTAACTCATGCAGCTGGTAGTACTGTGGAAGGTGTTGCAATAACTAGGGCTGTCACTGCTTGTTTGGTGGCAGCTATTAGTTTCTATTTGGCTTGTTTTGCAGCTCGTGTAGCACGAGATACCGCGTTTGTACAATTTTCTGGTGGACTTTGACCTTCTATTGCACCATCAGTACCAGCAGGATCTGCATAATGCTTTCGCTTCCGTTTCCATGTGTCCTTAGTACTAACACCACCCCCTACCATTCTGTGTTCCTTCCTCTTCCTCTGTGCCATGTCAAGTCAAGCCGACAGGAAAAAGGAATAAAAATTTAGTTCTTCAGAACAAATTGATGCGTGATACAGACGAACTGAACTTTTATGTTAGACAACCACATGATAGGAGGATGTAATATGTACGAAAAATAGGATGGCATGAGATAATCATAATTATGATATGTAAACTAAGAAGAAGGCATTTCATTAAATTAGAAGCAATGCAATGGAAGGTAGACACCATATGAAAGATGCTACAAATATCGCTCTGCTAAGTTAAAAGTGTCTCGTCATAACTGGCATTTAAACAAATGTGAAGTAGTACAAGAAATAAATCATATGCAAGATGCAAACAACATCACACAACCAATTAAAAAGGTCTCTCGTCACTAGTGCCATTGCATGTCCACAGCATTGCATATTCACAGCTTATGATGTGTAAACTAAGCAGAAGGTCTTTCAACAAATTATAAGCAATGAAAGCTAGACACCATATGTAAGACGCAACAAATATCACTCTACCAAGTTAAAACTGTGTCGTCATTAGTGCCCATTTCAACAAATTAGAAGTAGTACAAGCTAGAAAACAACGCGAGATGTAAACTATATCAGACTCCCAAGTTAAACTTGCCTTGTGAAGTTGCAGGTTACACAACAGTAGTACTTTGATGTAAGAACATGGCGTGATAGACAGATATTGTATGTTCTAGAAATAGGAACACGTGTCTTATTCACAAGTATAATGTGTAAAGTAAGCAGATGGAATTCAACAAAATTAGAAGCAATACAAGCTAGATACTGTATGCAACATGCAAGACCATATCACACTGGCAAGCTAAAGAAAGCACCTGGGATGCCGGTTTCGCCGGAAGACCGCCATCAACCCCTGCCTTCTTTTTTTCCTTCCTCTTTCTGAATTGTATTGCCTTTCAAGTCAAACACGCAAGAAAAATGAATAAAAATTCGCTTTTCAGAACTCATTGATGCAGGATGCTGGCAAGCACTACTTTAATGTAAGGCGACCGCATGATAGGACGATTGAATGTGTAAGAAAAAAGGACAACATTGCATATTCACAGCTATGATGTGTAAACTAAGCAGAAGGCATTTCAACAAATTAGAAGCAATGAAAGCTAGACACCAGATGAAAGATGCAACCAATATCACTCTACCAAGTTAAAACTATCTCGTCATAAGTGCCATTTCAACAAATTAGAAGTAGTACAAGCTAGAAAAGAAAGCGAGATGCAACCTATAGCACACTCCCAAGTTAAACGTGTCTTATGATAAGTGATTTTTGCAGGTTACACAATAGTAGTACTTTGATGTAAGAACATGGTGTGATAGACATATATTGTATGTTCTAGAAACAGGAACACGTGTCTTATTCACAAGTATAATGTGTAAAGTAAGCAGATGGAATTCAACAAAATTAGAAGCAATACAAGCTAGACATCATACATAACATGCAACCACATATAGCAGTGCCATGTTAGAGGGAGCACGTGTGATGGTGGACAAGGGAGGACATGCTCATCATCAACATAGCTACGTTGAGTGTCTATGCATGTGTTGTCTTCCAAATCTTGTTGGGGGGATGGCGGAGTAGAATGTGTAGAGGCCCTCCATTTGGAAGAAGCTCCTTTATCCACTGCCTTGCTAATTTCCTTATGCTTTATTGATTTTGGATTGTCAAGTAAAATGACAAGAAAAAGCAATAAAATTCACTCTTCAGAACTCATTCATGCATGATACTGATAATCACTACCTTGATGTAAGGCAAACACATGATACGAAGATGGAATATGTACGAAAAACAGGACGACATGGCATATTCACTACTATTTGTGTAAACTAAGCATAAGTAATTTAATCAAATTACAAGCAATACAAGCTAGACACCGTATGCAACATGCAAGAAAATATCACACTACCAAGCTAGAGACAGCACCTGGGATGCCGGTTTCGCCGGGAGACCGCCATCAGTCCCTGCCTTATTTTTTCCTTCCCCTTTCTTAATTGTATTGCCTTGTCAAGTCAAACCCACAAGAAAAATGAATAAAAATTCACTTTTCAGAACTCATTGATGCAGGATGCTGACGAGCACTACTTTAATGTAAGGCGACCGCATGATAGGACGATTGAATGTGTAAGAAAAAATGACATCATTGCATATTCACAGCTACAATGTGTAAACTAAGTAGAAGATATTTCAAAAAAAAACAGAAGCAATGAAAGCTAGACACCATATGAAAGATGCAACCAATATCACTCTACCAAGTTAAAACTGTCTCGTCATAAGTGCCATTTCAACAAATTAGAAGTAGTACAAGCTAGAAAAGAATGCGAGATGTAACCTATATCACACTCCCAAGTTAAACGTGTCTTATGATAAGTGATTTTTGCAGGTTACACAACAGTAGTACTTTGATGTAAGATCATGGTGTGATAGACATATATTGTATGTTCTAGGAACAGGAACACGTGTCTTATTCACAAGTATAATGTGTAAAGTAAGAAGATGGAATTCAACAAAATTAGAAGCAATACAAGCTAGACATCATACACAACATGCAACCACATACAACAGTGCCAAGTTAGAGGGAGCACCTGTGATGGTGCACTAGGGGAGACGTTCTCATCATCAACACAACTACTTTGAGTGTCTATGCATGTGTTGTCTTGCAAATCTTCTTGGGGGGTGGGGGTGGCGGAGTAGAATCTGTAGAGGCCCTCCGTTCGGAAGGAGCACCTTTATCCACCGCCTTGCTAATTTCCTTCCGCTTTATTGATTTTGAATTGTCAAGTAAAATTGACAAGAAAAAGAAATAAAATTCACTCTTCAGAACTCATTCATGCATGATACTGACAATCACTACTTTGATGTAAGGCAAACACATGATACCAGGATGGAATATGTACGACAAATAGGACGGCATGTCATATTCACAACTATTTGTGTAAACTAAGCAGAAGCCATGTCAACAAATAAGAAGCAATGCAAGCTAGACACCACATGAAAGATGCAACCAATATGACTCTACCAAGTTAAAAGCGTCCCATCATAAATGGTGTTTCAACAAATTAGGAGCATCACATGCTATAAATCATATGAAAGATGCAACCAGTATCACACTGCATATATTAAAGGTGTCTCGTCATATTGATTGATGCGGGATACAAAAAAACAGTAGTTTTATGTAAGGACATGCTTAATAGACAGATGTACTATGTACTAAAAACAGGAAGGCATGTCACATTGACACCTATAATGTATAAACTATGCAGGACAACACATGCAATTTAACTAGATTGGAAGAATTACAATCTAGACACCATATGCAACATGCAACCATGTCGGGGTAAACAAAAAGGGGCATATGTTTTCCCCTGACTTGTGCACAGACAGGGAGCCACCGACCCGCCAAGATTGCAGCACCCAAGATCAGGCCAAGCATTAGAGATCAGTTCTTTGAAGAATCAAAGTGCAGATCAAGAAGACCAAGTCAAGCCAGAGAGACAAGATATCACTAGGGAAAAACCTCCCTTGTCGGGCAGGCGAGCCTGGCGAGGATGAGGTTGCCCCGAAGACAAGCCTCCAGACCGCCCCGGCAGGCTTTCCGGGCACAACAAGGGCGGACTACCTTGCCAAAGCTTCACCGCTCCACCTCACAGCGACGCAAGTCATCGATCAGTGCGGTGCCAAGCCCCTAAGTGACTAAGTGTCTGCTTCTTGCCAAATGGCAGCCACTTCCTACAGAAAAACCTCCAAATGACACTCGTCCTGAGACGTGTCAGGCAAGCAGGCGCGAAGCTGGCAGAACACCCCGGCAAGGCTTTCCGGGCACGCTGTGATGTGACACTAAGCGGCACATTTAATGCGCTCTATACGCCTGCAGAGTTAGGCATGATAGCACTGTTTGCTATCTAATCTGTGTGTAATGACTGATTTGCCACTGTGGTGACCCCTTGATCTATAAAAGGAGGCCCATGGAAACCGTAGAAAGGATTTGGACCCTCACATACTCATATGTGCGTAGTCGCTCTAGCCCCGAGGCAACCCTACAGGGCAAGAGCGCTGCATATTTTCCACCATAATCCACCATCAATCCACCAAAGCAGGAGTAGGGTTTTACGCCTCGCGGCGGCTCGAACCTGGGTAAACTGCTCGTGTGATCTCTGTTGTGCTGTGCTATGCTTCTCTGCTCTTTGTGCAACATGCTCATCCCCCTGCCGAACCACAAAGGGGCTCATGGTCCCATAGGTGGCTGTGGTTTTCCCACGACATCTTTGGCGCGCCAAGTAGGGGGATCCACTTGCGCGAACCTGAGAGTGTTAGCGGCACGTGATCTTCATTGCCTGCTCCGTTAACAGCATCATTACTTGATGGATCCCAAGAGAAGGCAGAGAATGGCGGGGACGAAGAGGGAGAGCAACGTTGCTCCCTAGCCGACCTTGTCCAGTCTCCATCACCACGTTCCGCCGCGGTAGTAGCAGCGACGAAAACCAGTAATCAGGGCAACAAGACTGCTCCGGGCGGATCAAGAATTATGGATGCACTGCGAGCCCCGTCCGGGAAAAGGGAGCGATGTGCGAAGGTACGGGGTTTTCTATCTCTGTCGCTCTTGCTTATCGGCAATCGAGCTACTCTGGGTTTTTAGCGTCATCAGCGTCGATGAGCCTGCGCGACACTCAGTTCAGTATTTGCCCTACTGGGGAAAATGCTAAGCAAAACGCCAGCGCGAATCCGTTGATCAATGCCCCAGCAAGTATGCTCCGGCATGGCCGTCCGCATTTGCGTGACTTTTGTGCTATTCGCCATTGGATTGTTTATAGAATGTGAAGAGAAGGAGAGAGAAACCCGTAGTGCCCGATGTCGCATCCTGCCACCCACGAGATACATATGGTTTTTACCGACCCTTGTCGGGGGCTGGAAACCAATATACATGTGGCACCATCTTTTCTGAAGTCTACGAGCCGAACAAGCGGCCGCAGCTGGGAGGAATAGATGGAGATACAGATAAAAGCTAAGTTCATGCTATCCTTGCGTAGCTATGGGTTTTTGGATTTGCATTTGTTTATCCCTTTGAGTGCCGAGGTGTTCGTATGATGAAATATTTCACAAGATGGTGCCTTTACTAGATTCTTGTCTGGACCCTCATTCCGTCCAGAGGCAGCTCGCGGAATGGGTGGCCGTGTCGGAAACTACTAAGGAAAAACCTGCCGGGACGCATCCACGCCAAAATAAGTGTTAAGGGCGAGACCCTTACGACCATTGCGGCAATATGATACCGGCAGGCAACCAGAATGTGCACAGAGACTAATCATGCAGACACTAAATGGATAAAACTCAAAAGGGATAAACACACAATTCAGATTAAGCAAAAGCATCAAGTTCCACACAAAGCATAAACAACATAGCGTCTAAACACATGACATGCATCATTGTTTTGATTACAGAGCAGCATAGTAGTGGGAGTAATTCAAGGATGGGTCTGCCGACCTCGCGAAGCAACGGGGACACCAAGAACCTTGTTTGCGAGAGGGGTGGCCTTCTCATTGACAGAAGAAACGTCTGCACCCCGTGGCGGCTTCCTGAAGCCGTCGGCAAGGTCGAGATCCGGGTGGCGGCAGGCGATGTTGCTCAAGACCATCAAGAAGGTGTTGCGGGCGAGCTTTCGAGATTCACTCGCGAAGCGACTAGCTCTTCCTTCTTCGTGCGCCTTCAGCTTCTCGATCAGCTCGTTGAAGAATACCCCTAGCTTAGCGCCGGGGCCCTCTTGTTTGCTGGCTGAATAGACCGGCCCTTCCATGCACATTGATGCAGTTTGTGTAGCAAGATGCTTGGCAACATCGACCAAGCTCTTGGTCAAGAGGTCAACCTGCCCGCAGTGGTTCGCCAGCTTGTCCTCCGCATCCTTTCGGAGGTGCCTTGCGGCATCCAGATCCTTCGGCAACTGCTTGTCCCGAGCCTCGATGGATTCTATTGAGCTCTCCAAGGAGCCGATCCTGGCCTTCAGGTCTTCGATGATGCCATTGGCAGTTTCAAGGCCTTGACTCTTGGAGGAGAGCTGCGATTGTGTGTCCTTTAGAAGGATCTCTGCTTTCTGCGCCTCCTCCTTGAGAGTCGAGACCACCTTGACACTCCTGTCAAGCTCTTCATTTAACTTGGCCACCTGTCGGTCGAGCTTGGTCTTGGCAAAGGAGGCAGCAACAAGGCCGTAAGCAAGCTTCTTCAGCTGAGCGGCAGAGTCAGCTGCGAGAGCATCCAGGGCGGCCTTGTGTTTGTCCTCCAGCTCTTTGGTGTGCTGCAGAACAAGGGCCTCCAGGTCATCTCTTGGCGCGGAGAGTGGATTCGAGCATCTCCTCCCAGAGGGCGATATCCTGCTCCCTGGCATCCAAGAGCGCCTTGCGCTCCGCCAGGCGCGCCTCCCGAGCGATGACGCCCTCCCTCGTCGTCTAGAGTGTCTCCTGCTGCCTCAAGAGGACCTGAAACTTCTTGTCGTGCTAGTCATGCAGCTCGATTCCTTTTTCCTTCAACCTCTAGTCCACCTTATTCTCGGACTTACGCTGCTCCTTGAGCTCCTGCCATTTTTGGTGGTGCCGACCCCACATCTCTTTGATGCCTGCCGCCATAGATTCCATGAATGACAAATCCATGGCGACAGTGACGGAGTCATCCACCTCTTCGACCCCTTGGTACAACGACGCCAGTATGCGCTGAAGCTCTTCATCAAGTTCCGCGCTCGTGGACATTGACGAGCCGGGGGCTCCAAGTCCGAGCTGCCCAAGCACCAACGCCAGGTTGGTCGAAGATGGTGGTGGGACCTCTGCCAAGGTGCCAAATGAGGGAAGGGGGCCCATGGTCTGGAGGGGTATCTTCTCTTCAACCACAACCCCCGACCCTGACATGCTGCCAAGGGTTTTCTCGGGCTCCTTCAGGGGTCCCAGGGCACCCCCGGCAGCATGTTCCCGCCCCTTCGTGACTGCAATCTTGGTGGCCTCCACCGCGGTGTCCTTCCCTATGCTGGCCACCTCCTCCAGGAAATCTGGCTCTTCGCTTAAAGGGGCGGCAAGCGGGTCCAGCAGTCAATTGCAGGAATACAGAGTTGTTGGCAAGATAGGGATACGAAGCAAGATGGAAGGGGAGAACAGGAGAAGAAAAGCATATAAGTTACCCGGAGAGGTTTGCTGGGCAGAAGCTTCAGTTTCCTCGGCAACATCAGTTGCCGGGTCAGGATTGCCACTCCCTCCTTCGGTAACCACGGTGTTGCCCTGGGGGATTCTTCTGTGGGAACCCTTGGCGGAGACCCATCAACTCTATCAACGGGCGGAGTGGGCCCCTCCTGGAAGGGCTCGCGTTGAGTGGTCTCCTCCCCTCCCTTGGCCTCAATACATTACAAAAAAAGACACTTCCATGATGATACGTGTTTGTCACAGTAGGTCACGTTTTCTGTCATGCATGTACATCCATGACAAATTTATGACAGAATCAAGATAGTCATACCTGTGCTGTCGTAGAAGTGTTCCATGACATTACCAAAATTATCATCACGGAAGTGTCCACTTCCATGACGATAAATCGCGCGTCATGGAAGTGCTTTCGTCAAGGGTGACCGACACGTGGCATCCACCATAACGGAACGCCGTTAAGATATTGGGTCCGGTTTTGGATCTGATAACTCGCTAACAGCCTCAATGAGGATTTTCCACGTGTAAAATTCTCATTAACCGGAGGAAACACGTGTCGGCTCAACGTTCGGACAGATGTCATCCACTCATTGGACAGGAGGCGTATACGTTGACATGTGGCACGGCCCAACAGAGGCCCATTCCGATGAAAAGGCCGGGCCTGTCAAAATAAGCGGGCCGGCCCATTAGCGGCCTACTCAAGTGAGGCCCATTTATAGGTACGGCCCATACAAGTTACACAAAATCGGCCCATCAAAGGCCCATTCTAGATTCGACAATTTCCAGCCCATCGTTAGTTTAAGCCCATTAACGGCCCGTGACATTTTTGGGCCCAATTGTGGCCCGAGCTTCTTTCGGCCTGTTAGCAGCCCATCATCAGTTCTAGCCCGTTAACGGCTCAGAACGTCTTTCGGCCTTTTCTCGGCCCGTTCTGCAGTTGGGCCAATTCTAGCCCGCTGTGACTTTAGGCCTATCCTTTGCCCATTCCGTAAATGGGCCCATTCGGTAAATGGGCCCATTCGGTAAATGGGCCCATTCGGTAAATGGGCCAACTCTTTGCCCATTTTGTCTCTCGGCCTGTTAAGGGCCCGCACAACAGTTGGGCCTTTGACTTTAGGTCCGTTAGGGGCCCACGTTCCGCAGAGCATCATTTCAGCCCAACGCGACTTTCGGCCTGTTAAAAGCCTAGTTTGCAAATTGGGCCTCCTTTGGCCCATAACACTTTCGGCCTCTTACTTGCCCGTCAAGTAAAAGGGCCGAGACAAAATTGACATTTATTTTGGCCCGCTAAAGGCCCGCAAGCCATTTCCATTTATACGGCACTATCGAGCTTTAGGCCTGTTGACGGCCTGCTAAGAGCCGTTGTTATGGTGGGCCCATTTGGGATCCACTTAATATTATTTTGAACAGCCCAATTAAGACCCGCTTTGACTGCACATGTTTGTTCGTTTGTATGGCGTCCAGGAAATGTTTGGGCGTGTTGGCCCCCGTTTCAACGATATAGCATATTCAACAAATATCCTACTCTATAAAATCGCCTCTAAAAACATACACTATACAATAAAAAGCATAGAAACGTAGAATAATCCTACACTATACAATAAAGAAATTACAGCCGAATATAACCCTGGGCATTATAGTTTGGCACCAGTGATTATAAAGCGTACACAAATAGCAAATTACATACACTGGACAAATAAAGCTCATACATCATGGACACGCATCAATAGAACTTACCATTTGAACTATTAGCTCTTCAGAAAAAAGGATTGGCCGGACTCAGATAGCACAAATTTCAGTCTGCAAAATCTCCAATTCCTTTGTGGTTACCTCAGTGTCTTGTTTCATTTTTTTGACTCCTGCATCTAATACCTGCATGTCCAGTCTCAACTTGTTGATTGTACGTTGAGAATCATGTACACGTTGTCTTGCCACCTCTAGTTGATGCTCGAGAACATCAACACATTCCAATTCCAATCCATAATCATTCAGTAACGGCCATGCCACACTGCTCGCAGATCTTTGTGTTGATGTCACTTCATCCTGAAATGTTTCTATAAGTACACATGACTAGGGCAAAAATATAGTTACAACAATGAAGCGAGCAAGACAGACTATTTTGTACATGGCAAAACAGGACTAACAATAATGTTACATGTCATGAAGCATAAGCAGGTGATATTTTAAAAATTATAAAAAAGGTAGTCTGTGCAGCCTGCATACAGAAATCTCTCTTAGCTCACCGGAGGAGCATGATGTTGGGGCCCAATCCAAAACACAGACAAGTTACAAATTTGGACATCACGTTGCGTATAAGTAAGCAAGAATTTGGCCATTCTGTAGCTCAATTAAATTCTTAGGGAGCATAATGAACAACAGAGGGATTCATACAAACCTACTACAGCAAGCAAAACTATGCAATCATTAGCCTAGTATAAACTAGATTGTGAGCCTCATGCAATAATAGTTGGTTAATAGACTTCAAAGCTTCAGGCACACTTCGCCAGAGTAATTAAATGGTAAGGCCTTTAATTATGTCAACTAGTAGTTATACAAGTACCCAACATCAGACATCATTGTTTGGGCATCTCATTAACTGAGGACAAATAAAGCAATTGAAAAGAGCAAATTAACTATGCCTGAAACAAACAAGGAATTGAACTGTTGAGTTGGATACAGTGACTTACCTTAACTGGTTGAACAGGCTCAGCACAGCTCCTACTTCTCTTGCAAGGCTCCTTCCTAACATCTTGTACTTGGAAATCCTCAATCTTATCTTCATTGCACCCCCTCTGCAAGGTCACACAAACTAGCTACTCGTCTCCTTGGACGATAAATATGCATACTTTCTAGTCTGTGAACAACACAAAAGGATGAGATTATAACAAAACAATACCACATAATGAAACATGCCAGATCTCTTGCACTTGCACACAATGAAATGAGCATTTACTATGTCTGCACTATGTAAAAACTAGGCATACCTTCGAACTGGATCTCCAGGTACTCTTGGAGATCCTACTTTAGTGTACAGCCAAACCTTTATGTCACCTATGAGTTAGACAAGGCCCCACTACAGCAGCCCTTAGTGTTTAAATCGTTGAAAAGCTCTGTTAGAGTGTTAGGTCAAGAACAACAATCAAAGCAAACAGTCCTAGTATGGTTGGCTGATGCAAACAACAATTGAACAGATGTGTGAGCAAATCTTACATATCAAGATAAGAAGCAAAGAAGGAGGCTTAAAGACCATCACTTGACTGACCAGATTTAAGGGGCATTTAAACATCATGTGCAACGTATGGGCTAATATAAACATTGCATATTCCAGATTCTACAATGGAATGCACACGTATTAGGTTATGCCATGTATGATGATGCGTAAATGTACACTATAGCAGGCCGGAGTGATTCATCATTGCACGCACAATTGAATTGCAGGTTAAGGGCCAGTTTGATTTCGCCTTTTCAGGGCTTATTGTCAAAATAAGCCATAAAAGTGTAAAGAAGTCATTTTTGAGTTATGGGCTTGGGCTTAACTTATTTCGCTTTGGAGGGGGGTGTTTCAGGTAGAAGCTCACTAAAAATTGAAGGGAAGGGGAATAGTAAAATGACTCTGTTGTCTGCCTATATTACACTCAAAATGCAACTGATCGCGCCCGCGTCACACCTGACCCTCAAGTAAAAATAAACACGCAAGCGTTCATTGCCCTGCCCGCTTGCATCTCCTCTCCCCTTTCCCTCTACCTCGATCCCCTGCCTGCAGCCCTAGGGTTCCTCCAGCGAGCCGTTGCCTCTGGTCCCATCTGGCCTGGTCCTCGATGATGCTCTATCCAGCTAGGTTACATGGCCGACAGGTAGGGGCAAATCTCCCTGGCTGCTCCTCCCTCTGGCGCCGCCGCTCATTCTCATGGTCTCCAGCAGCTGCTCCACTGTGGTCCATCCAACGCACTACTCCGGCGGGCGCCGCACAACTACGGCTGATGCCACACTAAGGCAGAAGGCACCTTATTCCCCCTCACCTCCTCCCAGGCCGTGGCCTTGAGGTGTTGTTGAAGGATGAGCTCATCCAACAAGGTGAGGATCTCCTTTGATTTTTTGCCAAATTTTCATTCTGATCCACTATACGATGAATTGCTATGAGCTGCTCCTGCTGCTGCTATACGATGCATTAGCACTGCTGCTGCTATACAATGCATTGAAGTGAGCTGCTCCTGCTGCTGCTATATGATGAATTGCTATGAGCTGCTGCTGCTATATGATAAATTGCTATGAGCTGCTGCTGCTATATGATGAGTTGCTATAAGCTGCTCCTACTGCTGCTGTATGATGAATTGCTATGAGCTGCTCCTGCTACTGCTATATGATGAATTGCTATGAGCTGCTCCTGCTATTGCTATATGATGAATTGCTATGAGCTGTTGCTGGTATATGATGAATTGCACACTGCTGCTGCTGCTGTATGATGAGTTGCTATGAGCTGCTGCTGCTATATGATGCTTTCAGGTGGTGCTACTATATGATAATAACCAGCCACTTGGACCATCGAGTTTCAATAAATAATTGTTCCTCATTTAAATGTGGGTCATGCGTTCTTCGTTTAAATTAGGCAATGGGATCTCTATGGAAGACATTGACCAAAGTAGATTGTGCCAAGTAGATGGTATCTTTGTATTTGCATTTGGAACAAATAGTGATGGTTTGTTTTCCTATCATATTATTTACTGCACTTGGTTCAATTTGTGATGTTTGCAAGTCAAATTATTTTTCATGTGGGCAGGAAAATGAAAAAATATAATGCAATCTAGACTTTTCACTAATCATACCAAAGATAAGCTGAAAAGAAAGGCAATGAAAAGAACTGGTTGGCTTATTACCTGGAGCTTATATTCACATGTGCTTATTTTCTTAGGATAACTCGTAATAACTGTCCCTAAGAAACTTGGCCAATAGAACTGACATACAAATAACATGTCACGATGATTGCAATGGAGTGACCTACCATAGCACACTGTATAGGCTCACCGCTGCCTCTCCTTTTTTGCGATGTTCCATGAAATTGCCACATACATCTTGTACTTTTTCATTGTGTAACCCTATCTGCAAGTTGACACGGCTAATTTCAGACATCTCTACATGATAATACATTGCATATCCCTTGCGCATATTTAAACCACCTATTAATGATTGTGTGCATAGCATAAACTAGCCATGACTCTGTGTGCTGGACTAGCAGGCACTCTAAGGGAGCCTAATATAGTGCACTTGAATTCCTACATGCCACCTACGATTTTGTGTAATGTACTGCCTCTGTTCCTAAATATATGTCTTTGTAGAGATTCAGTATGGACCACATACAGATGTATATAAATGCATTTTCGAGTGTAGATTCACTCATTTTGCTTCGTATGTAGCCTATAGTGGAATCTCTAGAAAGACTTATATTTACAAACGGTGGTACGAGGTAGTATCATGTATGACATCTACATATCTAATTTAGCAGCCAGTAGTAGAAATCATTGTCTGCACAAGCACGCTGGCAGGCACACAAAGGTAACAGCGACCTATTAGTATATTTGAAGTACATCGGGCAGGTGATGCTAGACGGGTTTAAAGGTGACAAGTACCTAGGCCATGGCGCGTGGTTAGCATCTTACCAGACGGTGGGAATCAGGTTAGAAACGTCAAGGGTGATGAAGCTGCCTTGGCTGTCGGGGTCCGGTAAGGAGATCTAGAACCGTCGAGTAGGTGTTTGTGGAGCAGCTCCGGTAGGGTGGACTACGGTGTGAGCGAAGCGGATTTGTGGTCGTCGACGAGGGCGCTGGTGAAGCTGCTCCGGTGGTTGGGTTAAGGATGGTGTCGATGATGCGGATCTACGGCCGTGGATGGGGCGTCAGAAGCTGCTCCGGTAGGTTGGATGAGGGTGCGACCAAGCGGATCTGTGGCCGTGGACTTGTGAGTTGGCAAAGCGGCCCCGGTAGGGTTGAGAATGGTATAGGCGAAGCTACTCCGGTAGGGTTGACGATGGTGTTGGCGAAGCGGCTCCGGTAGGGTTGAGGAAGGTGTCGGCAAGAGGATCAGAGG